>NW_021703768.1:167847106-168203327 GCF_005190385.1 Monodon monoceros
TGTGTGTGTGTGTGTGTGTGTGTGTGTGTGTGTGTGTGTGTGTGTGTTGGGAGCTTCCTCCCCATATTCCCATTCATTCGTTTAAACACACAGGTCACAGGATACCCCAGGGGGGGCCTCTAGCTGCCTGAAGCTCTTCCTCCTGCAGGGATGTTGGGGCAGTTTGTCCAGAGTCTAATTTCCCCATTTTAGCGCATGCAGGCATTTTGGGAAACATTTTGGGAAAGGTTGGCAAGGCTTGTCTTTGCCCAGAATCTGCTTTTCCACGTTGGACCAGTGTGTGTATGCCATGGGATTTTTTTCTGCCAGATTGATAAATACAGGATTGTGCTGTGCTAGGGAGAAATTAAAACAGAGGGATGAGATGAGGATTAGCTGCGCTCTCGGAGTGGTGGAGGCTACGTCAGATGGGGAAGGTGAGGGAGGGCTTTCTCTGGAGGTGAAAAGTGAGAAGGAACCACCCATTGGAGAGAAAAGAGCTCCAGCCAGCAGGAACAGCAGGTGCAAAGGCTAGGAGGTAGGCTGACTTGAAGCACAGCCAGGTCAGCGTGGCTAGAGCTGAGCCAGCGAGTGGGGTACTGGGGGATGGTGATGAGGTTGGGGACACCTGCAGAGGTATCAAACCAAGTCTGTACGCTGCCCTGGGGAGTTTTGATTTTACCCTCAGAGGCTTGGGAGGCCCCAGGAGATTTTAAAGCTGAGGAGGGTCTGATTTCAGGTTTTGAAATCTCCCTCTGGCTACGTCATGAAGAATGGACTGATGGTGGAGGGGGAGAGGACAAAATGCTTTCAGGACACTGAAATTAATTCTTGGAAAGACTTTGGAATATATATTTAAAACTCTGCCTAGATGAGCCCCAGGGTCCCTGGGTACAGATGTCCCAGTTGTGCACTGCCGAGGGGTTGAGCATCTCTAAGGAGGCCGTGTGCAAATTGAGTGTTGTATGTTTATGATAATGGTTTCCCCATCCGTGAACAAGAGTCTGGAAGAAGCGACACTGCTTTCTCATTTACCCGGAAGCATTTGTGTGTTCCTCTAAATTCAGGCAGGTTGAAGTGGCTGAAGGTTCTGAACCAGAGATTAGGACGAAAGTTCTCATTCAGCATGGTGGGGGAGGTGGGCCCCAGCCAGGGGCAAGGGACAGGCTGAGAGGTGGCTTGGGGAGAACGTGGAGTCTCCATCACAAGGACTGAGAGGCAGATTTGAAGTTCAGACCATCCAAGAGGTGGAGGTGGGCTGGGCGGTTCACTTGGAGTTGAAAACGCCAGCAACACCCAAAGGGGAGGTAATCTGTGATCTGGGGTGGGTTCTGAAAGATTTTTTTGATGACTGGCAGGAAAAGGGGGAGCTGAGCTTCTGCCGGAGAGAGCCAAGGTATTTCCCAAAAGATTCATCGGGAGGCTCTCTGGTCAAAGCGTGCGCGTGCGTGCGTGTGTGTGTGTGTGTGTGTGTGTGTGTGTAGGATTCCCCAGCACTGGCCCAGGCACATGGAGGAAGCCTCAGGGAGTATTTGCCAAATGACACTGACTCCCAGGCTAGAACTGTTTTGGAAATTTCCTCCCTCCTCTTTCTCCCAGAGAACTCCTACTCATTCCTCAAAACTCATCACAAATTTTCCCTTCTGTAGAAAACACTGTCTGATCCCCCTTAGGACTTCCCCAGCCTCTGTCCCTCCTCCTCTGTCTGTCCCTTCCTCAGCCTCTGTCTCTGATGCCATAGGGCTAGGGGTGTCTGTGAAAGGCTCTCTGGGCACAGGGGGGTGACAGGGAGGGGATGCCTAGTTGAACTATGTCTCAGGCAGGGGGTTCTGTGTGTGCCCATGCATCCACATGTGTGTCTGTCCATACCAGCCTCCCCCTCCCACACAGATCTGAGCACTCAGGAGATCTTCCAGTCAGAGATGGGGAGATGCAGAGACAGAGAAGGGAGAAAAAGCAAAAACAGGTTTCTAGAAGGAAGAGGGTCCCCTGCTCTCTCTGGCTCTCACCAGTCTGTCCTCGAAGGATTTACCTAAAATGAGGAGGCACCCAGTCGCATCCCTCAGTCCTGATTCTCAGGCACCACAGCCTGAAACCTCACCATGCCTCCATCACAGATGAAAAAAAAAAAATTAGCCAAATAGAAATCCTTGGGACCTCTCTCAGCTGGGACCTCAGAGACCTTTCTGTCCCCCCCAGCGCTGTCCATCTTACAGGTGGGAACACTGAGGCACGAGGCAGAGTGGAGACAGCCTGGAGTTGCCCCAACTCTGCTGTGCAGGCAGAGAATGGGGGAGCTCACTGGCGGGCTGGTCCACATCATGACCCCTGCTGTCCCCTGAACATCCTTTCCTAAGAATTGTCAAGGACCAAAGTCGTTTTCATTGACACGTGTTGCTCTTCTCTTTGCCTTTTATTTTTTTTAAAGAGACAAATCAAGTTGATGGTGTTAGGTAAGACCCCCTCCATCTTCCCCCTGCCCCCCGCCCAGCCACAGTGGCTCTCTCCAGGCACAGGTCACAGGCAGAGGGTCCCTATGCATCCCCGGCCACACAGCCAGGGGGATTCAGACCCCAACCCTGGCCCCGGCCCCCTAAGACCCCCCACCCAAACCCGGCCACGCAGTCCAGGGAGGTTCTTCCTCCACACAACTTCTCTTAGCATGTGATTGCAAATGTGAACTCAAGACGCTGTTTGTCTGTTTTAATTCCATCCCGTTGGTCTGGCGTCTGCACAGATGCCCCCATTTCTCTGTAAATACGTGACTTGGAACAAATGTTTAAAATCAACGAGAAGTGGTCATGAATGCATGGTGTTGAGATGTTTTGCACTATTCTGAATTTTTGGTCTCTGTAAAAATATTTTATTAACAGCAGACATTAAAAAAAAAAGAAAAAGCACACAGCCTCAGATGTATGGCGGCCCCCTTCCCTCCCGTATTGGCAAAAAAATCACGTAGCGTCTACCGTGAGCGGCTACTGCCGAATACACTTCCTGCCCACGAACGCAGCTCATTACAACTGCCGTGGTTCCATTTTACAGAGAAGGAAAACAGGCCCCAGGGCCAGAGCCAGGATCTGAACCCAGGATACTGGGCAGCTGTTGCTCTTAGCTCAAGCAGGTTAGGACACAAATGCCAGGGACACACTCAAATTCCACCTACACCCCCATGTTTGGAGGTTTTTTGTTTTGTTTTTGGCTGTAGCAGGTGAGAATCTCATTTCATAAACTTGGATGTGCAACGAATGAAGCTTCATTTTTCTACACCTGAATCTGAATTTGAATTTCTGCTCCACCAGGAAGCAGAAAGGGAATCTTATTCAGCACAGGGTTTCCTCGGTAAAGTCAGGAGTTTCCTCCTAAGGTTTCTACCTTACGTTTCCTCCTAAGATCTGGAGTTGTTTCCACATTTGAGTGGCCAGGGCAGGGGCCATGGGATCCATCACTGGGAGTGAGGTTTTTTTGGGGTTTTTTTGTTTTTATAAATTTATTTATTTATTTAATTTATTTTTGGCTGCGTGGGGTCTTCGTTGCTGCACGCAGGCTTTCTCAGTAGCAGCGAGTGGGGGCTGCTCTTCGTTGCAGTGCGTGGGCTTCTCATTGTGGTGGCTTCTCTTGTGGAGCACGGGCTCTAGGTGCATGGGCTTCAATAGTTGTGACACGTGGGCTCAGTAGTTGTGGCTCGCAGGCTTTAGAGCACAGGCTCAGTAGTTGTGGCGCACGGGCTTAGTTGCTCCGCGGCATGTGGGATCTTCCCGCACCAGGGCTTGAACCCATGTCCCCTGCATTGGCAGGCGGATTCTTAAACACTGCGCCACCAGGGAAGCCCGGGAGTGAGTTTGATGAGTGCGTTTGGCTGCAAGTAAGAGACACAAGGACTAAAAGAAAGGGACTTTCCTGGCGGTCCAGTGGTTAAGACTCCACGCTTCCACTTCACGGTGCACGGATTCGATCCCTGGTTGGGGAACTAAGATCCCACGTGCCACGCAGTGCATCCAAAAAAAACCCAAAAAACCTACAACAAACACAGGGTTAAGCCATAGCTCAGCAACTCTGCCCTCAAGAGACTCTTGCACATGGGTAAGACTGGAAGCAGCCTCAACGTCGTGGTATCTTCACAAAGGGAGAATATGATACAGGTGTGAAGTGGATAAGCCATAGGTGTCTGCATGATGTCAGAAGAGGCAGCCTGCAGGTCCTGAGCATCCCTGCACATTCTTGCTGACTGTGCCAGACTGCAGACCTGTACTTCTCCCAAGACTAAGCAGTCTCCGTAGCTAAGCACACAGGCTACTCAGCATGACTTTCTTTTTTTTGCCGCACGCTGTCCAGCATACAGGATCTTAGTTCCGCGACCAGGGATCAAACCCGTGCCCCCTGAAGTGGAAGCGTGGAGTCTTAACCACTGGACTGCCAGGGAAGTCCCCCGAAGCATAACTTCTGAGTAACTGTTTGATCCCTGATGGAGGGAAGCTGGCTTGTTTGCTGCTTTCTACAAAAGGTGCTCAGCCCTTGACCCTGTATCCCTCAGCATATGGGGTCCATCATGTCACCCATGGGGCTTGGGGACTGAGGCTCATGCTGCTTGCTGCCCTGTGAGGAATAAACCATCTTGCTCTGATGCACTGAGTCCCACAGTTGACTCCACACCTATGGACGAGGGACAGGCTTACTTCTCTAGGAAGTGAGCTTCTTCATTCTGACAAATGACATGAATGAAGTGTGATGTTGAGTGAAAAAAAGTCCCAGAAGGCTTCAAAGAGCATTACACTACGTTTATAAAGCTCAAAAGACATACAAGATACATCCACAGAGATTTTGTTTAAGGATAATTGTGTGATTAATAAAAAATAATAAGCATAAAACTAACGGTTAAAAAATTGAGGATTCTACCTCATACACATCAGGCTACTATCAAAAAACAAAAACAAAATAAAACAGAAAACAAGCATTGGCAAAGATGTGGTGAAATTGGAACCTCTGTGCACTGTAGGTGGGAATGTAAAAGGATATAGCTGCTGTGGAAAACAGTATGGTGGTTCCTCAAAAGATTAAAAATACGGAATGTAAATTGGTGCAACCACTATGGAGAAGAGTATGGAGGTTCGTTTAAAAACTATAAATAGAGTTACCATATGATCCTGCAATCCCACTTCTGGGCATATATCTGGAAAAGATAAAAACCCTAATTCAAAAAGATACATGCACCCCAGTGTTCATAGCAGCACTATTTACAATAGCTAAGACATGGAAGCAACTTAAATGTCCATCAACAGATGAATGGATAAAGAAGATGTGGTACATATATACAATGGACTATTAGCCATAAAAAGAATGAAATAATGTCATTTGCAGCAACATGGATGGACCTAGAGATTATCACACTAAGTGAAGTAAGTCAGAAGTAGAAAGACAAACACCATATGACATCACTTATATGTGGAATCTATAATATGACACAAATGAACTTATTTACAAAACAGAAATAGACTCACAGACATAGAAGACAAACTTATGGTTACCAAAGGGGAAAGGGGGGGGGATAAACTGGGAATTTGGAATTAAGAGATACACACTACTATATATAAAATAGATAAACAACAAGGACCTACTGTATAACACAGGGAACTATATTTAATATCTTGTAATAACCTATAACTGAAAAGAATCTGAAAAAGAATATATATATATATATAAGAATATATATATAGGGCTTCCCTGGTGGCGCAGTGGTTGAGAGTCCGCCTGCCGATGCAGGGGACACGGGTTCGTGCCCCGGTCCGGGAAGATCCCACATGCCGCGGAGCGCCTGGGTCCGTGAGCCATGGCCGCTGAGCCTGCGCATCTGGAGCCTGTGCTCTGCAACAGGAGAGGCCACAACGGTGAGAGGCCCGCGTACTGCCAAAAAAAAACCAAAACAAAAAACAAAACAAAACAAAAAAAAATATATATATATAACAGAATCACTTTTTATGTACACATGAAACATCGTAAATCAACTATACTTCAATTTAAAAAATTTAAAACAGAATTACCGAATGATCCCCACTCCTGGGTATATGCCCAAAAGAATAGAAAGCAGGGTCTCAAAAAGATATTTGTGCACCCATGTTCATAGCAGTGTTATTCACAATAGCTAAAGCATGGAAGAAACCCAAGTGTCCATCATCAGAAGAATGGATAGCAAAATGTGGTCAATGGAATATTATTCAGCCTTAAAAAGGAAAGAAATTCTGCAATATGCTACAGCTGGATGAACCTTGAGGACATTATGCTTAGTGAAATAAGCCAGACACAAAAAGACAAACACTCTATGATTCCACTCATACGAGGTAGTCAAGAGTAATCAAAACCATAGAGACAGAAAGTATAACGGTGGTTTCCAGGGGTTGGGGGAAGGGGAGAAATGGGAGCTAGTGTTTAGCAAGTACAGAATTTCGGTTTTACAAGTGAAAAGAGTTATGGAGATGGATGGTGGTGATGGTGGCACAACACTGAACTGTACACTTAAAAATGGTTAAGACGGTACATTTTAGGTTATGTGTATTTTAACACAATTTTTAAAAATGAAGGATTAAAAAAAAACACACAAAACCAAGGGCAGTGATTGCCTCAGGGAGTGGGGGAGGCAGGGAGGTGGGAATAGGGAGCAGGAAAGTGTGTGTGATGATGTTGATGAAGATCTAGTGCTTAGTGCACAATGCCGTGTGGGCCTCTGCACAGGACAGCTCGCAACATGGCAACTGGCTTCATGGGGGGGGGGGGGGGGGGGGAGAGAGAGAGAGAGAGAGAGAGAGAGAGAGAAATCCCAGTCCTTTGTAACCTAATCCTGGAAGCGACATGCCATTACTTTTGTAATAATCTATTGGTTAGAAGGGAATCACAAAGTCCAGCCCACGTCAAGGGGAGAAGATTACACAAGGGCTTGAAAACCAGGCAGAGATGATTGGGGGCCATCTTGGGGGTTCCCTAATTACGGCCACATTCCCCTTGATTTCAAATTCCTGCCCTAACCCTGAAGCTTACAGGAGTTTGGTTTCTGAGCCTGCGGCATTTTGGCCTGCTTTTTCTGCTGGAACAAATGCATTGGAATTGAATGACAATAGAGAACAACCCCCCCATCAGAAATAAATTGGAAAGATAATCCTGCTACAGGTTTACAAGGGCTCCACTGATGATTTTCATAAAAAAAAAAAAAAAGAAAGAAAGAAAGAAATGGGGTTTCTGTGTCAAAAAATAAAAGTAAAGCATTTGAGGATCCTGGCCTACCCAACATGAAACTATACCCAAAACCCAACTCTGGGCGTATTAAAGATTTAAATGTGAAAAGCAAAATGATAAAGATTTTAGAAGTCAATGTAAGAGAATAGCTTCATGACCTTGACACAGGGAAAAAAATTTAAACAAGACACAAAAAGCATAAAAGAAAAATACAGGAAAAGATGATCAACTCAACACCATTAAAATGAAGAATTTCAGTTCATCAAAAGACTGTGAAGAGAGTGAAACAACAAGGCAAATACCGGGAGAAGATATTTGCAACACATGCGACCAAGAAAAGAATAGTATCTGTAAAGAACTCTGAATCAACAAGGGGCAGATCACAACCTGTAGAAAAATGGGCTAAAGCATGAATAGGCATTTCCTGAATGGAAAACTTGATGGCTGATAAAAATATGGAAAGACACTCCTGGTAATCAGAGAGTGAAAATGAGAGCCACAGTGAAATTGTACTACCAAGGCTGACGTGGCCATATGGGACCATCTTTCCATCTTGCTTCTTCCACCTCAGGGTCCAAGATGGCTGCTCCAGCTGGCGGTAAAAGGGAAGGGTCTGAGGGGGGCAAATCTTGTCCCTTTAGGTAAGACTGAGCGGCTGTGACCATCACTTCCACTAGGGGTCGTCAGACCAGAACCTCATTACTGCGTGTGCCTAGTTGCAAAGGACGCTGGGAAATGTACTCTTTGCTCTGAGCAGCCATTTTCCCAACCAAAGTTATAGTTCTATAGGAGAAAAGAATGTTTATTGGGGCAAAAGTAGAAGTTTCTACATGGTCCTACTGTATAGCACAGAGAACTATATTCAATATCTTAGGATAAACCACAATGGAAAAGAATATTTTTCTAAAAAGAATGTATATATATATATATATATATATATGTATATGTATATGTATATGTATAACTGTGTACAGCAGAAATTAACACAACATTATAAATATAGATATAGATATAGTTATATCTCAATAAAAAAATTGATTAAAAAAAAAAAACTAGAAGTTTCTGCCAGCCGACACAGCTCCCAAATTCATCCAACCAGGAGTCAACAAACTTTTTCTGCAAACAGCTAAATAGTAAACATCTTAGGCCATACAGTTTCTGACACCACTCTTCAACTCTGCCGCTGTAGCATGAAAGCAGCCACACGTAAATGAATGGCGGGGCTCAGTGCCCAAAAAACTTTACCTGGAAAAACAAGCAGCTATAGTCAAACAAATCCTTGTCCACACATGTTCAAGGCAACACTGTTCACAATAGCCAAGGATTGGAAACAACCCAAATGTCCATCAACAGATGAGTGGATGAACAAAATGCATTCCATATAGTGGAATATTATTTGGCTTTAAAAAAGGAATGAAGCACTGATGCATGCTATAATGTGGATGAACCTCAAAAACATGATGAGTGAAAGAAACCAGACACAAAAGACCACATAGTATATGATTCCATTCATATGAAATGTTCAGAGGAGGAGACAGAAAGCAGATTGTCAGAAGCTGCAGGGAGGGGGAACTGGGGAGTGACAGCTAATGGGTACCGGGTTTCCACTGGGGTGCTGAAAATATCCCAGAACTAGACAGAGATGATGGTTGCCTAATTTTGTGAATGTATTAAATGTCACTGAATTGTACACTTTAATTGGTTAATTTGACATTATGTGAATTTCACCAAAATAAACACTAATAAATAAACATATATTTTTAAAAAGACATGTAGCAGCTATGGAACACTGGATGAGAGCTCCTCAGAAAATTAAACATAGAGTTACCGTACGCTCCAACAATACATTTCTGGGTGTATACCCAAAAGAACTGAAAGCAAATATGGAACAGATACTTGTACACCTACGTCCATAGCAGCTTTATTCAGAATAGCCAAAAGGTGGAAGCCATCCAAGTGTCCACTGGCAGATGAATGGATAAACAAAATGTGATCTATACTTACATGCAGTGGAATTGAGGCGGGAGACAGATGGGCCCCAGGCTGAGCAGCTGAAGTCTGTCCCCTGTGGACAGATAGTCTAAGATAAAGATAATGGCAGGGGGAGAGAGGAGCTGAGTCCTGCCTGGATAAAAGATAAAGAGACCACGTATTTCTCATTCTCGAGGTCAGGGAGAACTTACCGACTACACATGCGCAGAAAGGCTCCTCGGGGGCCAAAAAAGGAGGGGGGGCGCCACCCCATATTAGATGGTGTCAACCTTCCCACAGGCCTCTACGCTGGAATCCATCTTGGCTAAGAGATGCGCGTGCACACAGGGGAGGACCCTGAGTTATACCAAATACGGATTCAGAGCCAGGCAAAGCGAGATGATTGACCAGAGGAAACCCAGAAGAAATGCCCTGTATAAATGATTTGAACTACCATGAAAGCGCAACTCTCCCTCTGAGCCCACCCATGTGTGTCTATTCACATGTACTCTTTTTTTCCTCCTAGTAAACACTTCACTTTTTTCCATCCCATTATTGAAATTCATTTCTACAAAGCAGACAAGCCAGGGCCTTGTCACTAGCCACTGGCCCTTGTAGCCTGGTAGCTAGGATTCAATGCTCTCACTGCTGTGGCCTGGCTTCAGTCTCTGGTCGGGGAACTGAGATCCTGCTTCAAGCCACTGGCGGCCGAGGCCACCCAAGAGCAGAATATTATTCAGCCTTAAAAAGGAAGGAGGGCTTCCCTGGTGGCGCAGTGGTTGAGAGTCCGCCTGCCGATGCAGGGGACACGGGTTCATGCCCCGGTCCGGGAAGATCCCACATGCCTCGGAGCGGCTGGGCCCGTGAGCCATGGCCGCTGAGCCTGCGCGTCCGGAGCCTGTGCTCCGCAACGGGAGAGGCCACAACAGTGAGAGGCCCGCGTACCGCAAAAAAAAAAAAAAAAAAAAAAAACAAAAGGAAGGAGATTCTGGCTCCTGCTACAACATGGCTGAACCTGGAGGGCTTTATGCTGAGTGAAAGAAGCTACATACAAAATGACAATTACTGTATGAGTCCACTTATATGAGGTCCCTAGAGCCATCACATTCATAGAGACAGAGAGTAGAATGGTGATTGCCAGGGGCTGGGGGAGGGGAGAACGGCGAGTTAGTCTTTACTGGGGGCAGGGTTTCAGTTTTGGAGGATGAAAAAGTTTGGAAATGGATAGTGGTGATGGCTGCACAGCAATGCAAGTACATTGACTGCCATGAGATTGCACACTTTGATATGGTTAATTTTACGTTACCTGAGTTTCATCTCAATAAAAAGGACACTTTTTTTTAAACAACAAAACATGGCTGGCCAGATTCAGGCCATAGTTTGCCAACCGCTGACTTAATCCATTCTTCTTCAACTTCCCCTCCTGTTTCTCCCCACTTTTCCCAACCTTAAGCTAAACTCTAGCACCGCCCTTATGCTCACCCCACCCTCCAGTCTCACCTGAACCCTCTGGTTCGGCCTCCCCCCATCCCCCACCCGCCTTAAACTACCGTAATCCCGCCCCCACTATCTACCCAAGCCTCCTTGTCACAACGCCTGCCAACAGGGCAGGACCACCCAGGGAATGTCAACAAAATGCACAGTCAGTTCCTGGAGGTTGTAACACAATTATGTGATTCATGACCTACGTAAGATTACATTTCATTCCATAATTTGTTATATTGCCTTATAATTATTCTGCTCCTAACCCTGCAATTACATGGAATGGTTGCTATGATTACGCAGCCTGCAATTACACAATCATTCTTACCATCACCACAACGTACAGTCATAAACGAGGGGGAGCGGTGGGTTGATATCAGCACCCACTCCCACCCAACCCCTTTCTGGGCAGAAGCTGCAAAGCCGCAACCACGCTGGAAGAAGTCCCTGCAGCCGTGCCTGTGCTCCGGTCCACCGGCCAGAGGTGACCTGGGGGCGGTTTGGAAGGCAGAAGGAACCGGAGCTGTCTTGGTTTCGCTTCCTCTTCGCTCTGCCGGCAGCAGGGCATGGAAGCATCTGAGATTTTGGAATCCAAATTCCCTTGTTCAGTGACCAGCTTGGAGGGCACTGAAAAGCAGTTGTGATGGAGGCAAAGGTAGCATCCTATTCCTGAATCACAGAGACAGGGTATGCGCCCCAAGTTGGAGGTTTCAAGGACCTCCCGACTCTTCGCCTTCTGTGAGCGTGAGGTGCCTCAGTTCCCCCGGTGAGCCAGTTCTGTGGAGTCATTCCTGTAGGAATGTTCTGGAAGGAAGGATGCGGTTCTCCCGGATGTGCAGAGAGCAAAGGGGAGATCAGAGTTAGGTAACTGGATGGGGGCATCGAAAGAAAACTCAGGTTCCCAGGCACCACCTCCAAGCTTCTGACCCCTTCAGTCTGGAGGCAGAGGCTGAGAATCTACGTTTGAATCAGACATTTCATAGCAAAGGAAATTTCACTCATGCCACGAAGAAGACTCTTCTAGAGACTTCTGTCCCCAAAGGGCTGAATGGAATTGGGTGTAGGGACTGTGGACTTTTGGGGCCGGATCATTCTTTGTTATGGGTCCCCCCTGTGCACTCAGGGAATTTAATTTCTGTCCACTAGATGGCAGGAGCACCCCCCCACCCCAGTCAAGACAACCAGAAACGTCTCCAGACATTGCCAAATGTCCCTGAGGGACAAAATCCGCGCCCCCCCGCCCAAATTGAGATCCACCAGGTTAAAATAAGATTTGGAAACATGGCATGTAACGGTAACACATGAGAAACGACTCCAGTGTTCTACGAGAGGGGACTGGCTAATAAACTGGGATCATCCACCCTCGCGGATACATGATGAATAACTAAGATTTAACAAGAAGAGAAAACATGGCAGCCTCTACTGAAACTTCAAGGGCGCATTTCTGTTAACCCAGCAATCCCACCTGTATCAACTTACCCATCTGAAATAAAAACTCCAGGAGGAAAGATGGATTGTATAATACTGTTCATTGCCAGGCTGTGATATTCTTCCATCAGGATGATTGAATAAATGCTGGTCCATCCTGATCACAGCCTATTTTATTGTATGTAACAATCCAAAAAGAGCTGGTAGACATCTGCGCTGATTAGAATGTCTACAACATGTTGTTAAATTTAAAAAGAAAATTGCTGGAAAAAATCCGGGTACAATTTGATCCCGTGTTTATGAAATTAAAATGTGTTGTGTGGGAGAAAAAGAAAAAAGCAGGTTGTAACAGAGTTTATGTAACACGAATCCTCTTTTTCAAAACATGTATATATTTGTACCAGGCAAATGGGTAAGACTGAAAGGTTTGTCACTAAAAAGTTAGGAGTTGTTGTCTCTCAGGACGTGTGATTTAATTTTGCTTTTTTTGGTTTGCTTAGCTGTATGTTCTCATGTTTCCCCAAGGATCACACACCATCTGTTATTTTGTAAAAGCCTAGGGTATATGCCCGCACACCCTAAAAGGGCTTGAGAATCTTGAGAACCCTTATTTGATCCAGAAAATTCAAATGCTGTTGAGGGTGGATAAATGCCCCACCTCCCCCGCCCCTGGGGTGGGACCACTCTGAGGTGCATGCTCTATGCTGCCCCCACCCCGCCGAGTCAATTGCTCACTGGCTCCCCCTGGAGGGCTCCTTCCCTCTGCCTCACGTCCCCACTGCCATCAGGGTTTCCTGGGGTCACCTCTCGGATAATTCAAATCCTCATCTTGGGGTCTGTTTTCTGGAGACTCCAAACTATGACAGCCCCCCTCTTCATTCTGTTATTTGACCCCGCAGGATAGAGTGAGGTTGACCATCTGTCGTCCCCGGGCTATTTTGGGGAAGTTTTATGGGGCACACTGGAATCCCGGGGTCTCACTCCCCCCGCCGCACCTGGTTTCCTCCCACATCTTGGCCTGAAGCGGAGGGGTGGGGAATGTGGGTGGTACATAGGTTGTGAGCAGAGCATTGGGCCAAGAAGGGAACACAGATGTATGTGAAAACCAACCAGCAACATTTAATAAAAAAATAACCAAGTTATCCGGGACCCGACCCGGACAGCAGTTAGTTATCCCTCAGAGAATGAGGCACTGCTGGTGGGCTCTGACATTCGTTTCAGGCTGAAGACCCAGCGAGTCCTCCAGCCTGTGCCGGGGGACGTTCTGCCCAGGCCGTGGGTAGCGCCCCAGTGCCGCGGAGCCCACGCAAGGCCCCAGACGCATGATCCCACCAAAGGCTTGGACAGAGGAACCCCACCAAGCAGGCAGAGACCACACCTGACGTGCAGGGCAGGGAGGTCAAGCAACTGAGACCAGGAGGGGGAATGGGAGACCCCGCCCCCAGCTTCACCCCTCACCCCCTCCAGGGGGGCCGGGTCTAGCAGGGGGGCCGGGTCTAGCAGGGGGGCCTTGCATGAAGACATGAGGCTGCTGGAACCCATGGCTGCCCCTGGCAAGGGAAGAGCCAGCCCCTCTCCTGGGCGGTGGACAGGGGATGTTATCTGCACACGGCTCGGGCGACGGGGGGTGAGGGGAAATGAGGAATCAAACTCAGTCAACCCCACTGGGAGTCCACGAGGTCAGGCACACAGCCAGCACTCAATAAATGCTTGCTGCATGAAGAAACGAAAGGACTCCTTCATCTCTGTTGGTGATCAGAAGCTGACTGAACAGCTGTCATCCTATTTTGTATCACCAGTGCCCGGCACACAGGAGATGCTCTCTGGATGTGTGGGGAAGAAACCACTTAGGGGTGAAAAGCACCTTGTTTATCTCCAGCCCTAACACAAAGCTCAGCTCCCCGCACACAGCAGGCACTCAGTAAACGCACCGAGTCAGTCAGGACTTTTGTGTCGCAAGTACCAGACACGTAGTAGGTGCTCAGTATGTGTCTGAATACATGAAAGTTTACCTCACTAGTCCCAGAGCCTGGAATGGTGCCCAGCATACAGTAGGCACTCAATAAATACTCGAATGAATTCAAACAGTGAATGTGTATCACTAGCGCCTGCTTCTTGATGGGGGATCGATAACGCTTGACGACTGGATCCATCACCGAGGGAGGGAACAATCATGCCTCATTCACTGCCAGAACACAGGAACCTGGTACCCAGTAATCACTTAAAGTGTTGGGCGCACGAACTGCTACCACCCGATCCACCTGTTCCTGGCATGCAGTAGGCACCTCCGTTAATGCTGCCTGCGTGCACGTGACTGCTGAGCATGGGCTGGCTGGACGCCGCCCTGCGTGGGGAGCCCTCCTTGGCCTGCCAGGGGTCGTCCCCGGCGGGCGTGCGGGGGCCGGGCCAGCGACAGGCTGCTTTGGAGTCATGGCCACCGCCCCTCAGAGCTCTCAGAGCTCATCCCGGGCAGCGCTGTCCAGGGGGGACTGCAGCACGTCAGAGTTCTTGGCCTCGCGGCTCAGGGCCTGCTGCTCGCGCATCTTCTGGGATTTGGCCCGGTCCCAGTCGGTCTTGACGTGCTCGTTGTTCCACACGACCGAGGTCTCCGTGTCGCTCACGTACCCGTCGTCCCCTGTGTAGTGTGTGGGGTAGACGAGCAGGGGCTCCACGGAGAAGGCGCGCAGGTCCCGAGGGGAGAAGTGGGCCTTGTATTCAGACCTGCAGGGGAGGAGGGGCACGGGGGCCGCGGTGGGTTGGGGGGTAAGAGGCGAATGGAGACAGAAGTGGGTGGCAGGGGTGGGGGGAGGGCGGCGGCGAGGGACCAGATGGAGGAAGAAGCAGGCAGAGGAAAAGCCACCTCCCTGGGACCCATGAGCCTCACGCCCCCACCCAGGCCAGCTCCACAGCGAGACCCCAGCCCGCCTGCCCACCGCCACCCCCTCTCACACTGGGTGCTTGTCGAACATGACCGGCAAGAACTCGTCCACGGGCAGCATCTTGGAGAGTGGCCGGGCAGCCAGCAGCTTGCGGGCGCCTTGCAGGGAGATCACGTAGGCCAGCGTCCAGTACGAGTAGTCGGCCTCCACCAGGTTCCTCACGCGGGGCACAGCCTTTTCGGGGTGCTCCACCTGCATCCGCTTCCGGCCCACGTAGCTGGGGTGCAGAACGGGGGCCCAGTCACCTTCCTCCCGCCTGCCCACACAAGAATGCTAACGCAGAGATCCACGGAGCCCCTGTCAGGCCCTGGGGGGGTGGGGAGCGATGAGGAGGCTGGCGTGACTGGACTGGGGTGAGAGCAGGCCCACAGGGGTCTGGGGCCACAGGGAGGGGAGTGGGCTTTTTCTGAGGGCGCCAGGGAGGATTTGGAGCTGGGGAGGCTGTGCCACAGTTAGGAGAGCGGAGCTGAGAGGGGAGCTGCTCTGGGTTCAGAGGGCTGTGAGGCAGGTGGGCAGGAGTGAAGGGGAGAAGCTACTGCTCCTATCAACAGCACGGTCCTGAGTCTGAGGCCCAGAACCCAGATCAGGGCCCCGCACGTGGTGCTAGGGGCGGGGGTGGGGTGGCGAGGATGAACCAACCCACCTACATGAGACTCCAAGGGACAGTTCCAGAAATATGCTGGCCATACTCTACCTAGCACTGCTCTGAGACCCAGGTTCCCGTGGGCGTAGCCCACTCAGCCAAGCCCCCAGGCTCGGATCAAACCCACCGCAGGCCACACCCCAAGTTCTTTAGCCACGTCCCCAGTCTTCCGGGTCAAATCTTAGCCTTATTCTCTACCCCACAGGCTCCAGTCAAGTCTCCAAACCCTGGAAGAGCTGGCAGGCTTCCACCAGGTCCCTAGACTTCTGGGTCAAGAACAAGTTCTCCTGCCAAGCTCCCAAAAGTTGGCCCAACATATTAACCTGCAAAGGCCCTCCGACCTAGAGGCTCTAGGCCACACCTTTGAGCTCTGGCCCCTCCCAGGCTCCACTCACATGAGGTCCCAGTCCAGACCCTCCCGCTCCACATCCTGCATAAGGTTCATTAGGCGCCTCTTGAAGAAGATCTCGAAGCGCAGGTCGTCCTCGAACACGAGTGATTTCTGCAGCCTGCGGTCCACAACCTGAGGGAGGAGGCCCTGCTGAGATCTTGGAGAGATCAAAGCCAGGCCTGACCCCGAAGCCAGTTCTGCTTAAAAGCTCTGGGGCATCAGGAGAAAAGCAAACTACTCCCACACACACACACACCACCATCACCAATTGTTTTTTTTTTTTTTTTTTTTTCGGTACGTGGCCTCTCCCGTTGCGGAGCACAGGCTCCGGACGCGCAGGCTCAGCGGCCATGGCTCACGGGCCCAGCCGCTCCGCGGCATGTGGGATCTTCCCGGACCGGGGCACGAACCCGTGTCCCCTGCATCGGCAGGCGGACTCTCAACCACTGCGCCACCAGGGAAGCCCACCACCATCAATTTGGATCTACCTCCTGGCCAAAACTTCCTCCTCACAACTTGGCAGCAGATTCCACAGCCTCACCTCAGCCTGGCTGCTCCTTCCCAACCCAGGGCCTGGGCCTACGCTGTGCCTTTGACACAGAGCACCCTTCCCCCACACAGCAGCAGGTAGGTTCCCTCTCACCCTTCTGGCCTTAGCTCACCTGTCACCTACTCAAGAGGTCCTCCCTGACTATCACCCAAAGCTGCCAGATGAGGATAATTCATAACCCTGGGCCTCTCCTGTAGATGCCTCTCACTTATTTCATTGTCATTCATTTCTTTGTGGATTCTCATCAGTCTCCCCACCTCCCAGGGCTGTGAGCGCCCTGAAGGGGGCTGGGTCTATCTTGGTGGCTGTCGTGTCCCCAGCACCAGCATCAGGCTGGGCACACAGTAGGTCCTTGACAAATGTTCCCAGAATGAATGAACTAGCGAATCTTCACAACTGCCCCTGAAGTTGTGACTCCATCATCTGGGGAAACTGAGGCTCAGATTGGCAAATGCCTTCCTTGCTCACAGAGCTCACCCCTCTCAGAGGCAGGGCTGGACTTGAACCTGGATCCCCTCTGGCTCTACAGCTACCTGGACACCGCAATCCCTGCCCCATGACCTCCATGATGAATATCAGAAAAGGAGGGCAACCTGGCTGAGCACCTGTCGCCTCAAACACCAAATGCCCCATCTGGCCTCACGCCTGCTGGTCCCAGGTTCCAGTCCGTGCCTGGCATCCTCGCCCATCATAACCTTCCCTTCCAAGGGTGTGTGATGAGCCTCTGGGGCTAACGGGGTACCAATGTGTGGGGTCTGCGTTAGTTATCGTCGCCATGGCTATTACTCCTACTAGTAAGCTATGAGCACGGTGTCCAGGCTCTAGATATTTGACAGTGGGTGCACATGAAGAGGTTTCTCCTGGAGGTCCTGGGCCTCAGACCCTACCTGTTTCTAGAGTCAGGCTTAACCCTCCACGTGGAGACTCAGGCTCCACGTCTGCACAGGAGAAGGACAGCAGCTCACCCACCCAGGGTTCAGGTGACACATTCACTGAAGAGAGAAGACCGTCTGGGATGCAGGTGATTCCCTCCTTGAGCTGTAAAGAAGGCTGAGGAGGGGCCTGCCCCGCTGCGGGACCCACCTCTTTCCAGATGTTATAGTGGCTGAGGAAGCAGCCCAGTTCACCCTTGGTGAGGGGCCGCCCGTGGTAAGGATCCCGGTAGCCAGGCAGCATCTGGATGCCCAGTGCCTCTACCTGGCTAGTGTTCATGGCTCTGCAAGGGGGGACAGGAGGGGGTCAGTGGAAGATTCTCTCTGCCCACAATTCCACCATTAGCGACATTCCCCCTTGCCACCCCGCCCCCCAACCTGCACACCCCTCTTGGACCCAATGTGGGCTGCCAGGGCGTGGTCTACACTATGTGCGCAGACCTGCCAGCACCCCGCGCAGGGTCAGACTCACATCCGCTCCACAGCCGCCACCCACCAGGTCCACATACCCACACGTGGAGCCGCCCCTCCCCCACCGGGGTGGGACTCACTTGCCGTCCACAGCCTCCACCAGCCGGCACTCGATCTCCTGCTCCTGCAGCGCGCGCAGCATACGTTCCCGTCGGTCCTGCCGCCGCTTCAGGTTGATCATGAAGACCTGTGGCCCAGAGCTTTGGTTGGACCCTCCAGGTCGGCCCCCGGCCCCACCCCTGAGGGAAGGCCCAGCCTACCTCGTCAAAGCCCATCTTGTCTGGCGTCTTGGCCGGCACCGAGATGAACCGGGAGGGCTCCGCGGATGGGTGCTTCACTGGGCGGCAGAGAGAAGCCGAGGGGTCACGGGGGTCATTGGGAAGTCGGGGGGTGTCCAGCCTCTTTCCAACGCCCCCTCCCCACCCTCTGCGGGGCTCCCTGTCATCCCAAGCTCCTCAGCTTGGTGCTGGAAACCCTGTCCGACACAGCCCCGCTCACAACATCAGTGCTAGTCTCTCTCCTCCGCCTCCTACCCACTCTGGCTGTTGGCACTGCTCCAGACTTACCCATCCCCCATTCCTACCTCTGGACCTTTGCACATGCTGGGCCTCTACTGAAATACCCTTCCTTCCTCCCCTCCTCCCCCTGAGTTATCAGCTAAGAGGCCTTCTGGGACGGGGCGGGGGGTGGGTGGGTGGCAGCAAAGGAGTCTCCTGACCTTCCCAGGCTGTCAGGTACCTCTTTGGGGGTCCCCACAGCGCCTGGGCTTCCGTCAAAGCCTCATTCTGCTGTCCTACCTCCCCGGCTCCCTGATTATCTCCCATGAGCTCTGCCAGACGGATACCAGGTCTGTCCACTCACACTGGCTCCCTACGCCCAGCACACAGAGCTCGGCACAAACTCATAAACTGAACAAAGGAATGACTTTCCTCATCTATAAAATGGGCTAATAAGTCTCTCAGAGGTTTATGTCATGATAAGTTGCCATGAAATCACACACATTGTTTTGGGTTAAACTGTATCCTCCCGAAAAAGATACTTTGGCATCTTGACACTCCGGTACCTCAGAATGTGACCTTATTTAGAAAATAGGATCTTTAATGAGGTCATTAGGGTGGGTCCTAAGCAGTTTGACTGGGGTCCTTATAAAAATGGGAAATTCAGATACAGAGATACACACAGAAGGTAGACGGTGTGAAGACATACAGGGAGAAGATGGCCATGTGACTGGAGTGACACATCTACGAGCCCAGGTATGCCAAGAATTTCAGGGTGTTCGCGATCGTTCCCCTTTTAGCTGCTGTGAGCAGTGCTCAGACCATATCCCCGGGGCCCTGTCTTGGTACATCCCTGACGGTTTTCCACAGAAGGATCAGATCCAAGGGGACTGTGAGCCTGGTGAGGCTCCTGGTCATCTACCAGGCTGGCCCAGAAAAGGTGAGTGTGGCATCTGCCTCCCCAAGAACAAAGGCCCTGTGTGAGCTCAAAGGACAGACACAGGCCCCTCTGTCTGGGAGAAGCCTGGGCGAGGCCCAGGGTCAACCTGGCACCTCCCACCTCGCAGCCTGGGCCTCCTCCAGGGACACTGTGCCCTGGGGTTTCTTCCTATCCAGGGCCCGTCACAGCTCCCTGCCACCCCCTGTCCTCCTCAGGGGAGCCTAGGACCCAAGGGCAAGGCTTTGGGATCTGAAGACTCAAATTCAAATCCCAGGTGCCCTTTCCCTCTCTTTCTCAGCCTCTGCCTGCCCGCTTGGGTGTGGATGGTGAAAGGACCTGCTGATGGGAAGTGGGGGTATCTCTTCATTCTTTCTTATCAGTTCTGGGAAAATGGAGCATATTAGGTCCAGAAGGAGCAACACAATGCAGCCTTTCCAGAGAGCCACGTCAAAAAATGTAACACGGGCTTCCCTGGTGGCGCAGTGGTTGAGAGTCCGCCTGCCGATGCAGGGGACACGGGTTCATGCCCCGGTCCGGGAAGATCCCACATGCCGCGGAGCGCCTGGGCCCGTGAGCCATGGCCGCTGGGCCTGCGCTTCCGGAGCCTGTGCTCCGCAACGGGAGGGGCCACAACAGTGAGAGGCCCGCGTACGGCAAAAAATAAAAAATAAAAAAAATAACACCCCTTAGACCCATCATAGGGTGAAGAATTAAACTTGACCACAGAGAGGTCTGGCCTTTGCTCCCAGATCCTGGGAGGCTGAAGCCCTTGGAAATGTCTTTGTTTATCTCAGGGCTTGGGCCATACTGGGTATGTATGCCAACAGTGTGATTTAGGGTGGAGGTCTTGGGCTACTTGGTATTGGCTCAATTTCTGCAGGGACTGGAGATGGAGGTTAGCCATGTGGCAATCATCTGTATCTGTGTGTAGGAGCCCCAGTAAAAACACTGGACATGGAGGCTTGGGAAGCATCCCTGGTTGGCAGTACACCATGCATGTTTTCACATACTAGTTCTAGGAGAAGCAAGCACTGTCCATATGACTCCACGGGAAGGGACAGGGACAATAGGAATCTCTGTGCTTGGAACGCTCCTGGATGCTGCCCCATCACCTTTTCCCTTTGCTGATTTTAATTTGTGTCCTTTGGCTGTAATAAATTGTAACTGTGAGTATAACAGCTTCCAGTGAGTTCTGAGTCCCTCTCGTGAATGATCAAACCTGAACATGGTCTTGGGGACCCCAGATTTTGCAACTGGTGTAAGAAGTGAAGGCAACCTTGTGGATATTCTCGAACTTTGCACCCACTGATGTATGTCTAGAACTCTCTCGCACATGGCAATGTTGGGAAAAGTGGGAAATGCCCCCCATGCCGCTCAGGAGAAGACTGGTAAAGTGACACATGACACAGCCAAGAGTGAATAAATCTGTGGTTGAACATCTAAATGGAATACTACGCAGCAAGACAAGAGAACGAGCCACAGCCACACGCAGCAGCCGGCGACAGCACAGACGCGGACACTGGGCAGAAGACACCACACTTGAGCAGCCTGACTGATGTGAAGCACAAAAAGGGAAAAAACCCGTCAGCTGGTGGAATCACAACAGTGGGGGACCCCGGGGAGGGCCAGAGCCTGGCCAGTGTCTGGTGACAAGGATATTAAAAACAGAGAACGGCGAGCTCCGAGAGGGAATGCAGGCTGCCTCACCGTTTTCCACATACCTTGCCCTATGCACCTCTTGCATCTGCCTGTCTCTAAGTATTTTTAGATAAGGGTATTTTTTGGTTGTTTATTTTTTGGTTGTTTATTTTTTAATTGGGCACAGACTGATCAATAAAAACATGATAACACTGAAAAAAAATTTAATAAAAAATTTAAAAATAAAATAAAAACAATCATCATGCTGCACACATATGACCTGTCACTGCTGTGTATGCTAAAACTCAAAGAACAGGATTTACATTAAGCCAAGTTTATGGGGCCAGCTGGGAAAGACACCCCATAGTCCATGAGCAGGTAGGGTAGGAAGTTGCTGGATTCCCCACACACAGAGGGCAGCACTCTGAGCTTTTCTGTAAGCCAGAAATTTCATTGTAAGAAAGATTCTTTTCTTCTTTGGGCCATACCGCACGGCTTGCGGGATCTCAGTTTCCTGACTAGGGATCAAACCGGTGCCCCCTGCAGTGGAAGTGCAGAGTCTTAACCACTGGATCACCAGGGAAGTCCCGAAAGATTTTTGAACACATGAGAAATCACATGCACAGCCCGGGAACAGGTACCCACACAGAGGTGGAGAAAAAGGTGGTTTTCACTAGAACTGTAAGGAAGGATTTGCACAAATATCTGAAACCTCCAGACCCTCCTTCCGTCTGTTCTGTGTGACTTGCTCTGGTGCTTGAGAAACAGGAAAATATTCACGCTTCTGTTGTGCCTTCCGTTTATAACGGCAGCGTAAACAGTCTTCTGGCCAAAAATAACGACGGAAATATATGTGAAAAGTTAAACTAGGAAAACTATGGCAGCCTGGAGAAGCTTCTTGGGGTCTGCTAGCCCACAGGAGTTGGCAAGAGGCAGAGACCCACTTCTTAAGACTACAGCCTGGTGGGTTTGCCAGGCTGAGCGTGGGCAACTACATGGGACAGACACTTGGGGGTTGCGGGGGTCTTCACCCTGATGACCTTGCAGCCTCCAGGTGTCACCTCAAAAGACCCCAAAGCCCCCACAAAACAAAGGCAGGGTGTCATTCCACCTTCAGCCACAAGGGGGAGCCACAGACAGAAACGGATCAGAGCCGGGCGGGGGGGGGGGGGGGGGGGGGGGGGGCGGCACGGACTGAACCTCAGGGCAGGGACCTGGCCCTCCAAGGCTCTCTCCATCTGTGCAGTGGGAGGTACAGCCATGCTGCTTCACAGGCCGTCAGAGGATGTGGTCAGCACAGGGCAAGGCCCCCATGGAAGAGGATGCCGTACCACTGTCCAGTTGCTTCAGAGACCCTCAGCCGGGGCAGAATCCCCTCCTCAAGTAGCATCAACGGCAGCTCGGCCCTATGCGTTCAGCCCACCTCACCAGAGGGACAGCTGCTAGTTTAATAGTCTACGGATTTATTTGAATATGTGTTAGAGAGACATGAGTTTGCAACCACGGTAAAAATATGTAGTCTCCTTTTTAAAATGTATTCAAGTTAAAAAAAAAAAAGTGTCCGTTAAGATAGATATTAAACAAACAATAGTGGGTCTGGAGGTTGGCAGGGACACGAGTGACAAAATGGCCCGAGATGGCTGTGTCCTAGATGCTGCCACGCACACGCAGGGTCATCAGTGAAACCTGTTGCCCTCACTGCTCCTACACCCTCCATGGCTCCTGACTGCCCCGGGGGAAAAGGCCCGCTCCTCAGCCGAATGTCTGAGGCCCCCGCCCTGGCCCTGCCTGCCAGCCCTGCCCAGCTCACCAGCCCCACTTCTGTCCCGCCGACCTCACCTGTTTCCTGAGCTCACAGCCCCTCCAGCCTCCCGGCCTCCGCATGTGCTGCTCCCTCCGGCTGCAATCCTCTTATCGGCTAACTCCTACTTACCCTGCATCTTAATGCCACCTCCGCCACAAAGCCCACCCTCATTTCCCCGAGTATGCCGTGCACAGCCGCTTACAAGCCAGCACTCTGTGAGAGGGGTACAGCCGTCCACGCTGGGTTCCCAGTGCCCGGCAAAGAGACTGGCGCCCAGCAGACAGTCAGTGTTCACAGATGTGAGATGGCAGGGAGAGGGAGGCGACTCAGCCCTCCCAGGTTGGCGCAGGCAGACTCACCCATGACCTCCAGCTGCACGTGCATGAAGCTCTCGGCCTCATCCTGGAGGGTGCTGTGTGCCCGCAGTGGCACCGGCAGAAAGCCATACACCTCCTTGTTGCAGACGTACATCTGGACCTCTGGGGCCAAGGAAACAACAATCAAAATTGAACAGAGCAGTAAGGCAGTGGAGGCAACCTCCGAACAGAGCATAAGCCTCACAGCCCAGCATGGGGCCAGAGCGTAAATGGGTCCAGCTGTTCCCAGCAACCGGCAGAGAACCCCTTGGCGCTCCATCTGGGAATTGGAGCCAGAACAGGGGTTCGCAGTGCCAAAAAACTCCAGAACTGTTAACGAGCGCCTTGCACCAGTACTGACTCAGTCCCTGCAGGATTCCATGACAAAGCAAACCACAAAACTGCGGGCGAACAGTAAAGATGCACATTTATGCACAAAAATGAGATGCAGTTGGACAAACCATGAGTTACATTATCTCTGTGTTATTCCTTTTCTGAATGGTTTCAAATTTTATAATGAGTATGTATCTTTTTTTAAAGGGATAAACCCAACGAAAACGATTTTCATTGAAGGGCCAGACAGTTAAGTATTTAGGTCTGTGGGCCAAACAGTTCTGTCTCAACAACTCAAGTCTGCCCTTGGACCGTGCCCAGAGAGGGCGTGGAAGCTCTGCGCCCCTTCCCCCAAACCTTACCCCGTGCATCTCTTCCTCCAGGTTGTTCCCCAGTTATATCTTTGTATAATAAACAGTAACCTAGTAAGTAAACAGGTTTCCCGAGTTCTGTGAGCCGCTCTTGCAAGTTAGCAGAACCCAAGGAAGGGGTCACGGAAACCTTTGGTTTCTAGCCATTTGGTCAGAAGCACAGGTGACAACCTGGACTTGCAATCGGCATCTGAAGCAGGGTGGGGGACATAGTTTTGTGGGACTGGGCCCTTAACCTGTGGAATCTGAGGCTATCTCCAAGTAGACAGAGCCAGAACCGAGTTGGAATTGAGCTGAATTCTCAGACACCCTGCTGGGGTCCCAGAATTGCTTGTTGGTGTGGGGAATACACCCACACCTCCAACCTACACACATAGGAATTGGGTCCAGGAACCCAAAAGACATTCTTAGCTTGCATCCATACGAAAACAGATAGTGGGCCAGATCTGGCCCGTGGGACATATAGTTTGCTGACCCGTGGTTTAAAAATAAATGACAGGTCAGCATATGGCTATGTTTTCTTCCTCTCTAAACTTTTTTTTTTTTTTTTGCCCAAAGTATACAACTAGGGAACAATTATGCTCAACCACGGATATCTGGGGGAATATAGGAAAGTATCAAGATGGAAATAACTTTCAATAAGCAGATCTTAAAGACCTGGGGAGTGAAGCCACCCAGCAAAGCCAGGGCTGGAGAAAGAACGGGTCCTGGGGATATCATCTGAACACCTGGATGCAGCTGCACCTGAAGTCATCGCTGCACCCTGCAGTTCTGGTTCTGTGAACCTTCTGTGGGCTCAGCACTGGTCCCAAAGAAGCAGAGAGACACCCCATGATGGCAAATCCCCTGTGGGCTCACCTGCCTGTTTGCAGGAGAAGGCAAAAACAATGATGTCATCGAAGGACCAGGTATAGTCAGGGTGGGGAGGGTAGAATGCCAAGTTCCTGGATGCCGCCTTCCTCAGGTCAATCAGGAAGGTCGAGTGCACCATGGGGACTGCAAAGCAGCCCCGGCGGTCCCGCTTGCGGATGGGGATGTAGGCAGGCGTGCGCTTGTAGTAGCCCTGTGGGGAGGTGGGCAGATTTTTGCATGGGGGTCCCTAAAGGTGAGGCTGGAGGCCCGGGACAACAGGAGGTACAGAACACCCGGAGAGTAAGACTGGGTGCCAGTTTGTGGCTATGGTGGGCATTCCCTGAGCACAGGGCTCTGAGCAGGGCCTGTCAGTCTCCAACCCCAGAGCCTCGTTGCTGGGCAATGGCACAGAAACCCAGGGAAACAGTCAGTCATTTGCAGACCCAGCTCAATACTTCTGATCAGAAAAGCAGCATTTGAGAAAGGAAATTAAAAAGCTGAAAAAGGGACTGGATATTTGAGATCCTTTGATTTTAAAATTAAACATCAGAAGTGAGACTTCAAGAAAGTCGGGGGGCAATCTTTTAGAAGTTTTAAAAGCTTCTGGAACAGTCCTCTCCCTTCCTCCTAACCTTTACGAACTGGAATTCTTAGCATATGACATTTAGATTTCTATGACATACTTTAAAATATAGAAACCACTGAACTATTCACTTTAAAATGGTGAAGTTTATATTTTATGAATTACACATCAATTCAAAACAAAAAGATAGGAGGAGATAGGATGGGTCAGCCACCTAGCCCCCTTCCCCTGGCACAGCCCTGCTCCATCACCGGCCCCTCACTCTCCCTGGCTTTGCCTAAAACCCCACCCTCATCACTGGGTGGGACAATCAGAGCCTGACATTTTCCTGACTTCAGTAATTGGTTCAGGGGTAGGAGGAAACTGGACAAGGTTCAATCAGAGTAGACTTTGGCTGAATGCTGCTGAGATCATTCCCCAGGTGTCTGAAAATGAAGCCACGCAAGGGATGGAGGAAGAGGAATATTGTTTGAACACCTGGATCCAGCTGTGCCTGAAGTCCCGTCCTGGCACCATCACGTCATAGCTATGTGAGCGCAGGCAAGTCACTCCCTCTCTCTGCATTTGTGTTTCTGCCTCAGTAATGGGTGTAGGGGCAGGGGGCACACAGTCGTAGACCCTCCCTCAAGGTCTATTTAAGGATTATCTCAATAGTGTTTATCAAATGCTCACCATGAGGCAGTGTGAGGCTAAGTTAGACTCCAAATCCAGCCCCCAGCACCCCCAGGCCCCTGCCCTACCACGGTAACCCCCTGACCTGGGAGGTCATCCCACACCAGAAGTTGGAGTATGCAGCCCGGGAATCCAGCATGGGGGCCACCACCGTCTTGTTCTCAGCGATGAGCAGGGTCAGCGTGTCAGGGTTGAGAATCAGGTTGTCCGCGTCCACAAACTGCAAAACACCCGACATGGCATCAGTGTGGGCCACCAGAGTGAGCCGGGCTAGGCCACAGCTTGGAACAGCTGGGGCAGAGGCCAGAGCCCTGGGGAGAGGGGCACCTGGAATAGCACGTGCGGCCCTGGAAGCCACCTGCTCCTCAACGGACAGCTCTGCCCTAAGTCACCAGCAGAGTTACGTTCACACAATGAAATACACGACACTGCAAGAGAAGGGAAGGACCACACAGCACGAAGCGACACAAATGGGTCCCACACACGGTGCTGGCGAGCCACGGGAAGTGACAGTGGGTGCATCACGTGGCTCTTTTTTTTTTTTTTTTTTTGCGGTACGCGGGCCTCTCACTGTTGTGGCCTCTCCCGTTGCGGAGCACAGGCTCCAGACGCACAGGCTCAGCGGCCATGGCTCACGGGCCCAGCCGCTCCGTGGCACGTGGGATCTTCCCGGACCGGGGCACAAACCCGTGTCCCCTGCATCAGCCAGCGGACTCTCAACCACTGCGCCACCAGGGAAGCCCACGTGGCTCCTTTTATGGGAACTTTTAAGGTGGGCAGCACTGGTCAGTGAGGAGGACAGTCGGGGCTGGGAGGACCACACTTTTTTCTATGTAAGTGAAGTGCCAACAAAAAAATTCCTAAAAATAGGATCTTTACATTAGGCTTTTTTTTTTTTTTTAACACCTTGAATGTTGGGGTAAAAAGATGACAACTTGTTTGCTGCAGCCTGGAAGGAAACTCACCAACCCATGAACAGGGTCATCATGGTGGGGGGTGCCTGCTTGTCCCCCCAAAACCGTTATGTCACCAACACCTTCCAGAAAGGCCACACCAGAATATTCATGGCAGGGTTGTTCATCACACAAACTGGGAACGACCCAGGAGTCTAGCAGTGGAGAATCAGCTACAGAAACTTTGGCCCTGCCCTGCTGTCCCTTTGCAGAATGTGTCGAGACAACTGAAAAATCAAGCCACAGAAAACAATTAGGTAAGGACGTTCCTGTCTACCGGGATGTGAAAACACACCCAACATGATATATTATACAACTATTAGGAGGTGGGCTTTTTTTTAATGCATTTGGTCCACAGATATGCTTTCTGTTACCCATGCAGGGTTTTTCTGTTTTTTAAAAAAATTTATTTATTTTATTTATTTATTTTTGGCTGTGTTGGGTCTTCGTTGCTGTGCACGGGCTTTCTCTAGTTGCGGCGAGCGGGGGTTACTCTTCATTGCGGTGCGTGGACTTCTCACTGCGGTGGCTTCTCTTGTTGCGGAGCACAGGCTCTAGGAGTGTGGGCTTCAGTAGTTGTGGCTCGCAGGCTCAGTAGTTGTGGCTCCCAGGCTCTAGAGCGCAGGCTCAGCAGTTGTGGCGCACGGGCTTAGCTGCTCCGCGGCATGTGGGATCTTCCTGGACCAGGGCTCAAACCCGTGTCCCCTGCGTTGGCAGGTGGATTCTTAACCACTGCGCCGTCAGGGAAGCTCCCCATGCAGGATTTTTAGAACGTATGAATCACTTGCTATAAACAGGAGCAAAAACCAGAATCCCTGCCTTCTCCAGCAACGTGGGAAGGGCATTCCCATGTGGCAAGCCCCAGCTGGAGACGGGAGGTGGCTGCCCCTTGGGACAAGCCGTGCGGTCCTGTTATGTTTCTGCCCAGACCCCTGTGGACATTTGAATTGGTGACCTTGGAATATAGATGCAGTGAAAACAGCCAGAACAGTCTGGCAGTTCCTCAGAAAGTGAAACATGGAGTTACGGCAATTCCAGTCCTAGGTACAGACTGAGAGAACTGGAAACAGGGACTCGAACAGACGTCTGCACGCCATGTTTATAACAGCCTGATCCACAGAAGACAAGCTGTGGAAACAACCTAAGTGCCCACTGACGGATGAATGGATAAACAAAACGTGGTCCATCCATACAATGGAATATCACTCAGCCAGAAAGAGGAGTGAAGCACTGACACACGCTACAACCCGGATGAACCCTGAAAACATCAGGCTGAGTGAAGCCAGACCCAGAAGGCTACATAGCGTATGATCCTGTTTATGTGAAATGTCCAGAGCAGGCAAATCCACAGAAACAGACAGCACATTAGCAGTCACCAGGGGCTGGCGGAGGGGGTGCAGAGTGACTGCTCAGGGGCACAGGGTTTCCTTTGGGGTGATGGAAACTAGTTTTGGAAGCACACAGAATGAAAAAACACAGCCAGAGAGCGAGCCTCTCTGGGAGGTACGACTACAAGGGATGATCTTTTTCTTTCTTTCCAAGCTTCTTGTTGTTTCTTGTATATTTTCTTACAAGTAACACCCACAGCGTTTGTAAAAAGAGAAAAAAAGAGGCCATTTTAATAATAATTTAAAAACACTAGACAAATGATTTCACGTTCCAATATGGATTACTTAAGTCCCCGATTACAAAAATATACGGTATGTCAAAAGCTGCTTTGAGTTCTGAACCAAAGCCTTGAGTTCCACCCAGGTTTGCTGAGAGAAAAAAGCGAAAACCAGTCAACGTCAAACAACGTAAGCAAAACCCAGGGAAGCAGACAAGGTGGCCCTGGGCTCGACGGTTCTGGGAGGTTCGAGCCCCACCTCTGTTCTTCACTGTTTCTGAGACCCCACCCAGCAGGCTGTCACTCCCCTCTCTAAGCCTCCACTTTCCCATCTATAAAACAGTCTGAGAAGGCACCAACTCACAGGGATCCCAGGAGGAGCCTGTTCCATCCTTCCTCCTCCTAGGAGATAGCTCCGTCCTCCCCACAAGGTTCAGGCCAGGACGTGAGGTCCTTCCGGCACCCACACATCCAGCAGGGCCTGTCCCCTTGGCCTCAAAACGCATCCTGAACCCACAGCCCCATACAGGCCCCCACCCTGGCCTCCTGCTGCCCCCCTCCTCTTGCCCCACAGGCCCTGCTCCCCACGGCAGCCACAGGGACTTCAGAAAATCAGAAATCAGAACCTAGCCCTCTCCTGTTCACACACCCTCCATGGCTCCCCATTACCTTCAAAGTAAAAGCCGCATCCCTCCCTTGGCCTGAATAGTCCGGCCCCCACCTACCACCTCAGCATTACCCCCTCCATCACCCCACTCTGGTTACACTGGCCTCCTCGCCAGTCCTTGAATGCCCCAGGCTTGCTCTCTGCTCTGTTCCCTCTGCCTCGGACACTGGCCCCCAGCTCCCACTGAGGCTGGCTCCTTGGCTCCTTTAGAACTCTGCTAGGGCCCCCTCCTAAGGGAGGCCCCTCCAACCCCTGGTACCTGTGGTCATGACCTTATTTGGAAATTGGGTCTTTGCAGATGTAATTAAGATGTAAACTAAGATGGAGTTCATCCCTCCTACACTGTTGTTGGGAATGCAAATTGGTGCAGCCACTATGGAAAACAGTGTGGAGGTTCCTCAGAAAACTGAAAATAGAATTACCATATGACCCAGCAATCCCACTCCTGGGCATATTCCCAGACAAACCTGTAATTCAAAAAGATACATGCACCCCTATGTTCATAGCAGCACTATTTACAATAGCCAAGACATGGAAACAACCTAAGTGTCCATCGATAGATAAATGGATAAAGAAGATGTGGTATAAATATACAATGGAATATTACTCAGCCATAAAAAAGAAAAATAATGCCATTTGCAGCCACATGGATGCAACTGGAGATTACCATACTAAGTGAAGTAAGTCAGAAAGAGAAAGGCAAACACCATATGATATCACTTATACGTGCAATCTAAAATACGGCACAAATGAACCTATTTACAAAACAGAAACAGACTCACATATATAGAGAACAGACTTGTGGTTGCCAAGCAGGTGGAGGATGGGGGAGGGAAGGACTGGGAGTGTGGGATCAGCAGATGTAAGCTATTATGCATAGGATGGATAAACAACAAGGTCCTACTGTCTAGCACAGGGAACTATATTCAATATCCTGTGATAAACCATAATGGAAAAGAATACAAGATAAATAAACAAATAAAACAATAACTACTTTTAAAAAAAGATGGGGTTCATCGTGGATTAGGGTAGGCCCTAGATTCAGTGACTGGTGACCTTATAAGAAGAGACCACGTGACCACAAAAGCAGGGACTGGAGTGATGCAGCCACAAGCCAAGGAACACCTGGAGCCCCCAGAAGCTGGAAGAGGCAAGGAAGGATCCTCCCGTAGAGTGCAGCCCTGCCTGCACCCTGATTTACACTGCTGGCCTCCAGAGCTGCAAGACAATAAACTGGCATTGTTTTAAGCCCGCCAGTGTTGGTGTTTTGTTATGGCAGCCCCAGAACTCTGCTATATCATCAAGTGCCTTTCACAGCACTGGCCGCCTTCTGGTATTTCCTCATGCAGTTTTGTTTGTTTTCTGGTCACATCTGCCTTTCCTGGGATGCTAGGAAGGTGGGGCTCAGCCTGTGTGATCCTCACTGTGTCCCCAGGGCCCGCACGAGGAGGGCATAGGGCGTGGACGGTAGGTATACGCTGATTAATAAATTAAGAAGGGAGAGACCAAAGCTTGAGGTTTGGCACGTAGATGGAAACCCGCCGTGGGCACTGTCAGGCTGGCATCACTGCATTCAACCTCCGTGGCGAACCAGGCTCAGCTGTCAATGCCCTGCCCATCGCACCAGGGGAGGGGACCATGCCCAGGTCAAGGAGCCAAGCTGAAGGAGCTCACAGGAGACCCGTGATCTGTGGGCACACAACCCAACATTGCATTCAAAACCTCAACCGGCCCCCTCTTGCCAGAGGCCCAGGAGGAGGAAGTGGAAGTCAGGGCTCAGCAGCTCAGTGTCGCCAACATCCCCCAGCCCCCGCCCCATCCTCCTGCTTCTTGGAGTGACCCAGAGGTCATCATCGTGGTTGCAGAGAGACCACCTCACATCACTGGTGATGCTGATAAAAGTGGAGATGACCCAAGTGTGCAACTACAGGGGTCGGCTGGGGACACAAAAGCCCACTTGTTCCTGATGATTAAGAATCCAGGTGGCCGAGGATCAAATCCCAGCTCCTCCACTAACCTGCTCTGTTACCTCTGACAACTCACTTCCCTCCTCAGAGTCTCAGTTTCCCCTCTGTAAAATGAGGTTAAGGCTGGTCTCCAAATCCCGCCACTCTGCCTTCCCTTGGATACCCCAGACCTTCGGCTAGGGACCCATGGGTTGGCTGGCCAAGAAACTCACCAGGATGTAATCGGCCCACATGTCCCGGGCCGATTTCAGGGCTGCCTGGCGTAACTTCATGACGTGCTCATAGCGTGAGTCAGACCAGTGTTTGGGGCCCTCCTCGTCTGGGTAGGACCTGTGGAGAGGCAGCTGTGATGTGGGAAGCACAGGGCATTCTTGGAGCCCAGAGAGGTTTGAGCTGGCTGAATGTGGGGTGGTCAGAGAGGGCTTCCTGGAAGAGGGGATGTGTAAGTTGGATCTGAAGGCTGGGAAGAAGCAAGGAGAAAATAGGAGAACGGAGGTGTGTCCCCAGTAGGGGGTACAGCATGTGCAAAGGCCCAGAGGGGAGGAGAAAGGGCCTCTACTGCCTTGCAGAGACATCCCTGAGGGTGAGGGGAGCCACTAGGAGAGAAGACCCAAAGACCTCCCAGACTCCTAATCTGGTCTGGGCAGTGGGTGGGTACAGAAATAAATCCTGAAAGAGTGAAAGGAACCGAAGTCCACATCACTCAGGGGCTCATGGGGACGCTAAGCAGCAGAGCTGACGTTGCAGCTGAGTGACACAGGGAACAAAGCAGTGGGCGTCCGCCACAAAGACCAAGGAATGAAGGAATTCCAGGTGGAGCGAACGGCGGGGCAAAGGTCCAATGGGAGGCTTATGACCCACTGGTGAAGCTGAGGTAGGGTGAGAGTAGCCACAGCCAGCGCTGAAGGCTGCAGAGCTGGGCTAGAGCATCAGGGACTGGGGGCTGGGGGCTGGCCCAGGATGATGGGGAGTCATGGAAGGTGTGTGAGCAGGGGCACAGCCAAGTCCAGCTGGGGGCAGGGGGCAGGGCAAGGCCTGGCACTCACTTGGGCTCCTCTGCCGGCCGCCACTCCACAGAGTGGTACAAACTCTTCATGGCCACCAGCCATTCCCGAAGCACAGCTGACGTGTTGTCTGAGTTGTGGTCCGTGGCCACCCTGCAGACAGAACAGGCCAGTGAGTGAAGTTAGGGAGACCAAGGCAGGACGAGGAGCAGCAAGGCAACAAGGGCTCCCACGACCTGGCTGGGCCTCCCACCAGCTACACAGCCCTGGGCAAGACACTTCCGCGCTCCGTGCCCCAATTTCCTCATCTGTGACACACAGGGTGAGGACAGGACCCACTTCACGGGGCTGCAGAGGGGATTAAAACAAGCTAATTTTGGAAAAACACATTAGATGACGTGTGTACTATGGGGCATCAAGGATCTTATAACCACATTCGCTACTAAATATGTGAGATTTAATTAAAAAATATATATATATCATGCAGCCCTGCCCCACCTTCCTCAATTCTCTCCTATGAGCAATACCACTTTGGAGTGGGCTGTGGTCACTCGTTCATTCAACAAACATTTCTTAAACACCAACTGTGTGCTTGGATTATCCGGCCTGGAGGGAAAAGGAATATTTGGAAGTCTAGTTTGACCATCAGCTGAGAGTTATTCTCCCAAAAGAACTGTTATTTAGTCAACAACAAGGATAGCAACGATGACAATAATAACAGTAATGATAATAATAACCACAGCTCTGGTCACTGATGCCAGGCGCAAGGGCTTCACACTCAGTAACTTGTTCATCTTCAGAGACAACCCAACTAGAATTATATTAGTATCCCCATTTTCCAGATGAAGAAACTGAGGCAGGAAGCGGTAAGTCACCAGTCAGGCTTGTTCATGGCCCTGCCCCATTCTGCTTCTAGGAAGGATCCACTCCCCGCAACCTTTCGCCTTCCGTCCCTTACCCGACCCACCCACTCCAGTAGTCAGAAGGCAGGAGGTCCGATTCAGGCTGGGTTCTGGGAGCAATACGGCAGCAGGAGCGTAAAGACGTTCAGTTAGTAGAAGCGCAATGTGGGCCACTGCAACGCCCCAACTGAGGGTGGGGGCGGGTTCTCAGGCTTCCCTTTGAAGCTGTGTGTGCTACCAACTGGATTGGCGGGTTAGTTCCGGGCAGTGCGGCACGGGTGATCCCGGATATGCCCTAATGCAGGGGCCAGAAGGCAGAACTGTGGCCCGCCCCACCCTACAGAGGCCAGCAGGCAAAGCGCCATTCCGGCTGGTGCTAATGCGGCAGGGGGAAAGCAAGCAGGAAGGCACGCGTGGGGTTGGCCTGCCCTGATGGGGGACAGCAAGCAAAAGGCACGCGTAGGGCTGGCCCGCCCCGCCCGGTGCCAGGACAGCGGGCGGGGCGCGGCGTGGACCCGCCGGGATGGGGACAGCAGGCCGGATGCGGGGCCGCGGGCGCCGCGCTCACCACAGAGCTGTGCGGTCCCGGGGGTGCCGCAGCCGCTCGAGCGCGCCCAGCGTGGAAGGCAGCGCGTGGGCCGCGTTGCGCGCCAGCAGCGCGACGAGAACGCGCGGCGCCTGCAGCGGCGACTCGGGACTCCAGCGCTCCTCTGGGAAGTAGGCGGCGGCGCCCGGCGGGCCCTCCAAAGGTGGCAGCGCCAACAGCAGCAGCAGCAGCAGCACCGGGAGGGGCCGCCCGTGCCCCCGGCATGCGCGTGGGGTCGCCGCCATCGCGCCACGCGTCGCCTTTAAGCCACTTTTCTGCCGGCGGACGCGGACGGCGCCTTAAAGGGGCCGTGGGGACCCCGCCCCTGCCGCGCGCCTTAAAGGGGAGGAGAGCTCCTGGCGGAGTCAGCCGTCAGGGCCCGCCTCCAAAAGGCCTTAAAGACACAAAGTGCCTCCTACCCTCCTCAGCGGCCCACTCGAAGTGACGTCAATCTGCAGGCCTGCCCGGGAAGCCCAGCCTCCCCCGCCCCACCAACCACAAGACGCTGAGCACTCTGAACTTGGGTCTGTGCGGTAAAGCCGTCAGACCTCAGAATCTGCCCTGCCACCGAGCAGCTGCTCTCGCCAGGATCCCAGCCTGATTCGCCATCCAACTTCCATTTGTATAAGACCGGCTGTGTCACGAGTCGAACCTGGATAGTCAGGATCTGGTTTGGGACTCAAGATCTGAGCCTCAGTTTCCTCTGCTGCAACATGGGTTTTACCACTCTAGTTCTCGACCTCCCTGGGATGCCCTCAAGGGTTGTTGAGTACCAAGCGCGTGGGCCCTGGCGTCCCCAGACCTGGCTTCAAATCCAGTCCCCAAGTGGGCCGTCTGTGTGAGCCTAAGTTTGTCCATCTGTAAAATGGAGTCAACGACCCCGCAGGCTTGTGTGTAGATGGAATGGGAGGGAGGTGGACGTTTCCAAAGAAATGCTACGAGGGAGCTGTTTTCCAGTAATCTAATGTGTTTTCTAATTCATCGTTTTTGTGATGCTCAGATATCTATTTATTAACGTGAGTGGTGGGGGTGGGAGCTCAATATTGTTAAGTAAAATTCAGGGGACAGATCATGTGTCCTCAGTGTGTGCAAGAGACAGTAGGGCAAAAGTTAGGAAGTAAAGGTGAGGAAAATCTCATTCTCTTGGGGGAGGAAACCATGGAGTGTGCATTACCCCCCTCTGAAAGCTGAACTGAGAAAAACACTGGGGAAGTCCCTCCCAAAACCTACTCCGGAAGCAGCTGGAAGTCTTGTGATGTGAAGGTGCCAGGCTCCAGTGGACAGATGGCTTTTCTGGCAAACAGAGGAAGGCAGTAAAAGCTCTACTCTCAGCTGGGAAACTTGATACTAAGGTAAGAATTTGGAGCAGGTAAACAAACCCAAAGGCCCACAGCAAGCTGAAAAAAAAGCATCTGTGGCATATCAGAAAGTGTTACTATCCTTAATATACAAAGAGTTATTAGAGATCATTAAGAAAAATATAAATTCTCCTGAAGAGAAAAGTAGGTAAAAGCTATGAACAGGCAATTCAGTAAAAAAGAAAAGAAAAGAAAGGAAAACACAGAAACACACATACAGTGGTAAAGAATCCACCTTCCAATGCAAGGGACACGGGTTCGTTCCCTGGTCGGGGAACTAAGGTCCCACATGCCACAGGGCAAATAAGCCCAGGCGCCTCAACTAGAGAGAGAAAACCCTGACACCACAACTAGAGAGAAACCTGCCCGCCACAACAAAAGATCCCACGTGGCACAACTAAGACCCGACAAAGCCGAAAATAAATAAATAAGAAACACACAAACATATTACTGGTCAATAAACATTTTTTCAGGTTCAATGTAGTCATCAAAGAAATTTTAAATAAAACAATGCACTCTGTGTGTGTGTCTATCAAACTGGCAGTTTTTCCTTTTATGAAAAGTCCTAGTGTTTGGAAAAGAGAATACGTACAAACACTGGTGAGAGTGTTAAAAGGCATAGCCTTTCTGGAGAGGAGTAAGGCGGAGGTGTGGGGATTATACAAGCCTTGAACTGGTACATATGCTTTGACTCAGAAATTCCACTAGTAGACATTTATCCATTGAGAATGATGATGAATGTGGGCAAAGCTTCAGCTCTGGAATGTCCCTGGAGGAGGCAGTGGGCAGAGTGGCTAGACCTCGGTGCTGGAGCCTGGTTGCCTGGAGCAAGTGCCTCTCTGAGCCTCAGTTTCCACATCTGTAAAATGGAAAGTGTCATAAGGATGCTAAAACATTTGGACACATCAAATGCCTGGCACATAATAAATACCCAGTAATTGGAAGCTTAGCGAGAATAATTTAATAGAAATGTAAAAGCACCCAGAAGATAAGTGGGCCACAGAGAGAAATGGAGGTTCACAGAGAAGCTCCTAAACACATGAGAAGACTCTCCACCTCATCCCCAATAAGACATGCTCATTAAAATGATGCCAAGACAACATTTTTTACCCAGAAGATCTGGGAAATCCCAAGTCGGCTGACAGCCTGTGGGGAAATGGGCCACCTCCACACAGATGAGTGGGCACCAGGTGAGACCACTCTGATGGAGAGCACTCTCAAGACTGCTATTGAAATGACAAACATGCATGCTCTAAACCCTGAGATTTCACCTTGGGGGATTTACCCCCTTGCATGAAAAGTATGTAAAAGGTCGTTCACTATGGTGTTAGCTGTTAGTGCAAAAGATTAGAAGCAAGACCCCGTCATCAATTAGATTCTGGTTAAATAGATTAAGGAGCCCATCCACAATCCTTCATCCCCAGTTGCAAATCCCCAAATATTATGACACCCAGAAGTCTTTCTAAGATTGTTTAATCTTCATGTATCCCAGTGAGTGTGAATATTCATCAGTTTATCTGCAGCAATTGACTATGAGATGCTGCCCCCAATCAGCTAGGGAGTGTATTAGTTAGCTATTGCCACATAACAAACGACCCCCAAAGTTAGCCACTGAAAACTATACACGTTTATTATCTCAGAGTTTCTGTGGGTGAACAATGTGGGAGCTGCTTAGCTGGGTGGATTCACAAAGTTCTCATAACAATGATACCCAAGGGGGTTGAGGAGCTGAGAGCCGCTCTAGAATACCTGCATCTGCCCTGGGTCCTGAACATCCAGATTATAAACATCTTGCCCACTGGTCCGCTTCTAGTTGGACCAGTTGTTTTCTGTCCCATTTCAGGGAAGTCCCCATGAAACATTTCCGTCTTAGGGATGGAGTTCAGGATCCCTGCACCACCAGCAGTGTCAGCCTCAGCCCTACACACATTTACTGCTGCAACAAGGAGGTCTCTGTAGGGTCCTATAGTAGGAGGCCAGGCTGCCCTGGCCCTGAGCACAGCTCCATGCACCCATTGTTAAGGTGAACCTAAGGCTCCCATCACCACTATCTCCCCCACCAGTGCTGGGAACTGGTAGCCGTTAGGAGAGTCCCTATAGAGGCCTGGCAAGAAGAGATGGGACACAAATTCATATGCATGTCAGAGGATACCTCTGACACTCAGGCACACTCCTTGGCTCCCCATTGCCCTAGTTCACCATGAGCTTGGCCAACCTGGCCAAGTCAGGAGACAAGGTGCATACTGTTCCATCCAGGAACCCACACTCACAATCCTCTTGTATACCCCACACAGGCCCCCCGACCCTAGCAATTCACTGGCATGGGCCAAGAACCTGTGAGGTCCCCACCTGTTTCTCCTTGGTCCCATGGAAGCTCCGAGCAGCCATCCAGAGTGCAGGACATGTTGCTGGCACCAAGGGCTTTTTTCAATTCTAAAATAAGAGATAGAGACTTCCCTGGTTGCGCAGTGGTTGAGAGTCTGCCTGCCAATGCAGGGGACACAGGTTCAAGCCCTGGTCTGGGAGGATCCCACGTGCAATGGAGCAGCTGGGCCCGCGTGCCTCAGCTGCTGATCCTGCACTCTAGAGCCCGCATGCCACAACTACTGAAGCCCACGTGCCTGGAGCCCACGCTCCACAGCAGGAGAAGCCACCACAGTGAGGGGCCCACACACTGCAGCAAGGAGTGGTCCCTGCTCGCCACAACTAGGGAGGGCCTGCACACAGCAACGAAGACCCAATGCAGCCAAAAATAAATAAATTTAAAAATAAAATAAAATAAAGAGATAGGGCTTCCCTGGTGGCGCAGTGGTTGAGAGTCCGCCTGCCGATGCAGGGGACACGGGTTCATGCCCCGGTCTGGGAAGATCCCACATGCCGCGGAGCGGCTGGGCCCATGAGCGACGGGCCCTGCGCGTCCCGAGCCTGTGCTCCGCAACGGGAGAGGCCACAACAGTGAGAGGCCCGTGTACCGCAAAAATAAATAAATAAATAAATAAATAAATAAATAAATAAAAATAAAGAGATAAACCCCCGCACACACCTGGATAAGCCCCAAAATCCCAGGGCTTCCATGAATTTTCCCAGAGAGGCCACAAGAGGGCAAAGCATGGAAGAAATGTCTCAACCAGGAACCCTAAACAAGTGGCTCACATGAGCCTCTCTCCACACCTGTGCCCATGGCAGACATTGCTAGCCGATCCCCACACCTTCACTGAGCCTGGATGCTAACTACCCCACCTTCCAGCACAATGCTTCAAGCAGACATCACAAATCAATTGAGGATGGGAACACCCCACCCCCCACCCCGCCTTCAGTACATGTAGAGCTTCTAGGAATGGAAACCTGTTTCTGAAAACTTTTTTCCAATCAGAGATTAGTTTTTTTCCATTTAAAATGGCCCCTATTCTAAAGGAACTCGGTTCTTTTTGTTTGGCCTCAAGGACACTTCTCACCCTTACTTCCTGGCTCCCAGAACACTGCTATCTCTGGGTTTCTGCCACCTCTCTGACTGCTCCTTCTGCATCCCTTCTTCCTCTTTGTGTCCTTCAAATCCAGGCTCTTTGGGACTCCTCTCCTTTCTCTCTACACCATCCCCAGGGTTGTGGTCCCTCCCATGCACCCAGTGACACCCCAGGCCAACAACAACCTCTGACTTCCGTCTCATCCTCATGCCTGGGCTCCGTCCCCCTGGTTGCTGCCCCTGCTCGAGTCCATCCTTTGCCCCCCAGGACCAGGCCCTCAGCCTCCTCCCTGGCTTCCAGTCTAGCCACTGTTGCCCTCTTGCTCACACACCCTCCGTGGCTCCCTATTGCCTGCCACAAAATGTCTAAACTCCTCTGCCTGTCATTCAAGGCCCTGCACGTCTGCCCTGGCAGCCTGCAGCCTCCTCTCCTTCCTTCTGTGTCAGCTGTGACATTCCCTGAATAACCATTACACATTGCTCATTCCCCTGTTAGTACAGGTCTCAGCAGTCATAGGCATTGGGTCAGGAAGGAACAGATAAGGCAGGAGGGAGAAGAGACAGTCAGGAGCCTCTTCCCAGCCCAGGAAATCCTAAGAGGCCTACCCCAAGTCCACATACTCTTGAGGGCTCAATGCCAGCCCAGAATAAAACATGGAGAGGTTGTTGAATGAGTAAATGTAAATGTCAGTCCCCAGTTTTTAAATTTTGCCTCCCTTCTCTCATCCTAAGAACTCCTGCATATCCGTCACAGCCCCACTCCAACGCCCCCTCCTTCAGGGAGCTTCCATCACTGCCCCTCTAGGCTCGCCCACCCCAGACCCCCTCTGTCCCAGTCCTGGCCCTTAGTCAAAGGACTAGTGTTCACAGGTAGTGAGAGGCGATGGGGACCCTGGTAGGGCTCAGTATACACAGCCAGGGGTCACCAGGCTCCCCTGAGCCATAGCGGGTAGGGCTCACCTCGATTGATCCTCTGCAGCAGGACCCCCCGGATGACATCCTCATAAATACCCTCAATGGTCAGAGCAGGGCTGCCCACAGCAAGGACGTCCCCTTCGAACTCAGACAGCTCCTGTAACCGAGGCAGGTGAGGGGCTGGGCTGGAGGGGTGGGCTATGTGTGACATGGGTTTGAGCCCCAGCTCTGTCACTGATTAGCTAGGGAAACCTGGGCCTCAGTTTCCTCATCTTTAAAATGGACTCCTTGACTCATTATTCCCTCAGGTTGTTGTGAGAATTGGTGAAACAAAGCACATCACACCTCAATGGGAATAATGCAGGTGTTTCTGCTGGGACCCCTCACAGTCACTTCCTGCCTGACCCCTGATGCAGACCCCTTCATGGTGCCCCTAATCCTGCGTAGCAAGGCCCCTGTGACCTCTCCCCTCGTCTACTTCCTACCCCATTGTTCGGTAAGCTCCAACCACACTTGCCTATTCTCTGTTTCTCCAACACACCAGGCACAGACCTACCTCAGGACCTTTGCACATGCTGTACCCTCTGCCTGGAATACTCTTCCCCAGGACATGCCTTTAGTTCACTGCTTCTCAAGCATCATCTTCTCAGAGACAGCCCCCCTAACCACTCAGCACCCTCACCATACACACACATACACTCCCCCTCTTCCTCCTCCCTTCTCTGAAGCCTGTATCACCTGCTGATATGTGATGCATGGGACCCCACGCCAGCTCTGCAGACACAGCATTGTCATGGGAGAAGCAGAGGGCATCATGAAGTCCCAGAAGAGCCATCCAACCCAGCCCCTGGGCTCAGGGAACAAAAGTCTCTAATCATCAAGGTGGCTCTATGAGCCTCACAGAAAGATGCTTGGTTGTTCTATAGGACCCGTCCCCCATCAGCTCACCGCTTTGCAGCTCAGTTCCAGCTGGCTCAATACGAAGGGCAAGAAGATGCAGAGCAGCCAGCCATGGATGAACCGCCTCTGCGCTGAGCCACTATCCGACTGGAATTTCTGCATGACACACACGGCAACTGGTTTCACAACCACCTGAGCACCCAGGCCCACTGCCATGCCCTCCCCGCAGACCTCACCTTCAGCACGCGCCCCCTGACTTTCTCCAGCTGCTGGGCAGCCTGGTCACAGTCCAGAGCCGTGGTCAGACATTGGTCAGCCAGCTGCAGGAAGGTGGCCACGGCGTCAGCCATGAGCTGTGGGAAGAGATGCTGGGATGAGCCCTGGGAATCCATGCTCTTTCTGGGCCCTACGCCTGCTCGGTTGAACCCTTCTCAGCATCCAGCCTGCCCTGACCAACTACTTCCCTCCAACCTCCTTCTTGCCCCAAGAAACAGCACTCTCTTCCTCTCCGGACTTGGGGATCATCCATTCAGTGCCAGGATGCCCAGCATGGGGATCAGAGAGCTGTCCGTAGTCCAGGCTCCTTGGCTGAGCACTCTTGTGCAGTATACAGACTGAACAACCGTGCCGGGCAGCACTGGGTCTTCTCAATCCCTGTCTCTTTCACTCACCATGTCCATTTGCACGTCCCAACCCCTTGGCTTTCAAAACACACCCTGCTCCTCTCCACCAACCCATTCTGGTTCAGACCTCCTCCTGCCTCCTCCACTTCTGCCCCCGACAGCCCCTGCTCCCCAGGGCAGGCAGGGTTTTCTAAAAAGCCTTGAATCTGGCCATGCCCCTCCCCTGCTCACACACCTGCTGTGACTCCTGTTGCCCTTGGACAGAGCCCAGCCACCTGAGCCCCATACTCAAGGCCCTGACCCATCTGCCCCCCCACCTCGCTGGCACATCTCCCACATCTATGCCCTCCCTTGAAATCTACAAGCCAATGTCTCTAAACTGCTTCACTTTCCTCAAATGTGGACACGCTCTCACACCTCCCAGGGCTTATCCACACTGTTCCCTCCACCCAGGACATGCCCCATTCCCATTCCTCCCCCAGCTGCCCCAGCCTGGCAGTCCTCTCCTCCTGGAAGCCTTCCCAACCCTGGAGGTGGATCAGGTGCCTCCTCAGGGTTCCCGTAGCACCTCGTGTGTCCCCATCACAGCCCTGTGCATCATGTGTGATTACTGCCTGCCTGGTCATGAGCTCATGTCTGCATGACACTGGGGAGTCCAGCGAGGGAGGGCCAGGTCTGTCTGGGTCATCGTGGTCTCCCTGGCACACACTCGGCACCTACTCATTGGAGGCTGCCATCCTTGCCTCGCTTCCTCCCAGCCTCCCACTCACCCTTACCTGCTGTGCAAGATCCTGGGCCCCAAACACCAGGCTCTGTGTTCCAAAGAAGCCAAATGGTTCTGCCAGCTGCCCCAGGCGCCCCCGGCTCCTCTCCGCCTCTCGGTAGCAGGTCTGCATCAGCTCTGGGTCCCATGGCATCTCCCCAAATGAGTAAACCTGTGTTCCCATAGCAGTCAGGTAAGAAAAATACCACCAGCCAATGGAAGAGCAAGGCTAAGGACCTCATAGACAGTTCATCGAAGGAGAAACACAAATGGAAACACATCCCGCCTCAGTTGTCACCGAAATAATGCATAATAAAAGTAACTGTGAGGTATGGTGTGATGGACATAAAATGGTAAAACTTGAAACAAATGATAACATGTGGTGCTGGCATGGCTGAGGGGAAATGGGCACACTCAGCCCTTGTCCCACCTGATGGTCTCTTTGGGCTGGATCCTGCGGCTGCAGAAGTGCAATAATCCAAAGTGGTATTTGCCCTCAAACTGCTCACAGAAAAGTTGGAGGAGACAGAGCGTAGACAAACAACAGTAGTGGTGAGTTAATACTCCTGCGAGGAGGGAAGCGCGCACAGATGCAGATGCAGAAAGGACCAGGGAAAGTTCCTGGAGGAGGTGATTATGAAATGGAGATGTGAAGATTAATATAAGGGAAACCTCATTTAAAATAAAGTCATGGGAGTTCCTTGTTAGTCTAGTGGTTAGGATTCGGAGCTTTCACTGCAGTGGCCCAGGTTCAATCCCTGGCCGGGAAACTGAGATCTCACAAGTTGCGTGGCTAAATAAATAAATATGAAATCATTAAGCTCTGAAAGGGGCGGGGGGGGGCGCTCTCCTGCACTGCCACTCCTTACCCTCTGCAGACCCCAAACTGGAAGAAGGTTACTACTTTACCACTCCAGCAGGAGGAAGATTTTCTTCTTATGCAGTAACAGCCCCAACCAATGAGAAACTACCACCACTCAGCCAATGAGAAACTGTCACCACCCTGAACTCTCGCTTTCCTCCAACGGACTTTCCTTCAAAGCTGCCCCTCCCAATTTTCTCCTTCTTCTCTATAAAGTAATGTTCCTCCCCTTCGTTTGCCAGACTTGCCTCTGGTTTTGCCATAGCTTGCATGTCCTGAATTGCAATTCTCATGCTGCCCTCCCTTCCCAAAATGTTCTGCTGATAAAATAACTGGCTGTTTCATTTTAAAGGTCAACAGACACTTAACGAGTTGAAGGTTTCTTGGCACATAGTATGCTCTCATTTAACATCAGAAGAAAAGAGCTGACCTGCGTGTTGCAGAATTCTGTCCCAGGGAATGGGGTGGGCTGGGGCCAAACAAGGCAATGGGAGGAGGAACAATTTGTGGGGAAGGTGACTCCAGATTGATGTTACTAAAATGCTAATCTTGTCATCTTACCCCTTCGCCCCATGTTATAAACCGTGCCCCAGTGACCATGGCATAGTGGACCACCGTAAGTAAAATGCAGCTTAGAAGAAAGTTCAGAGATTTTTAAGAGAAGGTTTTCAAACAAGAAAGATTCAACGTTCACACTACTCTTCTATAAAGTTAACACACTGCCCATAGGCCCGATGAAACAAGACCCACTGGACCTCACCTCCTTCCGCAGCCGGGTGCTGGAGGGGCTCCCACGCAGGTGGCAGGACAGGCGGTCCATGCCCTGGGTTAGGAGGGTCTGCACCGCCGTGAGTTCAGCTTCCACGGTGCTCAGCAGCGTCTGCGTGACCCGGGGCAGCTGCGCATCCACCTTCCTGCGCAGGCACGACTCGAGGGGACCCTGGACGTTGGCTGTGAGTGGAAGACACTGGCCTGGATCTCCTCCTCGAGGTGCTCCGCAAATTGGGAGGCGGGGGGTACGGAGTGAGGCCATGGGCTCAACAGGGTGAGGTAGACGGGAGCGCTGACTTTGAGCCCCCTCCTCTACCCCATTATACAGAATAGAAAACCGAGGCCAAGTGCGATGGGGATTGGCTCAAAGTTGCACACAGAGGCAGAGTTAAGATTCCAACTCTGTTCTCTTTGTTACTGAGCTGAGTGAGAGCTATCTCCGCTGTCTGACTGGACAACCCACAACTGGAGTCAGGCCTGATACCGCCAACGTCTCTGCCCCTCTCCCCACCCAGTCTTGGTCTCCGGGCTCACCAACTCCACCCCTGGCCTTCCCGCCTCCCAAGCACCCGCCCTCCCTCTTGACCCCGTCTAGAGACCTAGTCTCACCGCCAAAGCATCAAGGCCTCGCCCCTTTTCCCACTTAGGCTCTACCCTTTTCTTTTCCGGCCCTGCCTCCACCGGGTCCCAGACCTTGGACCCCCTCCCTTACACCCAAGCTGTTCCCCTTCTTCCTCTCTGGCTCCCGGCCCCGCCCCTCACATCCAGGCCACGCCCCCGGACCTCACCCTGCAGCCTCCCTAACACGCGCTCCCGCAACTTCAGCATCTGATCTACGTCTGGGCGGATAGTCTTCTCCAGGGCGGCGAGCAGCTCCTCCTTTTCGGGCTGGAAGGCGCGGAGCCCAGTGGAGGCCCCGGCCAGGACTGCAGCGTGGACGCCGTCCAGTAGCTGCCCAGATCAGCCGAGGGGACCCCACACGGGCCAGGGGCGCGGTAGAGAGACGAGATGGGGCGAGGGTAGGAGGACAGAGAGAAGACAGACGCACAGAGATGGGCGGAGAGGTTGGGCGACAGTCGCAGGGAGGGCGAAGCTGAGCACTCAGGTCCGGCTCCTATCCCCATCCGCGGCCTCCCGCGTGTCCCTGCCCCACCTCCTCCACCCCATGCGTACCTTGGCCCAGGCCCAGGCCCGAGCGCGGCCGGCCCCCCGCAGGCGGGGCAGTGTCTGGGCTCGCAGCGCAGGCAGCAGCTCCCGCATCAGTAACGCAGTCAGCACCTGCGGGAGAGGTGACCATGGGTGCTTCGGTGGGCCGAGAAGGGGTCAGGGGTGTCCCGGGTGCGGCCTTGCGCGGCACTGACCTCGGCGTCCGAGCCTAGGGTCACGTCGTCGTCGCCAAAGTGGCCTTGCTGCTGCCGGTAGAGCCGTATGGCGTCCAGGAAAGCACGGGCGGCTGGGGCTTGACTTCGCTGCAGGACTGAGGGGCGGCTCCTCAGTGCCCGCCCACCCCTCCCCTGCTCTCAGGCTGCCTGGCTCCCCGTCGCCTGAGAAGGAAGCCCTCCGCCTCCTCGCCAGGTCCCAAACAGCTAAGTCTCACCCACTTCCAGACCTCTGCGCAAAGAAGTGCCCTCCGCCAGGAACATGCTCCCCTAAGTTTATCACCAGCCCATAAGGGGCCTGTGTACCATTTTGGAAAAGGCATCCCGGGCAGGCGGTCACAGCCCAGATCCCACTGCGGTCTCCAGTTGCCTCTCTAGTTAGGTACGTTTGTTCAGTCAACAACCTGCCCAGATGTGTCAGTCCTAACTCCTCTTCTTCACCTGGCTGGCCCCTCATCTTTTTTAGACTCCAGTTTGGACATCTCCCCCCGATCCCCCAGGCTAAGCTCCCATGGTGCTGTGCCCTCATTACAGCCCGGGCCATGCACAACTGCCTGTTTCCCCTCTGTCCTCCCCCACGATCCATTTTATAAATAAGGAAACTGAGGCTTGGAGAGGATCCCACAGCCAGCAGGAACGGAACCATCCGACTCCAGACTCTGCTCCACCACTGCCTTCCCTTTCCCAGGACCCACCTGTGCCTCGAAGCCGGATGCCGCCCTGCAGGGCTAGCCTCCAGGCACGCTGCACCTCCGCTGTGGCTGCAGAGAAACAGAGGTGCCGGCGGAAGGGGTGCTGCAGGAACAGGGGGAAACTAACAGGCATTTCCAAGAGGGGCTCAGGCTCTTCCTGTGTATGGTGTCCTGAAAGCAGAGGAGGTCGCATCTTCATTCATTCATTCACTCTAAAATCATTCATTCACTAGGAGACAATAACCATGAAATGTGTAGAGAACCCTTACTTCAGCTCAGTCCCAGGAGGAGGTGTGCCCAGGGCAGACATCAGTAATCCATCCCAGCACTGTTTCCCAGCCTCAGCAACATGCTTAACACAGCAGCCCTAGGCAGCCACCAACAATCTCTCCTAGCTGGCATGTGGTCTGAGCCCTGCTTGCTGTGGGGTGCTGGAGTCGGCTAGGCCCTGGTTCAAACCTGGCCAGACCATTTTCTAGCTCTTTGCACAGATTTTCATCTCCCTGAAAAAAACCTCAGTTTTCCTACCTGCAAAATGGGATAAAAAGTGATACCAATGACTTAGAACTGTTGGGAGGACAAAAATGAGTGAATTTATTTTGATGAATTAAATTGGAGTCTCCCAAATCCTCAGTGTTTTGTTCAGATTTCCAGAGTGATACATACAGACTGCAGTAAAATGCAATAATGCAGAAAGGGCTTCCCTGGTGGTGCAGTGGTTAAGAATCCGCCTGCCAATGCAGGGGACACGGGTTCGAGCTCTGGTCCGGGAAGATCCCACATGCCGCGGAGCAACAAAGCCCATGTGCCACAACTACTGAGCCTGCGCTCTAGAGCCTGCAAGCCACAACTACTAAGCCCACGTGCCACAATTACTGAAGCTTGCACGCCTAGAGCCCGCACACAGCAGCGAAGAGCAGACCCCGCTCGCCGCACCTAGAGAAAGCCTGCACAAAGCAACGAAGACCCAATGCAGCCAAAAATAAATTTAGAAATAATAATAATGCAGAAAAAGGTGGACGTCCCTTGTCATCCAGCCCTTCGATCGCAGCCCCCAGAGATGATAATAGCTGTTAACAGTTTGGGGGACATGATTCCAGATTTTAAAATCTGCACAAAGCTGTATGACGTGCTTTTTTTTTTAACAATGTGGAGTTTTCTGGTTTATAACTGGCCTTTGGGCTCCTGCATATGTCTGGGACACCTTCAGAGGCTGCACAGCTTTCCTTCCTGAGGGTCAGGCTGTAATTTATTTAATCAACCCCAAAGGATGCGTATGTGGGTGGATTCCCATGTTTTCGACACCATCAGCATTTCTGCAGACGGTTCTTGTTGCCGTATCTTCGCCTGATTAAACAGCAGGATAGCTCTGCAGTGAAGCAAAAGGTGTAAATTCTGGCTCTGTCCCTTACTAGCTGTGTGGCGGTCCTTGGCCTCAGTGTCCCCCTCTGTAAAATGGGGTGGTTAGTGATGGGGCTGCCTCCTGGGCAGATTCAAGGAGATGATGCAGGCCCTCAGCAGATGCATGCCAGCCCACTTATGCTGCTCCTTACCTATTCAGAGAGAGAAAGAGGAGGAAGAGGAAGGGGAGGAAGGGGAAGGGAGGAGAACCATCCTGGAAACACTGGATGGACCAATTACACGCTGTAGCAAGTCTGTGCCATTTTCCTGCCCACCACTGCCCATCTCCCCACATGCTTACTGACACCGTATTTTATCGTTTTTACCCTTTGCTGCTTTGATTCTGGTCTGGTGACCTAACTCCTTCACCCTGACAAGAATGGGTGTTTCTCTTTCTAGAGCGAGGCTGCTCACCCAGAGGCAATGCTGCCCCCAGGGACACTTGGCAATGTCTGGAGATATACTTGGTTGTCGCTCTTGGGACGCAGAGTGCTACTGGCATCTGGTGGGTGGAGGCGAGGGATACTGTTCAGCAACCTGTGAAGCACATGGTGGCCGCCACTGCAAAGAATGATCTGGCCCCAGTGTCAACAGTGCTGAAGTAGAGAAACCTGCTCTTGGGATCCCCGGGAGCCTTACCTGAGGGTTCTGGGCAGAGAGTGTCCAACAGGTGGAGATATTCACTCTGGGAAGTCAGGACTGTGTACCCTGTCAGGACCACGGAGCCCAGGGGACGGTCCCCATTTTCATATTCCTGCAAAAGGCATCCAAAGAACCGTTTTGGGACAGGTCTAAACTGTGGCTTCCATATCCCAGTGTGGGATCAGGGGAAGGTTTTGGGTTAACTGGGGAAATCCTCCACCCTACCTCCCTGCCTCCATCCTCCCTCCTTCTGTCCACCCCTCCCTCAATCCCTCCTTCCTCCCTTCCCCATAGTGGAGCACCCAGCACCTGCTGTGCGCTAGGCCAGTCCCAAGTGCTATATGAGGACTAACCCATTGAATCCTTACAGCCCCATGTGGCGTGGACCATCATCATCCCATTTCACAGATGCGAAAACTGAATCCCAGGGAGACAAGTGACCTGCCTGAATTCCTCAGCTGGAAAGCAGGGCACAGGCGGCATGTGCAAAGGCCTTGCATGGTTTCAACCTCAGCTCTGCTGATGACCATGAGTGAGCCCCTACCCCTGGCCTGGGCCTCAGTTTATCCACCTGGCACAGCAGGAGATGTTCACCCACCCAGGGCCAAGCTTACAGGTTGGCCCTACTTGATGATTGAAGAAAGGAGGGGGGCTATGCTGGGAACTGGACCCCAAACCCACACTGGGGAGGTGGGATGGAGACGCCAGAGGTAGATGGGCTGCAGGCCACTCACTCACCTCCCTGTGCTTGAACCACTCCAGGCGGCCGTCCCCACGCAGGACACAGAAGATTGGCTGCCACTGAGGTGGGTGGCCCTGCAGCTGGGTCAGGGGCCCTCGGTGCTCCCGGACTCGGGGCAGCTTCTGTGGGAGGAGGGGCGGGCGGATGTCAAGAACATGGGCCAGTGTCCCGGTCTCCAGACCACCTGGACAGCTCCTCCTGTGTCCCGGGTGCCACCAAGTACAGTAAGTCCCCTACATACGAATGAGTTCCGTTCCGAGAGCGAGTTTGTAAGTCCAATTTGTTCATAAGTCCAACAAAGTTAGCCTAGGTACCCAACTAACACCATCGGCTATATGGTACTGTACTGTAATAGGTTTATAATACTTTTCACACAAATAATACATAAAAAACAAACACAAAAAAATAAAACATTTTTAATCTTGCAGTAGAGTCCCTTGAAAGGACACTAGTACAGTACAACAGCTGGCATACAGGGCTGGCGTCAAGTGAACAGGTGAGAAGGGTGACTGACTGGAGGAGGGAGAGGAGGTGGGAGATGGTAGAGCTGAAGGATCGTCAGCAACAGGAGACGGAGGGCAAGCTGCAGTTTCACTCACGCCTGACGCTGATGGAACGCCCATTCACATCTTTGGAAGTTTGCAACTTGAAGGTTCATATGTAGGGGACTTACTGTACAGGTGCTTGGGCACTGCTGGTGTGGTGTTATATTCTTTATCAAGCATGCTCACAGCCTGCACTTCCAAATACGAACTGAGGCAGACACTTTTGTTATCTCCAATTTACTTGCAAGCGGACCCTTCCCCAGTTGAGCCTCAGATGAGACCCCAGCCCTGGCCAACATCTTGATTGCAGCCTGTGAGAGACTCTGAAAGAAAGGACCCAGCAAAGCCCCATCTAGATTCCTGACCCACAGTAACTGAGATGACAAACGTGTTGTTTGAAGCACTGATTTGATGGTGTATTTTTACACAGCATAGCTAACTGATACAGGTGGGATTGCTAGGTCGTGGAGCAGGTGTAGTTTGTTTGTTTGTTTTCAAGAGTAGTTTAATGTTATGAGAAATGGCCAGGCCTCTGCCCACAGACCCCTCCCTCAGGCAGGATGGGACATCACCTTGTTTCGTTTTCTTTGTCCCTCTTCTCACTTCCTGGCCACCTGAATTGTGTGCGTTTGTTTCACCAATGGTCCCAGAGTAGCTCCTGCTACACAGCTGGTGCTCGGTAAATATTTCATGACTAAATAAACAGCATTTGTGATGTTCTGATTCTTCAGCGGGTAGTGGGAACTCAGAGGTTTATTAAATGATTCTCCATCTCTCTTCCTAAGTCTGAGATTTTTCATAGTAATAGTGTTAAAATGTTATAATAGAAATGATATACGTAACGCAAATAGATAAAACTAGTATTAAAGAAAATGTTTCAACTGAAGCGAGGGGAAATCCCTCCACGCTGCTTGAACCCCAACGTCAGCTGTTCCCTGGCCCAGGGGGTTGGGACCAGCAGGAGACAGAAGGTGCAGGTGGGGGCGATGCCCAGGCCCCATGATGCCCCAAGCGGGACAGGGGGAGTCCCAGGTGGCAGGGGGCTCTGTCCATGGTGCCACAGAGCCCCCACCCCAGGGCAGGCACAGCTGGGAGAAGGGGTGTCCAACAGAGGAAATCTCAGAGCCCTGATCGGGACAGGGAACCCAGTCCCCTGTAAGGAGACAGGGGACCCAGTCCCCTTGTAAGGAGTCTGGGCTCTGGGTTCAAATCTCGCCTCTGCATCTTGCTGGCAGTGTGACTTCAGTCAGGTCACTTCACCTCTCTGTGCCTTGGTTTCCTCATTGGTCAAAGATCCATCCCCTGGGCTGGTGAGAACTAAGTTGTACAGGGCACATGGAGATCCTGGACACCATTTGCCAGCTCAGGAGACCTTTGGAGCTGGGGCTGGGCAGCTCCAGGCTATTTTGTTCCATCGATAAGTCCTTCCTGAGCCCCTACTAAGTGAAGGCACCATGTGGGCACAATGGGGTCGGGGGAAAGGGGAAATAAGGCTTGGACCCTGTCCTCACAAAGCAGACAAATGGAGGTGGCAGACGTGTGAGCCCGGGCTGCGTCAGAGGAGCAGACAGACAGGGGTTCCAGAGGAGGTGCCCGACTCAGGTGGGGGTAACAGTAGTCAAGGAAGGCTTCTTGGAAGAAGTAGCAGACGAAGTATGGGATAGAATGGGGAGGGTGGCACATGCAAAGGCTTGGGCGTCCAGTGGGCATGCTGTGCCCTTGGGTGATGCACTCAGCCAGGCCACACCTTTTCCAACTTCAGAGCTTTTGCATTGCCTGTGCCCTCTGCCTAGAATGCCCTTCCCACTCTGGGCTTCAGGTCTGGCTCCTTCTCATCCTTTACATCTCAGCTCAGAAGGACCTTCCTACACCCCAGCTTCCAGCCCCCAACACCGCCCTTCATTTTGTCTTCCTAGCACCTATCAGAAGTTATCCTGCATCACGATATGTTAACTTGACAACAAACTGGTCATTTCCCCCAATTAGACTGTGAGCCCCGGAGGGCAAAGCGGGATCTGTCTCAGTCACTACTGTGTCCCCAGCATCCAGCCAGGGGTGTGGCATGCGGTAAATGCCCAGTGAATGTTTGCTCGAAGAGTGAATTTTGGGGACGTCCCTGGTGGTCCAGTAGTTAAGACTCCACGCTTCCACTGCAGGGGGTGCGGGTTCGATCCCTGGTCAGGGAACTAAGATCCCGCATGTCACGCAGCATGGCCAAAAAACAAATGAATTAAAAAAAAATTTTTTTAAGCATTTATTATTATTTTATATATTATATTTATTTATTTATTTGGTTGCGCTGGGTCTTAGTTGTGGCAGGCGGGCTCCTTAGTTGTAGCGTGCATATGGGATCTAGTTCCCTGACCAGGGATCGAACCCGGGCCCCCTGCATTGGGAGCTCGGAGTCTTACCCACTGCACCACCAGGGAAGTCCCAGAATGAATTTTTAATAGTCACCCCAGGTCGTGGCACCAGCAAGGACAAAGGTGTGAGGAGGGACCCTCAAACGAACGAACGGCCTCCCCAGCCTCGCCCACTCAGCACCCCCTCCCCCTTTGCGGCACCCACTTTGCTGTGCAGCAGCTGGCATCCGGCTGGCTCCTGGGGGCCCAGCTCTCGGGAGATCTGCCACAGGACCGAGGCTGCCAGCTGCCCGCGGTAGCAGGGCAGGAAGTTCCTCAGCAAGGTGTCTACCTGGCCTGCAGGGACAAAAGGATGGTGAAGTGGCTGAATCAGGTCCCCCCCAACCTGCCGGAGGTGGGGGCAGACCAGGCAGAGAAGCCACTTACGGATTCCTATCCGCACCCCAAAGTTGCCCCAGAAGACATGCTCCAATTCCATTCACCCTTAACCCTCCATTGCCTGTTTTTATCCACATGGGAGTTGGTGGGGGGCGGGGGAGTTAAAGGATTCAGGCTTAATTTATAAACGATGTACAACACACCTTAAATGTATAAAGCATAGAAATGAATCAGTTTGACACATGTACACACCCGTGACACCATCACCGTGACCCAGATAAAGAACAGATCAATTGTACCTGAAAGTTTCCTTCTGCCCCTTACTGGGGGAGATTTTCAAAATCTTTTAAAAACCTCACCCAGCACAAGTGAACTTTCTGGGGTGATAGAAGTATTCTGTATCCTGATCTAGGAGGTGATTACACAAGTGTTAAAGTTCTTCAAGCTGTTCCTCTAATATGTGTGCACTTGACTGTGTGTAAAACACATCTATCTTGCTGCCTGGAATGTGGATCCGATGACTGGAGCTTCAGCAGCCATTCTGAGTCATGAGGTGACCTCAGGCACAGAAGCCACGCATGTTAGAACCATAATATGGAAGGGGTTGGGTTGTCTGACTTTTATCAGGCTGCCTGCCACTGTTCCCCTCTATAGGACAGAGAAACAAATCTTTATCTTGTTTAAGCCACTACAGAAAAAGAAAATTCCAACACTCTGCAGAGTAGCTTATTGAATCCATTCATGTAATGACAACTTGGCCTTGTTTCTTAGTCTAGATCATGAGCCCCCCCTCCATATCCCCAGTGCCCAGCACACCGTAAGTGCTCAACTGTGTGTGTGGAGGATGGAGGACACTGGCCCTTCTTTGTCTCAAATCAAGAACTGTGACTTAGTCCCCGGGGGTCCACACTGAGGGGCCTACTGGTCCTTGCCCACCTGGGAGGATCATCCCACAAGATCTGGCTGGGCTTGGGGCACTTCCCACCTGGCCCTATGCCCTCCACCCCAAACCCATGCCCTGAGTAGGTTTACCAGATTTACCAAATAAAAGTACATGACGCCAATTAAATTTGAATTTCAGGTAAATAATGAATACATTTTTAGCATACGTATGCCCTCATGCAAAATTTGGGACATACTTATACTAAAAAAAGTATTCATTGCCTCTCTAGAATTCACATTAATAGGGCATCCTGTGTACCTGACAACCCAGCCCTAAACCCCGCCCGCCAAAATCTCGCTCCTTCCCAGTCCACTCACCCCTCAGGTGCTGCTGCTGTCGCTTGTCCAAGGGGCTCGAGGGCCGCCCACCCATCCTGCTACTGTGTCCTGGGCTCCCCTGAAAGTGAAGCAAACACCCCTCTCCTCCCCACAACCCCCCAGTTCCTCAGCTCAGGGGCACCCTGGGAGCAAGGTGACCTGAGGGGCCTGGATGCTGCGGAGATCAGTGCCTGGGGTCAGAAGCCAGAGCATGGTCCTGGTGTGGTGTGGGATGCCTGCTCCCCACCCCGCCCCGCCCCCTGCCCCGCCCCACCCTGCACCTGTGTCCTCCCAGTTCCCCTGTGGCCAAGTCCCCTAAACTGGTGGTTTCTGTAGGGGCTGCCCCGGGTTGGGGGGGGCGCGGGGTGGTGGGAGACAAAAGTCCTAGCTGGCCTTGGAGGACGGATGCAGGGCAGATATCTAGCAGGACCTGAGAGCAGTTGGTGTGGGGTGGCAGGGAAGGGGGTGCTGGGCAGAGATGGGGCAGCTAAATCCTGTACCTACCCCTTGCCGGGTGACTCTGGATCCCAACAGGATCCAGCCCAGGCCCAGCACCAGGCTGGGAAGACAGAAGTGGACTGACACCCCGGGCCCCTGGGGTCAGTGCTGGGGTAGTGGGAGCAGGTGGGGAGCCACTGCTGTGCCGTGCACTCGTGGGCTGTTTCCCTTCGGTTCCTGCTTTGCCAGTCCATTCTCTATCGGCGCATAAAGCCCTGGACTGGATCGGATTAGTTGGGTCTTCCCACTAATGGCACCTGCTGTTGCCCAAGCACGGCCAGGCTGCTTTCCTTCCAACTCTCTACTCTGCTTTTCTCAATCTGTTTCCGCTCAGCCCCGCCCCACTTCCTCACTCTCACATCTGAGTGATCAACCCAGACAAGACGTTGAAGGAAACTTCACTTTCTGTGGTTTCACCTTTAAGGTTTCAATTCCCACGTGCCTCTCCCACCAGCCTCCCCTGGTCCCTGGAGCCAGGCAGAGCTGATGGGTGGGACATGAGCAGATGCACTCTGGGCCAATGCTGCAGTCCTGACGCAAAGCAGCAGCACCTCGGAGCATTCAAGGCTCTGAGCAGGACTGCAGCATGGCCAGGTGCAGAGGTCACGACTGGCCCTGGGTGTGCAACGGGAGCTCGGCCAAGTGAGTGGGCAGGGGATTGAACTGTGTCCCCCAAAAGGATATGTCCACAGGTCACTATCAAAAAAACAGAAAACAGGGGCTTCCCTGGCGGCGCAGTGGTTGAGTGTCTGCCTGCCGATGCAGGGGACACAGGTTCGTGCCCCGGTCCGGGAAGATCCCACATGCCGCGGAGCGGCTGGGCCCGTGAGCCATGGCCGCTGAGCCTGCGCATCCGGAGCCTGTGCTCCGCAACAGGAGAGACCGCAACAGTGAAAGGCCCACGTTCCGGAAAAAACAAAAAAAACCAAACAAACGAAAAACAGAAAACAAGTGTTAGCGAGGATAAGGAGGAATTGGAACCCTTGGGCACTGTTGATGGGAATGTAAAATGATACAACTGCTGTGGAAAACAGTATGGAGGCTCCTCCGAAAATTAAAAATAGAACCACCATATGCGTTATGACCCAGCAATTCCACTTCTGGACATATATCCAAAAGAACTGAAAGTAGGCTCTCGAAGAGATATTCATCCACCCATGTTCACAGCAGCATTATTTACAATAGCTAAAACACAGAAGCAACCCAAGTGTCCACTGACCGGTGAGTGGATAAGTAAAATGTGGTATATCATATCTTAAAGAGGAAGGAAGTTCACACACACTACAACATGGATGAACCTGGAGGACATTATGCAGAGTGAAATAAGCCCGTCACAAAAAGGCAAATACTGTATGATCCCAATTACACGAGGCACTTAATAGCAGTGAAAATCATAGAGACAGAAAATAGTATGGTGGTTGCCAGGGCCGGGGAGAGGGGAGCATGGGGAGTTAGTGTTTAATAAGTACAGAGTTTCAGATTTACAAGATGAAAAGAGTTATGGGGACGGATGACGGTAATGGCTGCTTAAAACTGTAAATGTATTTAATACCACTGAACTGTATACTTAAAAATGGTTAAGATGGTAAATTTTATGTGTATTTTAACACAGTTTAAAAAAAAGCATATGTCCACATCCTAACCCCTGGAACCTCAGAATGTAATCTTATTTGGAATAGACATCTTTACAGACAAAATGAGTTACGGATCTTGAGATGAGCTCAGCCTGGATTTAGGGTGGTCCTATATCCAATGACAGGTGTCCTTATTAGAAGAGGACAGGAGGGAGGGCTTCCCTGGTGGCGCAGTGGTTAAGAATCCGCCTGCCAGTGCAGGGGGACACGGGTTCGAGCCCTGGTCCAGGAAGATCCCACATGCCGCAGAGTAACTAAGCCCGCAAGCCACAACTACTGAGCCTGCGCACCACAACTACTGAAGCCTGCACGCCTAGAGCCCATGCTCCGCAAAAAGAGAAGCCACTGCAATGAGAAGCCCACGCACCCCAACAAAGAGTAGGCCCCGCCCGCCACAACTAGAGAAAGCCCATGCGCGGCAACGAAGACCTAATGCAGCCAAAAATAAATGATAATAAATAAAATAAATATTTTAAAAAATCTTATCTATAAAAAAAAAAGAAGAGGACAAGAGGGAGTTCCCTGGTGGCCTGGTGGTTAGGATTCTGGGCTTCCACTGCTGTGGCCCGGGTTCAGTCCCTGCTCTGGGAACTGAGATCCTGCAAGTCGAGTGGCATGGCCAAGAAAACAAACAAAAAAACAGACAAAAATAAAAAAGGAGGACAGGACACAGAGAAACACACAAAGAGAAGGCCATGTGACAACAGAGGCAGAGATGAGTGATGTGTCTACAAGCTAAGGAAGACCAAGAATTGCCTGCAGCTACCAGGAGAGAGACCTGGGATAGATTCTCCTGCAGAGCCTCCAGAAGGATGTAACCTTCCTGACACCTTGATTTTAGACTCCTGGCCTCATGAACGGTGAGACAATAAATTTCAGTTGTTCGAAGCCACCTGGTTTGTGGTACTCTGCTATGGCAGCCCCAGGACACTCATCCAGGGGGCCCTTCCCTGCCCTCCACGCGCTGGGATGAGGGCTGCAGGTCAGGCCCTCCACCCGGGGACCAACAGTCCCACTGCCCACCAAGGACCACGAGACAGCGGAGACTTCAAAGAGATGTTCCTTTTAATAACTGAGTCACCCAGAGCCATGGCCCATGGGCTGAGCCCCTGGGCAGGGCTGGTGGCCAGACCCTATCGGCTTCCAGCGGCACCACTCGGCTTTTCTAAAATGAAGCCTGGAGTGGGCTGGCAGCGGGGGCCAGACTGGGAAGATCCCGGCCCACTCGGGCTGTGCGTGGTCCCAGCTGTAGCATCTCGGCACCAGTTACAAAGTGGAATGCTTCTCGAAGGGCACGGTCAGGAGTCGGGCTGCTGCCTCGTCCAGAAACCAGCAAAGTTTCCCAGTGCGGGGCTGGACCAGGGCGGCGGGGAGCGGGTTTTCCTCCTTGTCCTCCAAAATGCGCTGTGTGGAGAGGGCAGGAGCGTGGGGCCCTGCCCACACCCCAGAACCCTTGGACCTCTCCTACCCTCAAGAGGTGATATCGCCCATCCCGGATGTCCTAGCTTCAAGCAATCAGGAGGGATGGGGTCTCTTCCTTTTTATCATGTGACTGTTTAATATGGGGGTCAGCACACCTCTTCTACAAAGACCAGAGAGTCACTATTTCGGCTCTGCAGATCACATCCTGTCTCTGTTGCAACTACTCAGCTCTGCTGTTACAGGGCAAAAGCAGCTTTCTAAAGTGCTTGGTTTCTTTATTTCAATTGTCTTCTATTTGACAATTAACTATATATGTATATGCATTAAGTGCTACGAATTTACCTCTGAGCAGTTTTGGCCTCATCTCATCCATTTCATTTCATAATTGTTAACTCCTAACTAGCCTGTATTTGCAGTTTTCATCTCCCCTTCAACCCAAGAATTACTGAAATATCCCGGGATCTGGTGCTTTCAGCACTGTAGTGTCTAGGGCCATATTCTATGCCTACAACTTTCTTGGGAAGGGGGCCCTCAGCTGTTACCTTCAGAACAGCTGCCTTGCCTTCTCCAGTTGCCACAAAGATGATAGTTCGAGCTGCATTCAGCACAGGAAGTGTGAGGGTCACGCGCTGCGGAGGTGGCTTCGGGGAGTCGCTGATGGGAGCCACAATCTTCTCCCGCTCCTGGGGAGGGAGGCCCAAGGTAGAGACAGGAGGACAATGTCACTTGACCTCTTGAGTACTCACACATGCCAAGCACTGTCCATCCATCGTTCCATCCCGCCCTACTAATCCTGTGGTACTTGATTTAAGGTTCCTGTTTTAAGATGGGTGAACTGAGGCTCAGAAGGGTCAAGCCCAGAGGGCATGCCTGTTGGCAGAGGCTGACTCACACCATGCTGTAGGCACCTTCCAGTGCTCTGGAAGCCCCAGATGGCAGAGGCTGGGGCTCAGACATAAGCAGGGCCTTCGTGGGTGTGCTCACCTGCAGGAGGGGGTGGTCTGGGAAGAGTGAGCAGGTGTGGCCATCGGGACCCACACCCAGAATCAGCAGGTCGAAAACCGGGATGGAGTCCCCTTGGAATGCCTGGGTGAGGAAAGAAGACAGTCCCAAGAAGTTGTGAGGGAAGGGCACAGGGGACACAAAGAAACAGTTGTCAGAAAAACAGGTCACTGTAACCCAGTGAGAAATGCTCAGCCTCACCTGCAAAAAAAGGAACTCTAATCTACAAGGTTCCACATTTCACTGTCCACCTGGCTGACAGTGTGGGTATAAAACTGTCCCCAAGATTTGAAGACCCAGGCCCACTACCAGGGTGTCAGAGACCAGGCCACCTTTGGGGTCCCCCAGGGCAGGGCTGTGGCCTCTCAGAGGGGGGATGCTCAAAGGGGGCTCTGCAGGGTGAGGCTGGGTCTGCTGACTGCCCCCAGGGAGAATTTCTGCCAGTGCTGAGCGCACAGTGCCCCCAGCAGGGCAGCTCCGGCACTCCGGGAGAGGCCATCGGATGGATGAGGTCTTGCTGCAGCTACTCCGAGGGACTCACCTGTCTCAGCTTCTTGGCATAGTCCTCAGCTGCCTCCTCCACGGGCAACTCGGGGTTAACGGTGATCACCTGGCTGTCGGGGATCGGCAGCCTGGAGAGCAGGTGGGTCTGAAGCAGACGGAGGCACAGTGTCACCAACAGAAACACACAGTTTGTGGTGGCATGGGACTTGCACCTATGACTACCTGGATCCTCCAGGTGAGGACATGACTGTCATTATACCCACTTCCCGTGTGAGTGAGGCTCCCAGTGGCATTCCACCAGAGGTCTTTCAAGTCCATGGTGCTTGGGGGCCTCCTGGCTCCAGCCTGCACCTGTTTGGCCACACCACAGCCCTGTTTCTAAATCCCCAGGGTGGGGAAAGGGGGGTGTGGGATGAATTGGGAGATTGGGATTGACACATATATGCTACTATGTATAAAATAGATAACTAATGAGAACCTACTGTATAGCACAGGGAACTCAGTGCTCTGTGGTGACCTAAATGGGAAGGAAATCTAAACAAGAGGGGATATATGTGTACTTATAGCTGATTCACTATGCTGTACAGCGGAAACTAACACAACACTGTAAAGCAATTATACTCCAATAAAAGTAAACAAACAAACAGACAAACCCCCAGGGTCCATTGGCCTTCAGGATAAAACCTAGCCCCTCTCTGCCCTCCACGAGGCCCTGCTGGCCTTCCTGCCTCAGTGGGTACACCGGCTGCTCACCCTGCCTGGGAAACTCTTACACATCCCTCAAGCTGCCTCGTCTGAGCAGCCACCCCTGCCTGCACCTCCCCCGTAGTGCTGCCTGGTGGCATGACATATAATTATGAAAAGCACTGATTCGTCTTCTGGGCTGCCACTACGGAGTGAGCGTGCCCAGCACATAGCAGGCACCCCAACCTAGGATCCGTGGGTTTAATGCAGAAGCACCTGGAATCAGGCCTCCCGCAAGGCAGAGGGCTCTAGCCCTCTCCCATGGAGATGAGCCCCAGGGCCTTGGATCTGCTCTGGGATGGATGCTGGCAACCCCCACCTCGGTGCCTCCTTTCAGACAGGGACTAGCTCAGCCGAGGCAATGCTGAGCTGAACCACAGAGTAAAAGCAGGTAAACAATATAGTTTTTGGAGCAGTGGGGGAAGGCGGCAGGGACATGGGATAAACCCGCCAGACCTTATGGTGCTGACCCCCCTGAATGCTCGTCTGAGTGTGGGCTCTGTGTTGAGGGTAATGGGGAGCCAAGGAGGGTGTGTGAGCTGGGGAGGGGCACGATCAGATCCATCGTTGGAAAGACCTGCTTTGTCCAAGGTCCCCATCTATACACACCCTTGGGGATTGTACTGAGCAAAGCCGGATGGAGTACGGGTGCCCCATTTCTGTCACCTGAGTCCCCTCCTTAGCTGCCCTCCCCCACAGGGTCAGAGTCATTCCCTCCTCCTCAGTTTGGGCTTCCAGGGAGCCCAAGGCTGGGCATCGGTTGGGCAGGTTCCTGGAAGTGGAACTGCTGGTTGATCGGGTGGGCTCTCTCTAAACACTTTGTAGGTGCTGAGGAACCATCCCCGGGAAGGTGGCCCCAGCTAATCCTCCCAGCCTGGACAGCAGAAGGCCCATAGAACAGGGTGAGCCATTCATGCTTAGAGAGCCCCAAGGTGCCCGGGGTCCATCCTCATGGAGAGGAATACCTCTGCATCCCTGTACCAGGTTGCGTAGTGGCCCCCCAAATTCATGTCTACCCAGAACCTCAGTTATTTAGAAAGAGGGTCTTTGCAGTTGTCATTAGTTAAGATGAAGTCAGTGCATTAGGATGGGCCCTAAATCCAATGACTGGTGTCCTTATAAGGGGAGGACACAAAGAGAAAATCAGAGGAGAAGATGACGTAGAAGCAGAGGTAGAGGTTGGAGTGATGCAGCCACAAGTCAAGAAACGCCTGGAGCCACCAGAAACTGCAAGAGGCAAGGAGGCCTCCTCCCCTAGAGCCTTTGGAGGGAGCACAGCTCTGCTGAAAACACCTTGATTTTGGACTTCTGGCCTCTAGAACTGTGAATCAACACCTGTTGTTTTAAGCTACCCATTTGGTGGTACTTTGTTATGGCAGGCCCAGGGAACTAATATGATTCCCCTCACGGGGGAACTGGCAGAAGCAGATCCTCGCCCCACGTTTGTTCCCACCGCACAGCTTTTGCCTCTACTCTACCCTCTGCCCCAGCTCACCAGTGGCGGGCTCCTCACACCTTCTGGTCACAGCCCAAACGTCACCTCCTCAGAGCCCCCCAGTGCCCACCATCCTGGCTGAAAGATGCTCCCCCCTCTTCCCTGGCACTTTCTATCATCTTACACTATTATCTTTTGTCCAAACTGCATTACGTTATGGCTCGGAGTGGATTTCCCTTATTTATTGCCGTGTGTTGGTACCCCTTGCCCCACAATGAGCCCTGCGAGGGACCTGTCCCTAGTGCTGGATACATGGACACGCATTGAATATCCGTGCAACTTTCTCTTTGACTGTTCTGTTAGAATTCTGTTACTTGAGCAAGTACGGCTTTTCTAATTAAAAGTCTTTCAAAGTCACGCAAAGTAAAAAGAAACAAGAGCCCACTTTTAAATTAGGCTCTGGGGGAAGACACACAGGAAAGCAGACTTAAGGGTGGCCCCTGTCCCTGCTATGGGTCCCAGGTGCTATCTGGGGGGCTGGGCCAGGCAGGTTCATACCCCGGCTCCCTCACTGGTTACTAGGTGACTCTCCTCTTCTGGCCTCAGTTTCTCCGTCTATGAAATGGAGGTACTAACAGCCCCCGCCTCATAGGCTATTGTGGGGTTTCGTGAGATGATGGATAAAGCGCTTGGTAATCAGTAAACCTTCCTGCTTATTACCAAAACAAACAAAAACCCATCACCTCAAGCTTCTTTGTGAAGAGAACTTAACACATCCAGGACCTGAGCGACCTGAGGCTTCTGGCAAAACCTGCACCTCCCACACTTCCCTGGGTGGGTTTTCCTCCTCCATCCATGGCAAGAAGAGTTGACTGAGGCGCAGGGGGCTGGGGGGGAGGTGTGGGCACCCAGCTCAGATCACAGAACCTCCAAGCCTCAGTTTTCCTGCTTGTAAAACGGCGGGCAGGGGGTCCCCTGATTCTATAGGAGTCTGGGGCCCCAGGCCAAAGATAACCAGTCACGGAGTCATCAGCGCCACAAGCTGTGTGGAGACCACCGAGAACACGTCCAGGTTACAGATGGGGAATCTGAGGCCCAGGTTCCACACCAGATCCCTCCTACCTGGTTCTGCCCTAACTCTGCCTTTGCACGCTACGAGCCTGCGGCGCCTGACCTTCTCTAGGTCCCTGGAATGGACCACTCTGTTTCACCTCCACGCCTTTGCCCATGCCATTCCCTCTACCTGGCTACCGGATAAACCATCAAGAGAGGCTTCAAGGTCCCCACTTTCCACACGGGTGGCAGTGGAGGTGCAGCCCAGACCTCAGGGCACCCAGCAGACCATTTCCAGATCCAGTCCAGATAGAGGCAGAGGGCACGGTGTGACCCTGCAATACCCCCGTAGCCGGGTTCAGGCAATGGGTGTGGCCCTCTCGACGTGACCCCCGGCGGCCCCCGTAGCTCTCACCCGGTAGAGGCCGTACGTGCTCTCGGCGTGCTCGAAGGGCACAAGGCGCTCGTCGCAGAAGCCCAGCGTCCAGCGCGCGAGGCTGGCTGGCCCGGCGGGGGCAGCGGCGGTGGGCAGCTCGCGGGCCAACATCGAGACGAGGCTGCCGCCTGACAGGCCGAGCGTGAAGCGGGCGCGGGCCCCCGCCAGGCAGCACGCTGCCTGCTGCGCCACCAGTTGTGCCAGCGATGCGCCCAGCTCTTGCGAGCTCGAGAAGACCGAGATGAGGCCGGGGGCCGGCGAGGCCATGGCGACGGCGGCAGCAGGGAGGCGGAAGCCCTCCCGGCAGCCGCCAGTGCGCCTGCGCGAAGACTGGTCCTGGTACACAACCCTCGATGCCTTTGGGCGGCTGCTTGTAGCACATGCGCAGTCCCACGAGTGAAATCCCGGCGGGGTGGGGCAGCCGGTCCGGCCGCGCTCATTGATTCTTTGCGCGATCATCGAACTCTTTCCTGGGCTGCGGCAGGCGGAGCAGGTGCAGTTGCGCTCAACCTCCCGGTATCAGCGCGGGGCCAGAGAAGGGAGCTCGGAGCTTCCAGGCTCGGGAAGAGGGGGACCTGGGGTCGGGTGGAGGGAGGTGATTTCCTGGAGGAGGGCGCATTTTGGTGGACTTTGCATTCCTGAACTTATGTTTGTCTTGCTGGTATTTGTCGTCTCTCTCTTTAATTAAAATATAGACTTGATGAGGACGGGGATATTTGTTATGTTCACCGAGTCCTCCAAAGCCCCCTGAATTATGGCACAGTGTAGGGGCTGAAAATACACTTGTTGAGTTTCTCCTGCATATTCTCTCTGGAGACCTCTGTGTCTCGCTGAGGACTCAGAGAGTCCTCCACCCTTGGCTCTTGCCTGGAGAAACTCCCAGACTGAGGCAAGTGGGCCTTGGCTGATAAGATAGAATATTCAGGAAATAACATGGGCAGGGAGGACTGGAAGGGGCAGGAGGCCTGGTGGGTCAAGGCAGCTGGACCACGTCTCAGAAGCAGAGAGTTTAGGAGAGTGTAGTAAGTGCAATGAGATTTGCATAGGTAGTGCATCTTTAAAAGAAGTAGCAAGAAAACAATTTCATTTACAGTAGCATCAACAAGAATAAAATGCTTAATAAATTTAGCAAAAGAGGTGCAAGACTTGTACACTGAAAACTATAAAATTTAGCTGAAAAAAGTTGAAAGATGATCTAAGTAAATGGAAAAACATCCCATGTTCATGGGTTGGAAGATTTCATATTGTTAAGATAGCAACACTCCCCCAGTTGGTCTATAGATACAATGCCAATCCCTATCAAAATTCTGAGAGCCTTTTTTGTAGATATTGACAAGCTGACTCCAAAATTCACATGGAAATTCAAGGACCCCGAATAGCCAACCAATCTGGAAAAAGAACTAAGTTGGAGGACTCACACTTCTTGATTTCAAACTTACTACAAGCTACGGTAACCAAACAGTGTGGTATTGACATAAGGATAGACATATATATCAATAGAATAGAACTGAGATGAAAAACAGCAACAGCAAACCGTATGTCTCTGGTCAGTGGATCTTCAACAAGGGTGCCAGAACCATTCAACGGGAAAAGAATAGTCTTTTCAACAAATGGTGTGACAATTAGACAGTCACATGCAAAAGAAATGAAGTTGAGGGACTTCCTGGCGGTCCAGTGGTTAAGACCCTGCTCCCAATGCGTGGGCATGGGTTCGATCCCTGGTCGGGGAACTAAGATCACACATGCTGCATGGTGCAGGCAAAAAAGAAAAAAAAAAATTAAAAAAAAAAAAAAGGAATGAAGTTGAACCTTGTAGTAGGCAGAATGATGGTCCCCCCCCTAAGGTGTCCACACTGTAATTCCCAAAACCTGTGAATATGTTAGGTTACTTGGCAGGGGGGAATTAAGTTTGCAGATGGAATTAGGTTGCTGATCAGCTGTCCTTAAAAGAGATTACCTGGATGAGCATAATGTACTCACAGAGGTCACTAAAAATAAAAGAAGGAGGACCAGAGAATTGACAGCATGAAAAAGACTCAACCCACTGTTGCTGGCTTTGAAGATGGAGGAAGAGGCCACGAGCCAAGGATATTGGCAGTATCTAAATGCTGCCCAAGGCAAGGAAATGGATTCTCTCAGAAGCTCCAGAAGGAATGCAGCCCTGCCAAACCTTGATTTTAGTCAAGTAAGATCCATTTCTGACTTCTCACCTTCAAAGCTATAATTGGCGTTATTTTAAGCCACTAAATTTGTGGTGATTTGTTACAGCAGCAGTAGAAAACGAGTACAGATCCATACCTCCTGCCATATACAAAAATTTAAATGGGTCAAAGACCTGTAAACATAGTTACCGTGTGACCTAGCACTTCCACACCTACGTTTATACCCAAGAGAATTCAAGACATGTTCGCACAAAAAACATTTGTGTGAATGGTCACAGCAGCATTACTCACGATAGCCAAAAAGTGGAAATAACTCAGTGTCCATCACCTGGTGAATGGTTAAACAAAATGCGGTCTCTCCTTGCAATGGTATATTGTTTGGCCATAAAAAGGAATGAGCTACAACTTGGATGAATCTTAAAAACATATCGAGTGAAATAAGTGAGACGCCAAAGGCCACATATATGATTTCATTTCTATGGAATGTCTAAAACATATCCGTAGAGACAGAAAGTAGTACTTGCCAGAGGCTGGGGAAGGGGAACGGGGAGTGACTTCTAAGGGACATGAGGTCTCCTTTTGGGGTGATGAAAATATTCTGGAACTAGACAGAGGGGACGGCTGCATAACCTGGTGAATATACTAGAAGCCACTAAGTTGCACATTTTAAATGTTTTTTTATTTTTATTATATTTTAAATTCATTTATTTCATCTTATTTTTATTTTTGGCAGCGTTAGGTCTTCGTTGCTGTGCGTGGGCTTTCTCTAGTTGCTGCCAGCGGGGGCTACTCCTCGCTGCGGTGCGCGGGCTTCTCGGTGCGGTGGCTTCTCCTGTTGTGGAGCACGGGCTTCAGGCACGCGGGCTTCAGTAGTTGTGGAGCACGGGCTTCAGTAGTTGCGGCGCATGGGCTCTGCTGCTCCGCGGCATGTGGGATCCTCCCCGACCAGGGCTCGAACCTATGTCCCCTGCATTGGCAGGCAGACTCCTAACCACTGCGCCACCGGGGAAGCCCTAAGTTGCACATTTTAAGAGGGTGCATTTTATGGTATATGAATAATAGCTCACTTAAAAAATAAACCAGTGATTCAGGCACATGAGACAGCAGGAGCAAAGGCGCTGAGGCCAGACACAGGCTGGAAACAACCATCTGTGGTACAAGGAAAAAAGCCTGCAGGATGACAGCGCTAGCCAGAGCCTGGAATCTTCCCCAGAGTGATGGAGACCCTCAAGGGGTGTGGGGCAGGGATTCAGCCTGCAGCCGCCCGTCCTCAGGAAGCTCTTGGCCCCCAACTCTCCTCCTCCATGTGCCCTCTCGGGCAGCTGCTGCTCCTTCCTGGTCCTTCATGCACTTCTCAGCCCCTGCCTCTCACAGTGTACTTGCCAACGCCAGGCTGGGGCGTTTTTCTTCCCACATCGCAAATAAAGACATCCCCTCTGTGCACATCCTTCCAGGGCCGCTCCAAAAAGGAGAGGCTCAGGGCACAGCACCTTCGAATCCTAGCTCTCTTCCTGATTTACCGAGGGTCCCGGGGGCAAGTCACAGAGCTTCTCATTTGGTATAAAAAATACAGAGCTATCAAGCCACGAGAAGGCATAGAGGAACATCAGATGCATCTTGCTGAGAGAAGCCAGTCTGAAAAGGTTACACATGGTGTGATTCCAAGTCCATGACACTCTGGAAAAGGCAAAACTGTGGAGACAGTAAAAAGATCAGGGGTTGGGGTAGGAGGAATGAAGAGATGGAACATGGGAATTTTAGGGCAAGAGAAACTATTCTTTGTGATACTGTAACAGTGGATGCATGTCTTTATGCAATTGTTGAAACCCACAGAATGTATAACAGAGTGAACCCTAATGTAAACTGCGGACTTGGCTTAATAATAATGTATCTACATTAGCTCATCAAGTGTAACAAATGTAGCCCACTAATGCCAGATGTTAATTATAGTGCAGTGGCGCAGAGGTGAGAGGGTATATGGGAACTCTGTATTTTCCACTCATCTTCCTGTAAACCTAAAACTGCCCTAATAAGTAAAATCTATTAATTTTATAATTTTTAATAAGTTTATTTATTTATTTTTGGCTGCGTTGGGTCTTCGTTGCTGCGCTCGGGCTTTCTCTAGTTGCAGTGAGCCGTGGCTACCCTTCATTGCGGTGCACAGGCTTCTCATTGTGGTGGCGTCTCTTGTTGCGGAGCACGGGCTCTAGAGCGCAGGCTCAGTAGTTGTGGCGCACGGGCTTAGTTGCTCTGCGGCATGTGGGATCTTCCCGAACCAGGGATTGAACCCGTGTTGCCTGCATTGGTAGGCAGACTCTTAACCATTACGCCACCAGGGAAGTCCCCTATTAATTAATTTTAAAAAGCAAACAAACGCAGACCCTGATCCTAAGAGACATCAGGATTATTTTCTTGCTGGTCTGGAGAGAACTTCTTACACTGCTGCAACTAGCGTCACAGGCTTTGCAATGAGAAAGGTCCCCACTGGGCCACTTTCTCACCAGAGGCCCTGACAATGAGTTCATTCCCCTCCCTGTGCCTTCAGTTTCCTCATCGGTACAACGGGGACCATGATGATACCTTTGGAGGTGGTTGGATGTCTGAAGGGATGTTACCCAGAATACACTTGCTTATCAGCACACCAGGGAAGCTCCATCCCCACCAGCACCAGATCCTTCTCCCACCCTCACTGGGCATCTCAGAGGCTATACCTTACATCCCCCTCTTTGCACTGTGGGCAGCCAAGGACCAGCTCCACACATCAATGGTTCATCCATCCTTGAGCTGGCCAAGGACTCATCCACCCCCCATCCAACCCCAGGGTCGCCCCCTGGGCGCTCCCTCCTAGCAAATGCTCCGTTGTCGTAAGACTTTCTTCCTCTGTCCCTTGAAATGGAGATGAGACAGACATTATAATTCTGGAGGGGGGACAGCTGAAGGTGGGAGCTGAGAGTATGAACTCTGGAGCTCAATGTCCTGGGTTCAAATCCCATCTCAGGCAGCTACCCTTGCAGGCTCAGTGGTTCTCGCCCAGAGCTATGGCCTTACGTGCTGACCCCACACACAGAGGGGCTCCCTTCCTGGGGCAGCCAGACATGCCAGGACACACCCTCTGTCCCCGGCCATCCTGTGCACCTGCCGGAACCCAAGGCAGATAGGCTGTCCCTCTCCCGGGACCACCAAGGTCAGCACGGGGCTAGGGGAGGACCCAGAGGCTGCAGGGAGGTGGCGAGAACACTAACCCACGTGCCCCCCCCCGCCCCCCATCCCCAGACCCCTGAAGCCTTGCAGGTTGGAGAAGAGGCAACAGGAGCTGTAAGTAAAGGCTGAGCGTGTTTTGCTCATGTCTGGTGACTGTGTGTTCCCCGGTGAGAGGCCTGAAACTGACAGGGTTCTGGGCCACGTGGGGACAAACGGTGAGTGACTGAGTTCCCATCAGGCACCAGACACTCTGCAGGTTTATTTCTTACATTCAGCTAGGAAACAAAATCTCAGTGCTTAGAAAGGCCCGTGCAAAACAGCATGGGGTCACCTGCTACTGGCCTTGCTGTTCTAGGTGCGGGACGGTGCTGCCGGGGGCAGGGACAGAGGGGCAGTTTGGGTGGCAGGCCCCAACGGTGGGTGTCCAGGCTGAGCCATCGACGAAGCTGATGGGGATGTCCGAGCCATCCTGGCAGGGTTGTCTCGGGATGTCACCAACCCAGGGTCCGAGCTGTCACTAGCAAGGCTAGCGGGACATTCAATAGGCTGGAATGCCTGAGGCCCAAGAGGCCATCTCAGATGCCACCCCTGGCCTGGAGGCTTCTCCCAACCCCACTGCTGCCACTCCCGTGTGTCCCTCCAGCAGCCACACCAGGTAGGATCCCCAAGAGGCCTCTGCCAGGGTGAGCATCTGAGCAGTAGGCTGAGCAGCCACCCAGAGCCATCTTCAGGGGAGACGCCTGAACAGGGACATCTGGGCAGGGGAAACATCCAAGTGGTCACAGTCAGTTCCAGAAGTTTCTGGGGTATCAGGAAGGGCAGGCAAGGCAAGGGAGACCCACCAGGGATAGGAAGTGCAAAAGCCAATTGGCCCGGCCGGGGAGAGATTTCCCGTTGACCTGCACCCCTGGCCGAGGCCCCCCTACTCCCGGGCTGGCCAGGCAGACACCCCCGGCTCCTCAGTTCAGCAAGGAGAGTGGAGGGCCTGCCTGGAGCTCATGCAGTGCTACAACGTCCAGGAATCTAGCAGCCTAGGGAGGTCTGGGCTGGGTGGGCCTTGTTAAGGCACAGCTGAGAGGGAGGTGGAGAGGCCCCACTCGGGTTTACCACCCAGTGGGGAGGACCCGCGGAGGCCCCCAAGGCAGCTGGGCCTCCGCACAGACCCCAGCTCCCAGGAAATGTCTGTTCTACTTTCGGCAGGAAGAGGGCAGGGGAGGAAAGATGGAGGAGAGAGGTGAGGGCAGTCAGGGACAGGAGGGAGGCCGAGAAGCAGGGCGCAGAGACAGACACACACACAGACACAGGAGTGGAAGACAGGCAGCGGGCAACCAGAGGGGGAGAGGAGGAGGGTGAAGGCGGGAAATACAGGCTCCTCCCGGGATCCAGTTTCTCTGCCCCCAGGACAGGGCAGGGCTGTCTGGCTCAAGCCCCCCTCGCTTGCTGGGCCTGGTGCAAAGTCTCTGGTGGGCCGAGGAAGAGCGTCAGAGGGAGAAGGCGCCCGAACAGATGCGGGTGTAGACACCCTGATCCAGAGGCAGGTAGTGGCCCTGCTTCAGGTCCAGGAAGAAGAGCCGGTCTGAGGTCTGGCGTGGGTCGAAGCCCTCGTGCTGCAGCCTCGTCTTCTGAATCTTGAAGGTGCCTGTGGGGATGGGGGTGGGGGTGGAAGTGGGGGTGGGGTGGGGACTCGGCAGGGGGATTCCAGGAATCCACCCCCCCCAACTCGCCATCCTGTCCTGCACCTCCAGGCCTCTGAAGAGGCCTCTGCTAGGAACATTCTTCCCCATTTTGCCTGCCTGACTCCCCCCTGGCCTTTGGATCTCAGCTTCATGCCCTCTCCTCCAGGGAGGCCTCCCTGACCACCCTCATCATGGCCTGAAACTCTGTGTACCCCCTGCCTGGTCACGTGCCGACCCCCCACAAGACCAAGAAGGTGACAGGGCTGGCTCTGTCACACAGTAGGTCAGGAGTCAGCAACTTATAGGCCCATGGCCCACCCCACGGGCCAGATTCGGCCCACCATTCGAGGTGGGCCACGCCCATTCACGTACACACTGTTTACTATTGCTTTTGCCCTACAGCTGCAGAGCTGAATTATTGCTGCAGAGGCTGTGGCCCACAACTGAAAATATTTACCATCTGGGACTTTAAGAAAAAGTTTGCACTCCCTGCGGTAGACTATTAAAGAAGGGTTTTGTGAAAGACAGGGTAAGGGTTGGTAGAAAAAAATGGAGGGAGAATCCCTGCGTGCTCTAGAGTTGGGAAGGTTTTTTTTCTTTTCAAATGAAACTTCAAAAGCACAAACCTGTGTGCATTGGTGGCAGAGCGGTGAGCATAGCTGCCTTCCAAAAGCACAAACCACAAAATTGAAAAAGCAGAGGCGGTAGTGGTGGTGGTGTTTAAGTTTGTATCAAAATTAGAGGCTCCTTTTCAATAAAGGGCACCATGGACAGAGTTAAGAGATTCCAAAACAGAAGAGATGTAGAAGGTCTGAAACCACTATGGAATTAACATCTAGACTATTACGGGAAATTTCCGTAAATCACAAAGAACGATGAGGCAATACAAAGACGGGTCAAAGATACGAAGGGTGATTTACAGCAGAGGAAACCTCAGAGGTGTGAGATGATTTGCTCAAATTTCCTAGTCATCAGAAAAAATGCTGAATATAAAGAAATGCACCCAATACTGCAGGATACCCAGTGGGAGTGCGAGTGAGAAACAGAAAGAAATAAGTATGTAAATAAAACAAGAAAAGGGCTTGGCTCACAGTGCCGGCTGGCCATGAACCATTACGTCGGACCTGGCACAGGGACTGAACTAGGACAAATAAGTAAATGACTGAGGAACTAAAAGACAGATGGATACACGAAGAGACAGGGGGCCGCACCTGTGGTGTCCACCTGGGGCAGGAGGCGCAGGAAGATGGGCCGTGCGTAGGGTGCCAGCACCTTCTGCAGCTCCTGGTACAGGGCATTGGGGCTCAGCTGTCCGTGGGGGTCCGCAATGGCCGCCATGCCTGCTTTGCCCTCCACCCCTGGAGACAGAGGTTTGGCTGAGACCACCGCCCTTCGCCCCTCCATGGGACCAGATCCACCCTCCAACGGTGGCCCCTGGCTTCTGACCTCCAGTCCCTTCCACCCGGAATAATGCTCGCCAAAGCAGCAAACATTTTATGGAGCTCCTGCTGCACTCCCTGCAGCCCTGAGCCACGGCTGATTTCATGAGCCCATTTTCTGGATGAGGAAACTGAGGCTCAACATCAGGCATGAGGAGAGATTCCAGATCCAGGCCGCCACCCTGTCGGGTGCAGTGGTCCAGGTTGTGCACTGCTTTAGGTCCTGCCTACAGGGGTACCTGTACCTCCAAGCTCCTCCTGGCTGGGCTCCTCCGGGGCTGCTCCCAGGACCCTAGAACCACCCCCAGAGCCCCCAGCTTGCCTGGCACGGCCACCCCGTACACGGCCACATCTGTCTGGCCCAGCAGGCGACTCAGCACGCCCTCCACCTCAGTGGTGGAGACGTTCTCCCCACGCCAGCGGAAGGTGTCCCCGCTGCGGTCCCGGAAGTACATATAGCCCAGCTCATCCATCACCAGCACGTCACCTGGCAGAGAGGAGAGGGGGAGGTAAGACGGCGACCTGCCATCCCTACGGCCAGCCCCCAGGGTCTGCACACCTGAGAGGTAGGCGCTGTCACCCTTGCGGAAGACGCTGTGGGTGATCTTCCTGCTCGTGGCACTCTCGCTGATGTACCCATCGAAGCGACGCAGAGGGTCTTGCTGGTTGATCTGGCCCACGAGGAGGCCGGGCTCCCCTAGGGAGGAGGCGGCGCTCGGGCTGTGCTGGGCGGGCAGGAGGCGGGGGGCCCCGGCTCCCCGGGGGACTGGGCGGGACCCTGCTCACCGGCCTGGCATGGGATGCAGAGGCCCTGGGCATCCCGCAGTAGTTCCATGGTGTCCTCATTGACCTTCACCAGTCGGATGGGGTACACATTGGGCAGGATGCGGCTGTTGAAGCCACAGGAGCCGACCTGGGATGCGGCCAGCCGAGTCAACGAGGAGCCCCGGGGTGACACGGTGTCCTCCCCGCCCCCCCCCCCACACACACCTCGCCTCTCCTGCCCCAGGGCCTGGAATTAGCACTCCCTAGTGTCACCCAACTCTGTGACCTTGGATGATCTGAAAGATGGGGGTATTAAGTGCAGCATCCTGCCAGGAATCGTGCCCCCCTCTCCCACCTTCCCAGCCTCCCTTGCAGTCATGTGAGGAGACCTGCCAGCCGGCCGCCACTTCCTGGTCCTTAAAACTTTCCAGGCTGGCAGGAAGTGGATGGCCAAAGTGATCCTGAAGCCATGTAGGGACACTGGCAGAGCTTCTGCCCGCTGCCCACTGCATGTCACCCTGCCTGGCTCAGTTCTATGAGCAGAAAGGCCTAATGGGTTTCTGCCGCTGCACACGGTTGGGTATATTTGTTAGAGCGGCAACCTCTGCTGGTACGGCCAGAGTGTGCTCTGGGACCGTCCATTCAACAGATGTGCGTGGTGGGGACTGTGCCTTGTCCTCAGGTGCTGGGGACCCAGCAGCGAGAGACAGAAAGAACCCCTACCCCCTAGGGTGATGTATTATTCTTCTCGTTCTCTGTTCCTGACTTTGGATGGGAAGGGCTTAATAAGGGAGAAGGAGGGTCCTGAGAGGGCAGAGTGGAGATAATGATTATTAATCATAAAAGCATCTGTTTGCAGAGTGCCTACTGCACGGGGAAGGGGTGCTGTGCTGAGCTCATGATGTTGGGTGATTAGAACAAACCTAGTAAGTTGTTAACCCCATTTACAGATAAGGAAACGAAGACCCAAGGAGTCTGAGTGACTTGCCCAGTAGGAGGAGATCAGCACCCCATTTCTGGCCCTGGACCCCCCAGAGCCCTGCTCTCCCCTGCCACCTCCACTGCTACAAATTGAGGCTCAGAAAGGCTGAGGTGCTTGCCCAGGACAACACAGTCACGCTGTGAATTTGAACTCAGGGGCGACGGTCACATGACTGGACAAGCCAGAAGAAAGCATCCGAGTGCCCTGGCCGAACTGCCCACCACACTCCAGGCTGTTCTTTGGGGACACGGGGCCGGCGAGGCATAGGTAGCAGCGATCCCTGAACCCCGAGACCTGCCCGGGCCGGGCCGCCCCGCCCACGCCCACCTTCCCGTCCATGTTGGCGATGCTGCAGTTGCACTCGGTGGCTCCGTAGAACTCGCCGACCTGGCGCACGCCGAAGCGCTCCGTGAACTCCTCCCAGATGGCTGGCCGCAACCCGTTGCCCACCGCCAGGCGCACGCGGTGCCGCCCTTCTGCCTCGCTCACCGGCTGTTTCAGCAGGTAGCGGCAGATCTCCCCGATGTACTGGACCACCTAGGTGGGTGGGAAGTGAGCAGTGGGCGCCTGCGCTGGAGCAGAGAGGAGCCGGCTGGGGGTGGAGGCTGCCGCGGGCCAGAGACCCCCAGACCCAGCGACCTCCCCCACTCCAACCTGGGCGCTAGGAACAAAACGGCCTTAAAGATGATAATAGCAAGGAAACAGACCAGGCCTATCCATTCCCTCAATCCCCAACGCTCCTTCCATCTGAGTGGATGCATCGCGTCCCCCATGCCCCTCCAGCGGTCCCTCTATCCCCTCCGCTGCTTTCTGGGGACACCACGTGTGGTGCACGCAGGCAGGAAGGTGAGCCGTGGCGTTGACACTCCACAGGGCAACCCTCAGCCCAGAGGCGATGTGCTCTACACTGTTCCCTAGAGCCCCAACCATCTGAGCTCAGGGCGCCCACAGTCCTGATCCTGGGGTGGGACCACTCTCAGATGCATGCTCTTCGCTGCCTCCCTGAAGTCACAGCAGGGACCCAGCCCCAGTTGCCCATGGAGTCACCTACTCACTCTCCCCCCCGCCCCGCACCGCCCCCTGGGCTCCTTCTCTCCCTGTCTTGTGGCTCCACCCCCTGGGGTCAAGTCCCAGATACCCCAGGTGCCCTTGAGTCCTCATCTCCAGGACGGCTTCTTAATGATACCCTCCCCATTTTACAGATGGAGAAACTGAGGTTCACAGACAGTAAGTAACCACCAAGGCTGATAATGTGGTAACATTTGATATGTATCTGGGCATCCTGGCTCCAGAGTCTCAATGAAGCAGTTACATGTTCAGAATTAACCACCATGGCAATCAGTACAGCTTCAAAGTACTCACTAGATGAAGTACAAAATTCGACCTGTGATCAATTCCATCCATTCCGCCCTCACTGCCCCCTGTCCTTCTAACTCCTATGCTCACTCGGCTCTGCCACGTGGGTCTCCTCCTCAGGGCCTTTGCACATACTGTGCCCTCTGCCTAGAACAATCTTCCCCCAGATGCACCTGGGTCCTCAGGTCTCGGCTCAAATGTCACCGTGACTGAGAGGTATTCCCTGAGCAGGACTTAATAAGGATCTGATAAATACAAGTGCACTGAGCACTCACTGCCAGCCAAGCAGAGAGCTCATTTGTTTCATCTTCCTGAGACTCCATGTTGGAGAGGAAGGTACTGAGACCCAGAGAGGGGGCACAGGTGGCCCAAGATCACCCGCTGCTGACCAGGAAGCAAGCCCCAGGCAAGGCAAGATCAGAGACCCTGATGGTTTCTCTCCCTCTGCCCCCAGGCTCCCTCATGTGCTTTGGGTGTGGCCCAGCCCACCCCATCTCCAGGACAGAACAAGTCATACAGCCTGGCCAATCATTCCAGTCCATCCCCAGACACTGATTGGTTCAAGGATAAGCATGTGACCACAGCTAAGCCAATAAGAATCAGCCCTGAGACTTTTAATGGACTGGTGGGAAGACAGGCTCTTTCTCAACTAGAACTGCGGGGAACACTCCTGGAGAAGCAGGGCTGGGGAGGAAGCCACCCACTAAGGAAAGAAGAAAGCAAGAGGAAGAGGAAAACAAGAAAGAGAGAGAGAGAGAGAGAGAGAGAGAGAGAGAGAGAGAGAGAGAGAGAGACCTTCCTTGATCAAGGTGTGCCTGAAGCTGTCCACCATGTGGCCTCCTCGGTTCCATAAGCTAATAAATCCCTTTCCTCAAGAAAGCCAGAATTTAGGTTAGGGCTGGGTTTAGGGTTTTGGTTTTACCTGTCAACTGACAAAGTCCTGCCTAAATACATAGCTGCCCTCCAGACCATCACAGGTAGACACAGCCACACTCTGAGCAGCTCACAGATGTCCTCTTCAGAAACCAGGCTGGGGAAGGGACAACACAGCCACAGTTGAGGCAGCTAAAGGTTTCAATGACCCTGTGGCCCTGAGGCCACATCTACATACTGAGAGCCAGACAGCTGATCTTTACTCTGGCCTGGACCCTCGGACAGACCCAGGGCTGAAGGGAAGACAACTCAGGTCAGCTCAGAGAGGCAGACACCAGGTGCCCCAGCCGAGACCTCCTGCCTGCAGGGCAGCACCTGGAAAGTGAATTGTCAACCTGGGACCCCCACTACAACTCCCGAGTCAGGGTGACCTCGTACACCAAATGTACACACCCAAGTGGGTATGGGGAGACACAGGAACTATACACCCATGGATGGATGATGGGTTGACTTACCTGTCGCCTGCCCATCTGCTTTATGCGCTAAAAAAGGGGAGATTACAGCCTGCTTCCTCCCATGAAGATGGCTGGGCAGTTGATCTGGGCCATGCCCACTGCTGCAAATAAAACAGCCACACAGTTTCCCCCATCCTACAGCCAGCCATGAGATGGGATTTCTAAACCCAAACGCAAGCTCTTAAGTCTTTTTGGCATCCTTGTTAAACTTGACCTTTGAGGATTCCATCCTCTACTCCTTAAAGAGCCCCTCAGTGCCTTCTCTTGGTCACAGAAATACCCCTTCAAGGAAACAGAATGGAATTTCAGGGGCCCCAGAGACAGTGAACAAAGCCCAATGCAACACAGCATGTCAAAGACAAAGAGAGGGACCGCCAGACACCACAGGCCTCCCGGTGGAGGACATGACATCACCCACAGGGAACCTTTGCCAAAAAAGCAGGACTTGAAGCGATCAAATATCTAGATCAGTGGTTCTCAACCACAGTCAAGACACCTGACAGTGTCTGGAAACGTTTTTAATGATCACAGCTGGGAGGTGGGGTGCTAGTGGCATCCAGTGATTTTGGAACAGAAATGCTGTTAAATAACCCACAGTGCAGAGGACAGCCCTCACCACAGAGAATTATGCGGCTCCAAAGCCACACTGCTGTGGTTGAGAGATGCTGTGCTTCCACTATGGAGAACGGTATAGAGATTCCTCAAATAACTGAACATAGAGTTACCATGTGATCCTGCAATCCCACTCCTGGGCATATATCTGGACAACACTCTTCACTTGAAAAGATACGTGCACCCCAATGTTCATAGCAGTACTATTTACAGTAGGCAAAACATGGAAGCAACCTAAGTGTCCACTGACAGAGGAATGGATAAAGAAGATGTGGTACATATATATACAATGGAATATTACTCGGCCATAAAAAAAGAATGAAATAATGCCATTTACAGCAACATGGACCGACCTGGAGATTATCATATAAAAAGAACTAAGTCAAACAGAGAAAGACAAGTATCATATGATATCACATCTATGTGAAATCTTTAAAAATGAGAGAAATGGGGCTTCCCTGGTGGCGCAGTGGTTGAGAGTCTGCCTGCCGATGCAGGGGACACGGGTTCGTGCCCCGGTCCGGGAAGATCCCACATGCCGCGGAGCGGCTGGGCCCGTGAGCCATGGCCACTGAGCCCGCGCGTCCGGAGCCTCTGCTCCGCAGCGGGAGAGGCCACAACTGTGAGAGGCCCGCATACCGCAAAAAAAAAAAAAAAATGATCGAAATGAACTTGTTTATGAAACAGAAATAGACTCACAAACTTAAGGTTACCAAAGGGGATGGGTGGGAGAGATAAATTAGGAGTCTGGGATTAACATATATACACTACTATATATAAAATAAACAACAGGACCTACTGTATAGCACAGGGAACTATATTCAATATCTTGTAATAATCTATAATGGAAAATGGAAAATAATCTGAAAAAGAATATATATATATATATATATATATAATGTTTATATATATATATAACTGAGTCACTTTGCTGTATACCTGAAACTAACACAACACTGTATAAATTAACTATATGTCAATTTTAAAAAGTAGTTAAAAAAACAAAACAAAAAAACCCGCTATGCTTGACCCTACTCCCAAGGTACAGGAAGTGCCAGGGAGAGAGAAGCATGTCAAAGGACCTCCCAGCAATACCCAGACTGGGAAAACACTACAGGCCAAACTTCATTTCTTCAATAAATAAATTACAAGGAGGGGTGGGAGGAGAATGAGGGAGAGACAAGGGGCACCTACAGATGAAAGGATTCTTATAGGAAACATCAACTAGTTGCAATGTGTGGGTCTTACCTAAACACTGATTTTTTAAAAAAATACAGAAACAAAAAAAACCCCATATTTTGACATGGTAAAACACTGGGGATCAGGCCACTGTCCGGATTCCTGATAATTGAGAAATCACTGGCACTTTTTGGCTGGGATAATGATACTGAGGTTATGTGTTTGTGGGGTTTTTTCCTTCTTTTCTACTCTTTCTTTTATTGGGGTAAAATACACACAATATAAAATTTACCATCTTAGCCATTTCTTTTCCATCTTAGCCATTTTTAAGTGTACAGTTCCCCATAAATATATATATATATTTTTTGGCCACACCACGTGACTTCTGAGATTTTAGTTCCCTGACCAGGGATAGAACCCGGTCCCTCAGCAGTGAGAGTGCCGGGGCCTAACCACTAGACTGCCAGGGAATTCCCCCCCCAAAATATTTTTACCTTGTAAATCTGAAACTCTATACCCAGTAAACACTAACTCCCCATTCCCCCCTCCCCTGGCCTTGGCAACTACCATCCTACTTTCTGTCTATGATTTTAGCTACTGTGAGTACCCAATATAAGTGGAATCATGCAGTATTTGTCTTTTTGCGATTGGCTTATTTCATTCAGCATAATGTCCTCAACGGTCATCCATATTGTAGCCTGTGTCGGAACTTCCTTCCTTTTTAAGGCTGAATAATATTCCACTGTAGGGATGAACCACATTTTGCTTATCCATTCATTCTGTTGCTGAACACTTGGATTGCTTCCATGTTTTATTTATTGTGAATAATCTGCTATGAACATGGGTGTACAAATATCTCTTTGAGACCCTGCTTTCAAATCTTTTGCTTCATTTTTTTTTAATTAATTAATTTATTTATTTTTGGCTGTGTTGGGTCTTCGTTGCTGTGTGGGGGCTTTCTCTAGTTGCGGTGAGCAGGGGCTACTCTTTGTTGCAGTGCACGGGCTCCTCATTGCGGTGGCTTCTCTTGTTATGGAGCACGGGCTCTAGGCACGCGGGCTTCAGTAGTTGTGGCACGCAGGTTCAGTAGCTGTGGCTCCCGGGCTCTAGAGCGCAGGCTCAGTAGTTGTGGTGCACGGACTTAGTTGCCCCGTGGCATGTGGGATCTTCCCGAACCAGGGATCGAACCCAAGTCCCCTGCATTGGCAGGTGGATTCTTAACCACTGCGCCACCAGGGAAGTCCCAAATCTTTTGTTTTAAAAACAGCCCTCACCAGACAAAAAAGGCCACACAGAGATCCCATTTATAAGAAATGTCCAGAACAGGCAAACCCATAGAGACAGAAAGCAGATTCATGGTTGCCAGGGGCTGGGGGAAGGGGAATGGGGAATGACTGCCAGTGGGGACAGCATGTTCTTTTGGGGGTGATGGAAATGTTCTGGAACTACATAGAGGTGGTGACTGTACAACACTGTAAATGGACTAAGTGCCACTGAAGTGTCCACTTTAAAACAGCTAATCTTGGGGACTTCCCTGGCGATCCAGTGGTTAAGACTCCGTCCTTCCACTGCAGGGGGCACGGGTTCCATCCCCGGTTGGGGAACTAAGATCCCGCATGCCGTGAGGCGTGGCCAAAAAATAAATAAATAAATAAATAAAACTAAATAGTTCAAAAATTGAAAACAACAACAAAAAAGCTAATCTTACGTGAATTTCACCTCAATTGAAAAAAAAAAAAAAAAAAGACCAATCCTCAGCTTTCAGAGGTTTTACTGACATATCCATGCAGGAAACACGCTGCTATCTGGGGCTGCTTCACAACAACACAGAAGGAGGGATGTGCTGGGGGCGTGGAGGGGGCAGGAGAGGGTATCTGATGTCCTCTGGAGCCGAGTGATGGATACCTGGGAATCCCCTAAACTTTTCTTTCCACATTTATGTATATTTGCAACTCTCAGGAGTTAAGTTAATAAAGGGACTGTCTTCTATTTCAAGATTCAGATTAGCAGTTTTCCCCAGACCACCCCCCACCACCCCAAGCAGAACATAAAATCCTCAAAAGCACAGCAGGGCAGAGTCATCACCCCGAGGGATCCCCTAGGATGCCCCGGCCCAGAGCCCCCACCCTGTCCAGCTGTGTGATCTGGGCAAGTGGCTGAACGTCTCTGGGCCCCACCTGTTCAAGCTGGGGTCAGCACCTGCCAATTTGCCAGTCCCTGGACACACCCCCTTCCCTCCCCTCCTCACTCCTTCTTCCACCTGGAGGAAGGTACTAGGCACCTGTATTTCCACCCCCATCACAGCACTGAAATCCTCGGCCTGCTCTCCTCTCATTGTGGAGGGGAGAGGAGAGGAAGGGATTTGTCTTAACCCCTACCTGCTCGGCAGGACAGTGGATGCCCTCCACCTCTGCTTCATGCTTATCCCACCAGGAAGCCCTGGGCTTTGTGGCCTTAACCAGCCCAGCGCGGTGACTGCACCCATTTCCCTGCAGCCACCAGCAGGGAAGACCTTCGGGGCACAGGGAGTAGGGAAGGCAGCACCTTAAGGATCTCAGGCAGTCTGTGTCCAATTAAAAGCCTCAGTTTCTCCACCTGCAAAATGGGTATGAGGCCTTTGCCCGCTCCCAAGCAGCTGTGAGGTTCCAATGAGTTTACATGTTGAAGGTTTAGCCTCGGGCTGGGCCTTGAGCACAGAAGCACTGACTGCCCGCTCCCAGCCCCACCGAGTCCCTGGGAGGCAGCCATTCAGAGCCATATACTTGGGAGGGTGGGCGGAGGGCTGGAGGTGCGAGAGGGGGCGGGGCCTGACCGTGCAGTTGTACTTGACGCAGTCATCCCAGAAGCGGCTGGCTGAAAACTTCTTGCGGAGGACCACAGTCAGCCCGTAGATGAGACACTGACCCACGCCAATGATGTTCCCTGCAGAGAGTGGACTCAATGAGGGGTCCCCAATTCCCCGCCCCCTCCCCCGCCCAAGCTTCCCTGTGGTACCTGCCGAGTGGTACAGGGGCAGACAGTCGTAGAGCACATCTGCCGCCTGCATGCTGTAGGAGTGGTGGGTAAATGCTGCTATGCGGTAGTACCTGCAGGGGCAGGGAGTGCAGGGGCTGGGACCCACACCCCCGAAAAAAGCATGGCGTGGGGGGAGCGAGCTGCGTACTGAGGCAGAGCCAGCCCAGCTCATAGGGGCCTTATAGGCTGGCAGGAGAGGAACATGCAACAAATAAAGAAAATGGTGCTTGCTGCCATGAGGGATATAATAGAGCAAAGGGAGAGAGAGAGGCTGAAGGGGACAAAGCCAGGGAGGGTGGGGTAACCTGCCTGGGGAGGTGACACATGAGCTAAGGCCCGGCAAGAAGGTGCTGTAGGGTGAGCTAGGGAAGGGCACCCAGGTGAAGCGCAGAGCATATGCAAAGGTCCTGAGGCCAGAAGGAGTCTGGCAGGTTTGAGGAAGTGTGAGGGGTCGAGGAGGGAGCGAGCGAGAGGTGGAGAGGAGGAAAATGACATCAGAGAAGTGGCGGGAGCCGCACAACACAAATACGGCTTTTATTCTGAGGGCCAAGGAGGGTACAGGGAGGTTTGGCACAGAGGAGGTCTGACTTAGGATTTTAAACCTTGCTATGGTCACTGATGAGAAGGGGGCTGTTGGGGGCAGGAGTGGGGACAGGAGGAGACTGAGGAAGGGCAGAGGGCAGCACGGTGTCCTGAGATGGGCTGTGGGTTTTACCCAATTGGGATCAAGATGCCCACAAGACCCCAAAAGGAGCTGGGGGTTGGGGGGATCAGGCCATAGAGAGGAACTGGAGTGGCTTTCCTGAGCTGGGGGCAATGCCCACGGGCCCCTCACCTGCTGTGTACGACGATGGCAGCCTTGGGCAGCCCCGTGGTCCCTGATGTGTAGATGTAGAAGAGTCGATCTAAGAGAGATGTGGGTGTTGGGGACCGGAGGCTGGCGTGAGGCGGACGAGGGGACTGGGTGGGCACCGGCAGGGGGGGATCCCACCTGGACTCACCGTCCATGCCCTTGCCAGGGGGCTGGGCTAGGGGGGCTGTGGAGGCCTCCTTCAGCAGCGGGTCCAGGAGCTGGATGTCCGGCAAGACACCCTCGGGCCCCATGTCTCCAGAACAGAACTTGACCAGGCTCTTGCCCAGCTGTCCACTCACCTCGGCCACCACTGCGGCCCAATACATATGTCACGGTCAAGGACGGGCAGGTCCCCTCCCAGGGCCGGGGAAACACCATCTCCCTGCCCTGGGCGGCCCCAGGCCCCCACCGAGATGCTGCCCACACCCGGCCTCACCCGCTGCCAGCTCCCGTCCGAAGACCAGGGCCTTGGCGCCCGAGGTGCCCAGGCAGAAGATCAGGGGCTCCCGCCGCAGGTTAACATTGAGCAGCGCGGCCTCCATGCCCGCCTTGGCCAGACCCAGCCACAGCCCCACAAACTCAGGCCGGCCCTCCAGGAAGATGGCCACCACGTCGCCTGGCGTGTAGCCCAGATGGCAGAATAGGTTGGCCACGGCATTGGAGTAGGCGTCCAGCTGCGCGAAGGTCCAGCACACGCCACTGCCCGCGTCCACCAGCGCCAGGTGCTCAGGCTGCCGCCGTACCACCTCCTGGAAGATCTGCGGGATGGTGTGGCGGGCGCGCTGGTGCCACCGCAGCTCCAGGCGCACGCGCATCAGCACGAAGAGGCCGCTGGGAGGGGGGACGAGGGGACGGTGTCACTGAGGGTCCTGCCCGGCTTCCAGGAGACCACCCCAAGCCTCAGCATCCCCACGTGGAGAAAGCGGAGGAGAAGGTCCCTGTGTTCCCAAGGGTGGCAAGTGTTCAATAAGGACCCTTGGGTTGCTGGGTCTCTTGGAGAAACTAAGGGCAAAGGGCCATTTACCAGTCAGCTCAGAAGTCGGCGGATTCTCACAGCTGGCCAGGCCATGCAGTGTAAATCAGAGTCACCCTGTCCTACTCCGCCACAGCTTGCTTGGTGACCCTGAGGGAGCCAGGCCCAGTCCTATCCTTGTTTTTCTCTCCTGGGGCAGCCCAAGTGCCCCATGCTGACCCCCCCACTGCCTCCAGCTTGGACTCCTCATGCCCCGCCTGCCTCAACCGGGCCCTGGGGTCCACCCCCTGAGCTGGGGGTCTGTTCCACTCCCAAGTTACTCAATGGCACTAGGCACAGGTGGCTGAGCCATCCAGCACGTGTGCCCCCACCCAGGGGAGGAGGTGCCTCTGCCCCAGGTAAGGCCAGAAGACAGGCTAGCGAGAGGCCCTGATGGCAGGTGTCTTGCTCCTCTGTCTTCACCTGCTAGTAGAGACAAGGGGATCAGAGGCCCCAGGGGAAGATAGAACCCCAGTAGGAAGGAGCCAGGTTCCTGAATGACCCTGTGGAGATGAGCAGCCAGCACTGATGATGCCAGGCTGTCAGATGAGTGAGACATGAACTTGTTCGTGCTGTTTTAAGCAAACAGAAATGGCTTTAGATCACAGAACCAAGAAGGCTAGAATTTCTCAGTGCAGGAGCTCAAGAAACAAGTGGTCTTCTGGCTTTACCTGGCTCTCTGCCCTGCCACCTGACTCTGAGAGGTAACTTTGTGCTGGGTTAAGCCACTGTCAAGTGGGGACCTGTTTGTTACAGCAGCTTGCTCTGCCCTGACCGAGACAGGTGGTCCTCACTCTGCCCCCAGGAAGGTTACCTGGGTGTGGTTCCCCAAATCCTAAATGAACACTTAGAACAGGTGCATTTTATTATACGTAAATTACACCTCAAAAACAACCCATGAAGACAGAGCAGATTGGTGGTTACTAGGAGCTGGGGGAGGGAGAATGGGGAGTAACTGCTAATGGGGACAGGGTTTCCTTTTGGGGTGATGGAAATGTTCTGGAGCTAGATAGAGCTGATGGTTGCACATCACTGTGAATGTACTCAATGTCCCTAATGGTAAATTTTATATTATATGTGTTTTACTACAATAAAAATGAATGAATGAATGAAACTCATGAAGACTGTCTGTGGCAAGGTTAAAAACAGGAGTCCTTACCTTCCAGATGTACACCCTGGAAAACTAACAGACAGAAAGATGTGCCACTGAGATTCAGACACAGGAGGAAGTGGGTGGAGATGAGGAAACAATCATATGAAGATCACGGAAGCTGGGGGATGGGCACATGGGTTTATTACATTATTCTCTCTACTTCTGTAAGCTTGAAATTTTCCATAGTAAAATGTTTTTAACACAAATTTTTAAAAAATAAAATAAAAAAATAAATTTTAGAAATAAAAAATATTTGGGCTCCCCTGGTGGCGCAGTGGTTGAGAGTCCGCCTGCCGATGCAGGGGACACGGGTTTGTGCCCCGGTCCGGGAGGATCCCACATGCTGCGGAGCAGCTGGGCCCGTGAGCCACGGCCGCTGGGCCTGCGCGTCCGGAGCCTGTGCCCCGCAACGGGAGAGGCCACAACAGTCAGAGACCCGTGTACCACAAAAAAAACAAAAAAAAAAAAAAAAAATTAAATAAAAATTTAATTTAAAATTTTAATTTAAAAAATTTTTAAATAAATTTTTAAAAATTTTTTTGGCTGCGCCGTGCAGCTTGCAGGACCTTAGCTCCCTGACCAGGGACTGGAATGGGCCCCCTGCAGTGGAAGTGTGGAGTCCTAACTACTGGACCGCCCAGGGAATTCCCTAAATTTTAAAAAATTTTTTAAAAAATCAAAAATCAAAAAAGTTTTTTTAAATAATGTTTTAAGGCTCCCACTGTTTTTTCAATCAAATGCCTTCCCTGTGGCCTGTGAGGCCCAGCACGGCCCAGCCCCATGCATCTGGCCACCTCATCACCCTCCATTGCCCCAGCTTGCTCTTGCCTCCTTCCCTGATCTTCAGCAGGGCAGAGGTTCCTGCCCCAGGGCCTTTGCCCAGCTCTCACTGCCTGGAATACTCTGCCCCAGGCCCCTCATCTCGGCTCCTTCTCATCCTTCACCTCTCAGCTCCAATGACACCTGCTCAGAGGGGTCCTCCCAGCCCTGCCCCGCTTGGATCAGTATGGCTATTTTAAAATATCCCTGCAAACCCTTTGACAGTCCTCCCTTCAAAAGGTGGGTTCTATTTCCCATCCACTTGAGTGTGGGCAGACTGAGGAGCTTGCTTCTAAGGAAGAGAATGTAGCAGAAGTGATGCTATGTGACTTCTGAGCCCAGGGCACAAAGACAGCACACCTTCTTCCCAGCATGCAGGAGCCCTCATGCCCTCTCGCTTTCCCTCTCTCTCAGGACACTGGCCCTGGGAACCCAGCACTGAGCTGTAAGGAAGCCTAGACATAGGAGATGATAATGATCATTTTTTAAGCCCCTAGCTAAAGGGGTAATTTGTTACACAGCCATAGGTAACTGATACATTCCCAGCACCCACACCCCCCCACCACCATCGCTTTATTCCTTCAGAGTGATCATCCCAATCTAAAACTGCCATCTTCCTTTGTGGGTTTCCTGAATTCTTTGTCTTTTTCCATGAGAGCAGGCACCCTGTCTATCTGTCTATTGTGTCCAGGGATGTAGTCCCAGCACTAGAAACAGGGCCTAGAATGTAAGGACGATGCTGGTGCCCCACAGGCTGGCTCAAATGCAGCCCAGTCTCTTCTGCCTGTGTGACTGCAGTTGTTGAAGAGTGTCTCCAAAAATTCATGTACACCCAGAATCTCAGACTATGACCTTATTTGGAAACAGGGCCTTTGCAGATATAATTAAGGTAAGTGTGAGATGAGGTCATCCTGATTGCCTAGGTGGGCCCTAAATCCAATAACAGGTATCTCTACAAGAAGAGAAAGGGACTTCCCTGGCGGTCCAGTGATTAAGACACTGCACTTCCACTGCAGGGGTCGTGGGTTCAATCCCTGGTCGGGGAACTAAGATCCCGCATGCTGTGCAGTACAGCCAAAAAGTAAAAAAAAGAAAAAGAAGAAGAGAGAGCACAAAGACACAAGGGAGAAGGCTCTGAGGAGACAGAGGCAGAGACTGGAGTGATGCAGCCACGAGCCAAGCCAAGGACGCCTGGACCCCCCCAGAAGCTGATTTGGGGCTTCTGGTCTCCAGAACTTTGAGACAACAAACTCCTTTTGTTTTAAGCTACCAAGATTGTGGTAATTTGTTACGGCAGCCCCAGGACACTCATACAGTGGGCATGGGTGGGTACATCCCTCTCTGGGCCTCCTGGTTAATGGGGACAATAAGATCCCATGCCTTCCAGGTCATTAGGGGACAAAAGAGATGGATGGAGACTTCTAAGGAGAGGGCCTGGCGTGTCCTACATTCTCAATAAACTCTGTTGCTATCCTCTCCCCAGGGAGGTATGCACTGTCAGTAAGAAAACAGAGTTGAATTAGCATTTTATCTGCCCAGCAACTTGACTCATACCTACCCTGTAAGGAAGAAAGAGGAACAAGCAAGTTCCAAGAGCGGGGGCCAGCCCAGGAGGTCCCCTGGGAGTAATGGTCCAGGGGAGGAGGCAGGACATGATCTGAGGGCCTTGTGCAAACACTGATTCCTCAAGTGTCTGTCCCAGAGCTGTGAGCCCCAGCAGAGCCCAGAAGAAAGAAAAAGTGCCCTGGAGTCAATGGCCTTGGTTCAGATCCTACTCCACCGCTTACCAGCTGTGGCACCTGGGCAGACCCTGCCCTCTCTGGGCCTCAGTTTCCTTACTTGGAGTATCAGGAGACTGAACATAACAAGCTCCAAGTGTTCTCCAGCTCAGCAAAGTGTAGGTACTGCCATTGTCCTATTTACAAAGAGGAAGCAGGGCCCACAACAGCAGTGCATCTGTAAATGGGGCGACAGTGCAATTCTCAGCCTAATACCTGTCAAATGTATTAAGTGCCCAACCAAGAAGAAGGATTGAAAAAGAGGGATTCATCGTTACTCTGCCCAGGAGGGTCGGGTCCTGCCTCTGGGCTTTGCACCTGCTGTTCCCTCTGCCTGGAGAACTCTTCCATCCCCCAGGTCTTTGCACGGTTGGCTCCTTCTCATCTGACCACCTGTGCTGGATGCCCCACACCTACCACCCTGGCTGCAGTAGTCATGCACTATCCTTGCCTCTCCCCCATGTGCTGTATTCTTCTTGTCACTTTCTGATGTTTAAATTATTTCCTCATTTCCTTCTCGAGATCCTTCTCCCTCATTAGGCTGTGGGCTCCACAGGACAGGAAAAGCATCATCTGGTGCGTTCATGGCGTGTCATGGTGGCCATGGCATCCCCGAAGCCCAGACAGGGTGTGGGGCACAGGAGGTCCTCAAGGATGGGTAGAACAAATGACTTTCTCCAATGCAGACTAGCTGGAATCCAGTTATCTCACAAGCACGGCCAAGACCCCACCGTCACAAGCCTGAAACGGTGCAGTCACCTCCCCCTGGTCTCCTGCCTCCACCCTGGGCCAGGCCCCATTCTCTGTGTAGTGGGGTGAATGGTGGCCCCAAAAAGATACATCCAAGTCCTGATCCTCCAAACTTGTGAATGAGCCCTTATGTGGAAAAAGGGTCTTTGCAGATGTAATTAAGTTGAGGATCTTCAGATGAGATCATCCTGGATTTAGGATGGGCCCTAAATCCAATGACAAGTGTCCTTCTAAGAGACGGAAGAGGAGACACAGACATAGAGAAGAAGGCCATCTGAAGACGGAGGCAGAGATTGGGCTGAGTGATGCAACCACAAGCCAAGGAACTGCCAAGGATTGCTGGAAGCCACCAGAAGCTAGGAGAGAGGCATGGAACAGATTCTCCCTCGGAGCCTCCAGAAGGAACCAACCCTGCCCACACCTTGATTTCAGACTTCAGGCCTCTACGACTATGGCAGAATAAATTTCTGTTGTTTTAAGTCCCCTAGTTTGTGCTACATTGTTATGACAGCCACAAGAAACTAACACACTCTGCTTCATCTCCAGCCTTCGTCTATCTTCCTTACCGCTCTCACCCCAGTGCCCCATTCAAGGGAGCAGAGGGGGTGTGTCTCCATTCCCACTGTATGGGAACAAGTGCATTTCCTGCCTGACTGCCCCAAACCCTCCTCACCAAGCCACCGTCTTCCTCCATGCAGCCCAGCCTAGCTGTGCTGCTTCCCTGCTCAGAACACTTCCCTGGGAACGTAAGACTGTCTTCTGCTCAGTGTTCAAAGCTCTGGAAATCTGGCTCTAACTCCAACACTGCCCAACTCATAGACCTCCCGCCATCACAATAGCCCCTTTCACACTCCCTGCAACATGGGGCCTGGTAGTCCCATGTTCACTTTCTTCTATCAGCATGTGATGGCTGGAGCCACAGCAGCCAATATGAGACCATGAGGGTAACTAACAGGAGACGCCAAGCCTTTGAAGCAAGGATGCCAGATCAGAAAGGCAGAAGGAACTTGGGCCAATAATAACATGCTGAACACAAATTGATCAGCCTGAAGAAGCCACCTCATGTCCCAATACCCCATTGCACGTGGCTATAAATGTGCTTTACTGTTGATGCCACTTCTAGTTGGGACTCCCACTACTTGCAGCTGAAGCCTCCTCGTGGAGAAACACCTCCCCAGAGGAGCTGATCCACAAGTGCAGCACACCTCCACAAAGTACCACCACATGCTGGACATCATGACAGGAATGGGGACACACAGGTGACCAAGGTAGGCGTGATCCCTGCCGCTATGGGTTTACAGTCAATAATCAAGGAGAAAGCAAACAAAAACAATGACAGTTTTATACGTTTCCTAAGCAAAAAGCAACAGGATGATGTGATCAAGCACGACCAGGACAGACTTCACCCACGGGGCAGGGGAGCCTTGTCTGAGGAAGCGACATGTGCACTGAACTTTGAAGGATGAGAAGGAGCCAGCCACGGGTAAAGCTCGAGGGGAAGTATTCCAGGTGGAGGGCACCACGAGTGCAAAGACCTGGAGGCAGGAAGGAGATTGGCAGGTTTAAAAGAGAGCAAAGGCCAGTGGGAGGAGAGGAGTGAGTGAAGCAGAGAGTAGGAGGAGACGGCCCAAGGTCGGGAATGTCTCTCCATGGCTCTGAATCGCTCCGCCAACTGGTATACTGATTTTGACACATTAAAGTCACGCAGGGGAAATGACGGCGCATTACTCATTTGTAGCCTCCAGTGAGCAGAAGATGGGAAAGAATCCAAACATCCTGCGGTAGGCGCGGGGTTAGACGAACAACGGCTCGAGCTGAAGCTTCCAACAGAAGGCTGCGCACAAGAACGGCGCCCCCAATGCAAGGGATGAGGAAGGACCCTAAAGGTAAATGGGGAAAGTTACTGCTGACCATGCGGCAAAGATGGCAGATTGAGCACTCGGACACTGACTGTTGACAGTGCCTCCCAAAACGGCTAGTAAAAAGGTCTTAAGTGTGAACTCACAAGGACTGGGAAAATGGAAGTGGAGACCAAATCACCCCACTTTGGGAAGCTGGGCGGCAGCACATGAGAGGTGGAGGCCCCAGGAGGAGGGGGAGAGCAGAGTCCTGGGCTGCAGTGGAGGACTGATGGAAATCTGTTTAAGAAGCCCCCTCTGTGAAATAAATGTCATGGGGATGTAATGTACGACATGGTGACTATAGTCAATAATACCTCATGGCACATTTGAAAGTCGCTAAGAGAGTAGATCTTAAAAGTTCTCCTCACAAGAAAAAAATGTTTGTAACTATGTATGGTGACAGATGTTAACTAGACTTACAGTGGTGATCATTTCACAATATACCAGCATCCCCTACTTTTCAAAAATTCACTTAAATGCCGCTTCTCTTTTGAGAAAGACCAAAATTAGTACCTGTTTTTGCTAACCGAAAGAAATCCAAAGAGGATTTTCGCTTTTACACTGAAAGGCAAAAAGAAAAAATAGTGTTCGGTGGTTGTTCTGCAGGGAGCTGTTATAGGGGCAGGGCGCACCCAAAGCAGTGAGAGAGGCACTAGCCAGGCTCCTTCCCTGGGAACTACACTCCGCATCCCAGCATCAAGCTGCCATAGCTTTGAACTGTGTCTGTGAGCATCTGAGCTTTATCTCAATTTATTCTGTGCACCCATTAGCAAGATGCATTCTAAGGTAATTGCTTCTTCCCTTTACACCGTTTAGGTTTATGAAAGGTTTCAGAGGAATGCTCTATTTTCGGGTAGCAGGAGAAACCTTTATGCAAATAGCAAATCATTATGTTGCTCACCTGAAACTAACAGAGTGTTAGAAGTCAGTATCTCAATGGAAAAAAAATAAATAAAAGTGGCCACCCAGGAGAAGACTGAAAGTCCATCCACAGGAGGGTTTCTGGGTGGGGCACCTCCCTGCAAATGGGTGTTAAGTGAATGTTTACTTGCCAGATGCCAAGCCTCCAGCCCTCTTCCCCGCTGTGTTCCTGGGATGCTGCTGGTGCGGCCTGTGCCCAGGCCTGGAGGAAAGACCCAAAGACAGTGCACTGGACTTTCCCCAAAGCACCACCTGGCCAGGTGACCCCATCATGAAGTTCAGTTGACAAGACCCCCTCACCCCCTACACACATCCATGCTGAGAGCTTCTAATTGGCTTTACAGCCAAGGACTACCAGACTCCTGGGGATTTCCTCTAATAGCGATGATGGAGACTAAAATAAACAAAGAAGAAAATCTTTGAGGAAAAAGAGATTGTGCAAAGAGAAAAAAACTAATAAAGTCATTAATATCCTTGAAAATGTACGAAGATATACTGCATCCATGAAACAAGAATAGGATGCTATATAAAAGCTCTCAGGGAATAAAAAAAAAGATCCTGGAAAATTTAAATGTGAGGGCACAAAGAATGTACAACATACACATGAACCCTAATGAAAAATATGGGGCTTAGTTAATAATCATGTATCAACAATGACTCATCAACTGTAACAAGCATACTACACTAATAAGAGATATTAAAAACAGGGGAGGGCTTCCCTGGTGGCGCAGTGGTTGAGAGTCCGCCTGCCGATGCAGGGGACACGGGTTCGTGCCCCGGTCCGGGAAGATCCCACATGCCGCGGAGCGGCTGGGCCCGTGAGCCATGGCCGCTGAGCCTGCGCGTCCGGAGCCTGTGCTCCGCAACAGCAGAGGCCACAACGGTGAGAGGCCCGTGTACCGCAAAAAAAACAAAAAAAAACAGGGGAAACTGCAGGGGAGAGTAAGGGGGTATATGGGAACTCTCTGTACTTTCTGCTTAGTTTCTGTAAACCTAAAACTGATAATAAAAAATAAAGTCTATATAAAAAAGAAAAAACATAATTAAAAATCAATTAAAATAGTCTATTAATTTGAACAAAGAATCATAATAAAAAATTTTAAATGTGAGGGCATAAGTTAAACATTAATAGAAGGACTGAAAGATATATTTGAAGAAATATCATAGAAAGTAGGATAAAACGATAGAGATGGAAAATAAAAAAGATAAGAAGATAGCTGATTCACTTTGTTATAAAGCAGAAACTAACACATTATTGTAACGCAATTATACTCCAATAAAGAGGTTAAGAAAAAAAAAAGATGTGAAACTTATAGAACCAGTCCAGAAGATCCAACATCATATTCATTCAATAAATGTTATCAAGCTAGACATTGTTCCAGGCACTCAATAATAGGAGTTCGAAGAAGAACAAAGGAAATAAAGGTGAGGAAATCACCAATGATAACATCAAGAAAACTTCCTTGACCTGAAACCCACCAACAGATCATACAATGGATGGAAATAACCCACCATCTTGAAAAGATCCCACAAGCTTCCAGAAGGAAAAAAAAAAAAAGAAAAAAAAAAGTCACTGCAAAGGATCAGGAATCAGAGAGTTTTAGTCTTCTCAACAATAACCATGATGTGAGAAGAAAATAAGAAATGCCTTCAATTTTGAAGGAAAATAATATCCAACCTAGAAGTCTATACCCAGACCATCAGTCAAGTGTGAGTGTGGAAATAAAGATATTTTCATACATGGAGGGTCTCAAAAAATTAAATTTCTATACATGATTTCTCCCAAAGCTAATGAAGATATGTTCCAACTAATTAAAGGAGTAAACCAAGGAAGAGGACTATCAGGGACCCAGGAAACAGGGTATCTATCCAACCCAAGATAGAAGTGATGCTAATCCTCAGGAAGATGGGTAGGAGCAAGCCTGGTGTAATGGCTGCCCACCAGGTAGAGAGAGCAACTAGACCAGCCTGGACAGATTGGAGGCTAAAAGAGAGACTTCTCCAAAAAGATGAAACTGAAAGCCCATCTGATGCCATAAATATTAGAGGAGAGAGAGACAAATGTTGTGGAGTTTGGCTTTGAAGTAGAGATAAATACATAGAAAACTAACCAATACGAAGGCAATCAATAACTCCAGACAAAAATACATAAAGTTGTTTAGTTCATATTATAAACAAGCATCCTTTTGGCAGTCTATTTAATGCCACATTTTTTGGTGTCTTTGTGCTTTTTGTTGTTGATTTTGCTGTTTAAAATGGGCCCCAGGCATAATGCTGAAATGCTGTCTAGTGTTCCTAAGTATAAGAAGGCTGTGATGTGCCTTATGGAGAAGATACACATATTAGGTAAGTTTCGTTCAGGCATGGGTTATAATGTTGCTGGCAGTGAGTTCAACAGTAATGAGTCAACAATATATATTAAATGATGTGTCTCTAAACAGAATACACATGAAACAAGATTATGTATTGACTGGTTGATGAAAATGTGATCAGAGGCTTGCAAGAACCTAACCCTGTATTTTCCCTAGGAACAATGGTTCAGTATTTGCTAATTCAATGTTCGCAGCAACTTTGTAGAACAAAACTATCACAGGGAATTCCCTGGTGGTCCAGTGGTTAGGACTCCGTGCTTTCACTGCCGAGGGTGCGGGTTCAATCTCTGGTGGGGGAACTAAGGTCCCGCAAGCCTTGCAGCATTTCCAAAAAAAAAAAAGAAGAAGAAGAAAACTACCACCAATAATGAGAATCAACTGTAATAATATTGGGACAACAAAGGGATGGAAGAACATGTGTGTCTGTGTATGTATGAGGGCGGGTATGTACACACCATGCACGGGCACAGGAAGAGAGTGAGGACGGGGGGATAAAGGGATGCCAAACCCTCATCTTCCATGGTGTGAGATGACAGATCTAGTCTCAAAGTGAAAAAATGCAGATTTGTCACATAAGCCATTTAGAGACATGCAGGTGAAGTCCAAAAGATTCAAAGGAGAGGTAAGAATCACTCCTGGAAGGGAAGGGAAAATGTGGGTAGAGGGTGGGGCTGGCAGCTGCCACTTGAGGTAGAAGGCTAGAGTCTTTCATCTCGAAGCCTGCATGACTTTAATAAAAGCAAAAATTTCAAGTGAAAGTGGAGAGAAGAAAGAAAGCTGGAGGTGAAGAATATGATGGAGAATGTGTGGCCATTTGTGAGCACCAAGAACAAGAAGAGGTCCACATGTATTTCTTGGGAAAGAGACACAAGATGCCTCTGAGGAGGGGAACTGCAGGGCTGGGGGCAGTGGAGAGAGGGCAGCATTCACAGCAAACCTCTCCCTAACATTTAAATTTTGTAGCTGTGTTATGTATTAACTGTTACAAAAAAATAACTGAAAATGTAAAATGTTAAAAGTTAGCTGTTTATACATCCACCTCCCTGGTCAGATCCTGATATCTCAACCATTCAACGAATAAATAGAGTTGCTACGGTGAGCAGCCTCAGCATTTACTGAGCTAACCTTACGGCCACCCTCCAAAGTAGGGTTCTAAAATCCCCATGTCAGATGGTGGATGAGCTGGGAGCTCAGGGTGGTGAATTACACACCCAAGGTCACACAGCAAGTAGAGGACAGAACAACACAGACCAGGCCCCCTGGCAGGGTCCCTCTGTTCCTCCTCAGGCCTGCTCCCAAACAGTCACCACGTACCACGTGACAGAACAAGTGCCCGTGCTGCACACAACAGGTGCTCAATTCATGTTTTCTTAAAGAAGAGAGGATGCACAAGGTGTACTCTTAGAGATGAAGGAACTAAGACTCAGAGGGTGATGTTTCATGGGCTAGCAAGGCGCAGAGTGAGGGCCACAGCTAGACGCTCCGGCTCTAGCCACCAAGCACCTAACCTCTGAGGTACCCACTGCTGGGTGAAGGCGATCAGTACCAACAAGTCTGGGTGCCTACTATGTGCCCAGCTCTCCTCTAAGAGCTTCAGTAGAGCACCCCAAGAACCCCATGAAGGGGTGCTAGTGTTACAGCCATGGGGAGAGGGCCATCAGCAAGGGTAGGAAGCACAGGAAGCAGCTCCCGCAGGAGTGCTCCCTGTCCACGGACAGCACAGCAGAGAAACTCGACTGAGGCTGCAGTGGCTCGTGCTCAGGTTACTCAAGCATTCACAATGGGGCCCAGTCTTCACGGCCTGTCCCTCCCGCCCTCGCCCCCAGCCTCTCTGGAGCACACCCACACGGGCGGGCAGTGGACTTCAGCACTGGGCTCCAGCCACCTGTCTGGGCCACATGTCTGGGCCACCCCCACCCTGGCAGCAGCACAAGCCACCCCCACCCAGGGGACAAAGAGGCCACTGTCCACCTTTGGGCCCTTCCTGAGGCCTCTTCTTGCCCCTCTGCTCCTTCTGCCCCTTCCTGCTTTCACCCTGAGCTCTAGGACACCGGGGCAGGAAGAAAGAAACACAGATGAATGTGATCAGATTTCATGAGGAAAATAGAAGACGAGTTAGAAGAACTGAGGCTGGGTGCTTAAATATTTCTGAACCTAGGTTCTAAATGCAGCCCGCCTGCACCACCACCCCAGCACAACACAGTAGCTAAGAACACATACTCTGGAGTCCTGCCGCTCCACAGCTCTGTGTTCTTGGGCAAATGACCTCCCCTCTCGGTGCTGTGGTTCACCAACCACAAAATGGGATTAGTAAGCATTCCTTCCTTACAGGACTGTGAGAACACTAGAACAAAACCTGGTACAGAGGTGGGTGGGTGTTACATAAGCTGCATTAGTTAGCTATTGCTGTCTAACAAATTGCAGCCAAAATTACTAGCTGAAAAGAGCAAACACTGATTATCTCACAGCTTCTGTGGGTCACAAATCCAGAAGCAGCTTAGCTGGGTGGTTCTGGCTCAGGGTGTCTTGTGAGGCTGTAATCAAGGTGTCAGCAGGGGCTGTGATCATCTCAAGGTTTCACTGGGAGAGAATCCATTTCCAAGTTCACTCATGTGAGACTCTCCACAGAGCTGCCTTACATGACAGCTAGCTTCCCCCAGAGGGAGTGACCCATGAGAGAGAACCCAAGATGGAAGCCACAGTCTTTTTCATTATACAGCTTTTGCTGTATTCTGTTCATTAGAAGTGAGTCACTAGGTCCAGCCCACACTCAAAGGGAAGGGATCATACAAAGGTGGGAAGACTGGGAGGTGGGGCCATCTTCCAGGCTGCCTCCTACAGAAAGTGTGTCAAGCTCTGTGTTGGGGACTCGGAGTGGACCCAGCTTCTGTCCTGTCCCAGGGGAGACAGAGCTGGTCACAGATATCCCCTTCCTTGGGCATGAAGGAGTGAAGACCTGCCATCCAAAAAAGGAAGGAGTGAAGACCTGCCATCCAAAAAATATACCCTGCGCTCCTGTTGTGTGCCGCCCTGACGGAAGACCAGGGCCACAGGAGCACAAAGTCCAACACGGTCTCCATCTGTGCTGGCCCCCCAACAGGGCCCACAGTTTAGTGGGGGGAAAGAGACCCCAAAATTAAAAAGCAAGAAAGCAGACACATATGATAATTACAAGTGACTGATGCCACTAGTGGTTACAAGTCAAGCTCTGGAGCCACACTGCCTGGGTTCAAATCCTGCCTCCACTGCTGGCCAGCTGTGTGACCTTGGGCAAGTGACAAAACTATGCTGTGCCTCAGTTTGCTCATCTGTAAGATGGGACAAGAGAGTACCCACCTCTCAGGGTGGTTGGGAGGACTTGAAGAAGTCATGCTTAGCAGAGTGCCTCACACAGAGGAAGCCCTGTGTAAATCTGGGCCATTCTGCCAGAGAGCAACAAGGTGGGAGGGTCTACGGAGACATAGGGTCAGGGGAGAGCTGTCTGACAAGCTGACATTTAAGCCATGGCATGATGAAAATGAAGAGCAGGGGAAGAGTGATCTGGGCAGAGGGTATAGCAAATGCAAAGGCCCTGGGGCTGGAATAAATACGAGTGTGTTTAGGAACAGCAAGGAGGCCAGTGTAGCTGGAAGAGTGACAAAGGAAAGGACAGGAGGTTGGGAACATGGTCAGAAACCTCATGTGGTCTAGATTCTAAGAGCAACAAGGAGCCATGGGAGGGTGCTGAGCAGGAAAATTCAGCAAAGGGTCCCCTGAGGGAGGCAACATCATAAGGAGTTGCCAGGCAAAAGGAGGGCCAGTGTATTCCAGACAGAGGAAAGCAGACTGAGCCTGACAAGGCAAGTTGATCTGGGGGCCAGATGAACCTATGGAGAGGTGGGGAGTGGCAAGTGGGCAGGGAATAGATTGTCAGGACCTCAAGTACCCAGCTGGAGGCTGAGTCTTTTCTACTGCAGAGGATGGAGGTTGTGGAGGGTGTCTGAACAGAGAGCACAGTCCAATCTGCATGTCAGAAAACCAAGGGCAGGGGCAGGGGCCAGGGCGTGGAAAAGAAAGGTCAGGTTCTAGAAGGTTCAGAACCAGTCAATTTGCAGTGGAGGTTTTTCCAGCTGCACACCATCCCTGCTGCTCACAGAGCCTGTTTCTTCACCCTTACAATGGGTTAGTCCTCCCACCTCCCCATGGGCACCAAGACTGGCAGACCCATAGCAAGTGCTCAGGGACTTCCACATGGAGGCTGTTCCTGAGATTTGCTCCGGTGGTAATGCCCAGAAGCACTTATTTCACCCCAGGAGGACTCCCAACAGCTTCTCTGAGGAAGCCCCTAGAGATACCCGAGACCTTCCAAGGATGCCTGCAAACACCACCAGAATCCCCTCCCCAGAGATTCTCAGTCACCAGAGAGCAAATCTTGGAATACACAGCAACCTCTCCACAGATTCTGAACCCCCAAAGTCACGCACAGACCTCAAACTCTCAAAGAGCACCCCGACCACAGAGAGACCTGTAAATGGCCCTGAGGAGACAAACACCCTTCAAAGGCTCTAAAAGCCCTTTAAACATGCCCCAGGAAGCCCTTTCATTCTCCCTGAGAAAGTCCCCCTGAGAACTCCTAGGGACCTACCGGAGTCCCTGAAGACGCCCCAGATCCCTCCCACAGTCACCAAAGCCCCATAGAGACCCCCCCAAACACGCACGGCCTCCCAATCAGCCTCAGCTCTCTGGAAGTCCTACTCGCTGCCCTAGTACCCCCAAGTTGCCGTCCAGAGCCCTGAGGTCACCCACGCAGGCTCAAGGACATTGAAATCTACTCATCTCCCTCCAGGGAATCCCTCAAGATGTCCCCTTCTGGTGCCCTCAGAGTCCCCGAACCCACTCTTTTCAGGTCCAAGCCCCGCCCCTAGCCCCGCCCTCACCCAAACCCCGCCCCCAGTCTCCAAAACCTCCCCCCTCAAGGTCCCCCACGCTGCCCTTTCAGCCCCCTCTGTTCGCCCCGCTGGGCGCTCAGCCCGCCCCCGACCCCAGCCTTTGTATCAGGCCCGGGCTGCACTCACAAGAGGTCCCGCCTCGCGGTTTTGCAGACGATGCGCAGAAAACGCCATCCGCCGCCGCCTACGTACACGCCGAGCGCCACCGCTGTGCTCCAGGTCCACGGCAGTCCGAGCAACCACAGCAGCACCAGTGAGGCCACGGAGGCCGAACCCGCACCTGGAGCCCGCATCCTGGGGAGGCGGAGAGCTGTGAGGCCACGGCCCGCCCGAGCCCCGCCCCACGGCCAACCCAACCCCGCCCAGATGTCGCGCTCCGCTCCCGCTTGGAGCCGGCCCCCCCCATACCTGGGATTGGGCATGTCTCAGACAGGCTCCGCCCCATCCCAAAGTGGGCACAGGCCTCCTTGCTCCTAGCCCGGCCCAGGCTTTTCTGCCAATTATTAGTGTATCTCCACGCCCCCAGGCATAGCTCTTCCATTCCGTCAGTCACTGGCAAGCCCCATCCCATGCCTCGACTTAGCAGCTGTACGCTGGACCCAAGCTCTATCCTAACGACTTGGCCCCCAAGCCTAGAGTCCACCTTGGCCCCACCACAGACCCAGGTCCTGGGCTTTCCTCCAGGTCCCACCTCTATCCGCCCCACCTCCACTGGCTTGACCCCGCCCCCAGGTTAGGTCTCCGGCCCCGCCCGTAAGCACAGGCCCCATTCCGGAGCCCCGCCCGCCCTGGACCAGGTTCTGCCCCTAGGTTAGGCCTATGGTCCCGTCCACAAGCACACGCCGCACCCACTCTGGGCCGCAGTAGCTCAAGCCCCGCCCCCAGTCCTGGGCCTAGCCCGTATTCCCCTGCCCACGTTCCACCCCGGTCACCGGCCCCGCCCTCAGGCTTTGGCCCAGTCACCACCCTCCGCCTCACTCCTAGCACCCTAGGCCCCGCCCCACCTGCCCTCCCAGGCCGGCTCTCTTCCGACCTGTCTGGCTTAGAACCGCTCTGCCGCACAGCCGCAGAGCCGACGCCCGCCCCCTTCCGGAGGCCACGACCATAGAGAGGCCACCCTGGCCAGAGTGACGACGGCCAGCGAGATCCAGGGGCTAGAACGCCTGGCGAGGAAGGCGGCTGTCTCCATGACAACCAAACTTCGCCGGCCTCCCAGCTTCCCCGTCCTATCCCTGCCGGCGATTAGGAAACACGTGCGTCCCTCAGCCAAGAGAGGTTTGGCTCCCGGGCGCTCCCGGCCCAAGCCGTAGTTGGAAACCAGAATTCCTACCCCGGGGGACTAGCAACTCTCAGTTCACATTCAGGGCCTACCTGTACTGGGTTCTTGCCCCAGTTTATTCTAAATCCAATCCCCAAAGCCTCTTCGGACTCCAGGGACCTGGGGAGTACTAAACTCACAGCCTAGGGGCCCCAAAATATCCAACCCCTACCTCAGTCTTAAAGATATATTCCAATGGACTTCCCTGGTGGCACAGTGGTTAAGTATCTGCCTGCCAGTTCAGTCGACACGGGTTCGAGCCCTGGTCCGGGAAGATCCCACATGCCGCGGAGCTGCTGAGCTCCTGCACCACAACCACTGAGCCTGCGCTCTGGAGCCCGTGAGCCACGGCTGCTGAGCCCACGTGACACAACTATTGAGGCCTGTGCGCCTAGAGCCCGTGCTCCTCAGCAAGAGAAGCCACCACAATGAGAAGCCCACGCACCACAGCAAGGAGTGGCTCCCAGCTCCCAGCAACTAGGGGAAGCCCGCGCTTAGCAACAGAGACCGAACGCAGCCAAAAATAAAAAATATAAATAAAGTAATTTTTTAAAAAAAAGATATATTCCAAGGACCCAACTAATCCCAAATCCATATCCCGAAATCTTGTCAGTTAAGTCTCACCGCAGCAGCCCAGGGAGGGCAAAATCCACACACCAGTTCCCCACCCTTCCACAGGAACCCCAGAGTCCCTTATTTGCATCCCAAGGTCCTAAATGCTAACCTAGAGACCCTAAAGCCCTCCCCCTGATCAGGTGCGGGCCAGTGCTGGCCTCGCTGCCCATCACCCTGTTCCCTGGCTGACCTGGAGCCGCTCACAGACCCTCAGGCTTTGGCTGCTCTGTCGAGGGTTACCAGAGCTCAGGCAGCGACAGTGAGTACAAGACAGAGGACTCCCCACCGAGGCTTCTGCTTCTGCAGACTCCTGGGACCTGCTCTGACTGTGTTGTGCCCATGTGGGCTTCTGCTTTGGCTCCTTCTCTCCAAACTCCCCTTTCCTCTGCCCCTCTGCGCACCCCACCCTGCTTGTTTTCTGCGCAGCTTGGCCGACCTTCTCAGCACTCTCCTTGGGAGGTGGCCAGGGCCTGCTTCCAGCACCATTTAGAGGACAGGACCGGTCAGGCGCTCCCCTCCACACACACACACACACACACACACACACACACACACACACAGGTGCGAGCGCGTGTGCGCTAGCGCACCCATGCTGCCATTGGTCCCTGCGGGCCACCTAGGGTGGGTAAAATGGGGACAAGGAGGCAGATCCGAAGGACAGGCCCAGAGCCAGTCACTGATCCCCTACTTTCTCAACCGGGGGTCAGTGGAGTCAGCAATGCCCAGTAACTACAGCAGCACTCTTATCCTGCCAGGTAGCACTATTGTGATCACCCCACCTTACAGGTAAAGAAACTGAGGCCTGGAACTGTCACACTAGCTGGAGTTGAGATTCATTCATTCACAAATGTGGGCAGACAGCTTGCTCCCCTTCCTCACCCTCCTCCTCACCTTTCACTCTTCCTTAAACTTCTCCTCCCTCTTCTCCATCTTGCCCTGATTCCCCCTACTTCCCCCCTTCCTCCCTCTCTCCCCCTCCCCCTTCTCCTTCCCCTCTTCAAGGCCCCCCCTTAGCCTTCTTCCACTTCCCCTTTGCTCACCTTCTCCCCCTCCTCCACCCACTCCTCCTTCCGCTTCCCCACTTCCTCCTCCCCACTACTCCTCTTCCCCTTCTTCTCCCATCCTCCTGCCTTCCCTCCTCCTCCTTTCTTCCTCTTTCTTCTTCCCCTCCCTTCCTCCCCTTCCCCCTTTCTTCTCTCTCTTCCTCCCTCCATCTTACCAGCTTTACTGAGCCCCGACTAAATAGTACACGTGGGGGCTTCCCTGGTGGCGCAGTGGTTGAGAGTCTGCCTGCCGATGCAGGGGACGCAGGTTCGTGCCCCGGTCCGGGAAGATCCCACATGCCGCAGAGTGGCTGGGTCAGTGAGCCACGGCCGCTGGGCCTGCGCATCCGGAGCCTGTGCTCCGCAACGGGAGAGGCCACAGCAGTGAGAGGCCCGCGTAACGGGAAAAAAAAAAAAAATCGTACACGCGGGACTTCCCTGGTGGTCCAGTGGTTAAGACTCTGTGCTTCCACTGTAGGGGGCGCAAGTTCCATCCCTGGTCGGGGAACTAAGATCCCAAATGCTGTGCACGGAGATACTCTTCTCCTCAGTCAGCAATCCCCAAATCCCCAAAAAGGCTCTGCAAACCCAACTTTTTCTTAAGGTTGTGCCAGTACTGCGGCGGAGGGACCACTTCCACGGCACTGACCCTGGCTGTTTTCAGTGATCAATGATCCCTTTTTACCCCTGTTTATCCTTTATTTATCCCTTTACGTAGGGGCTTCCCCATACCCCCCAGGGACATCACACAACACATGGCAGCTTTCGCCCTGTTACCTTCCTAAGATCTGAAAAATTCCCAATTCCAAAAGTGTAACTCTCCCCAGGGATTCCAGGTGACTGGTTAAGGAACGATCCTATCCCTGTTTCACAGGAGGGGAAACTGAGGCCTGGACAGAGGGACAGAACTCAGCTTTCAGGGCCAAAGCAGGCTCTGAGCCTCTCCAGTTGGGTGGCCTTGGGCAGGTCACCTCTCCCCTCAGCACACTGGTCGCCCTCTGGGTGGTAACGCCCACCTCCCGCGCGCTGTTTAGAAAGGCTCACAAGGGGCTTCTGGTCTGGAGAGTGAGCAGGCACACAGTAGGTGGGGGGCACAGAATGATGGGTATCTCCCTTCCCCGGCTGACCACATGGGTCTGCAGGCCACAGCAAAGGGAGTTCTTGGAACTTTCTGGAAGAACAAGAGGGATGAAGCACACGTTGATATAAAATAACCGGAAGATCAAAGCATGGGAATCGCACTATCAGAAGAACATGAGCGCCGTGTGGGAGGGAGCCATTTCTCTGCGCCAAATTCAAGTGCCCACTACAGTAGGGGTATTAGTTTATTGGGGCTGCCATAACAAAGTACCACAAACTGAGTAGCTTAAAATAACAGAAATGTATTGTCTCTCAGTTCTTCCTGAAGCCAGGAGTCAGAAATCAAAGTGTCAACAGGCTCATACCCTCTGAAAGTTCCAGCGACCCTTCCCTGCCTCTTCCAACTTCCGGTGGCTCCAGGCGTTCCTTGACTTCTGGCCATATCACTCCTATCTCTGCCTCTATCTTCACATGGCCTTCTCCCTGTGTGTCTGTGTCCTCTCCTCTTCTGCCTCTTATAAGAACACTTGTCATTGGATTTAGGACCTACCTAGATAATCCAGGATCATCTCATCTTGAGATCCTTAATTTAATTACATCTGCAAAGACTCTTTTCCAGATAAGGTCACAGTCACAGGTTCTGGGGGTTAGGGCTTGGATATATCTCTTTAAGGGCCACCAGTCAACCCAATATAAGCAGGGTGACCAGTTACAGCGGTGATTCTCAACTAGGGGGCAATCCTGCTCCTTTGGACACTTGGTGACACCTGGAGACATTTTTTTTTTTTTTGCGGCACGCGGGCCTCTCACTGTTGTGGCCTCTCCCGTTGCAGAGCACAGGCTCCGGACGCGCAGGCTCAGCAGCCATGGCTCACGGGCCCAGCCGCTCCGCGGCATGTGGGATCTTCCCGGACCAGGGCACGAACCCGTGTCCCCTGCATCGGCAGGCGGACTCTCAACCACTGCGCCACCAGGGAAGCCCAAGACATTTTTAATTGTTACAACGTGGGACCGGGTGTGGTGGGGATAGGGGTGTTATGGCATCTAGTGAGTAGAGGCTAGGGATGCTGCTAAATGTCCTACAATGTTCAGGACAGCCCCACACCACAGAGAATGACCTGGCCCCAACTGCATGGGGGCTACAGTTTGGAAATTCTGGGATAGTTGAAAGGCCCAGTTAAGTTGGAATGGACTCTGCAGCCTGACAGGCATCATTTGCTGGGTGACTTCTCCCAGGCTCTGTGCTCCACCTGCAAAAGGGAGTAAAACCATATACGTCTTGTAGGGCTGTTCTGAGCACACAAGGCTGGCACCTATGTTGACCTGAAAAATAAAAGTTATTTTACCAGCAAAGATGGGTTTATGGGGAAATAGCATGGAATTACAATTCAGGACAAGCAACCTACAGCGAAAACCATAGACAAGTCCAACAACAACAATGACAACAAAAAGGAGAGGAACATTATTTTATAAAGAAAAAGGAGGGGGTGCTTCTCTGGTGGCGCAGTGGTTAAGAATCCACCTGCCAATGCAGGGGACATGGGTTCGAGCCCTGGTCCGGGAATATCCCATATGCCGCGGAGCAACGAAGCCCATGTGCCACAACTACTGAGCCTGCAGTCTAGAGCCCATGAGCCACAACTACTGAGCCCGTGTGCCTAGAGCCTGTGCTCCACAACAAAAGAAGCCCACCCAACGCAACGAAGAGTAGCCCCCACTCGCTGCAACTAGAGAAAGCCCGCACACAGCAACGAAGACCCGACGCAGCCAAAAATAAATAAAAATTAAAATAAAAATTTACTTAAAAAGAAAAAGGAGGAAGTTGAGAGGCACTGTTTGGAAGGAAAATCCACTGGAGAAAAGTGAGTGTTCAGGGTGATGAGAGTTTCTCATTGGCTGAGTTCCTGGGGTAGTTGATTTCTTGTAGGAGATTCAATGTACATCCTTTCTTTTGGTGCCTGTAATTGGTGATTCCTTCCTATTGATGATTCTTCTGTTGGGGCCTGTAATTGACAGTTCTTCCTGTAATTGACCTTGAGTAATACTGCATGAGAGCTCCCCCTCTGGCCTCCCAACTCCATTTTTGTGAGGTTTCCCTTTATTTTCATACCTTGTAAACATCTTAGAAGAGTTCTCCATTGTTGAGATAATTTTGCTCTCAGTAATCTCTTGAATTCACAATAAGTTGGGACTTCCCAAGGTTCTGGCAGAGAGAGGAAAATCTAACCAGGAAATTTTAAAGGGAATTGAAACCGCACACCTCAGATGGGACTCCAACCCACAATCTCTGGCAGATGGGACTTGAACCCACAATCTCCCAGCTGAAACTTCACGCCTGGTCTCAGGGCTTACTGAAGTTCCAATTCTTGTGTCTTGGTGCAGAGAGAATTCAACGAGAGGCAAAGTGATAGGTAAGAAGTGGGGTGGGGTTTTTTTTGGCTGCGCCAGTCTTAGCTGCGGCATGAGAACGTGGACTTCTTAGTTGCGGCATCCATGTGGGATCTAGTTCCCCGACCAGGGATCGAACCCAGGCCCCCAGCGTTGGGAGTGCAGAGTCTTACCCACTCCGCACCACCAGGGAAGTGCCAAGAAGTGGATTTAATACTATAGGACTCTTGTGAAGGATACAAGCCGGCAGGCAAGGGAGCTCTGCTGTCCTGAGAACAAAGGTGGCTACATTTTCATAATCAAAGAAAAAGTAGGTAGGGAAGAAGACCCCCTTCTTCCTCATTCTTGGGTAGATGTCAAGGCTTACCTCATCAGCTCCTCCTTTAAGCTTGTATGGTCTAATTGGGACTGTCATAGCGCTACTTAAATCATATGTATTGGGTTGGCCAAAAATTTGGTTCGGGTCTTTCCATAGCCTCTTACAGAAAAACCCGAACGAACTTTTTGGCCAATCCAATATATTAGTAAAAAGGTGATAACATATACTAAAATATGCTAATTTATCTCAGGTTTCAGTATAATGTCACCTTTCCCCTAGTTTATTTCACCTTTCCCCCATATTCCTCTGTAAGCTACTGAGCCGGCATGCAGTTTTTCAGGGCAGGTTATCTTACAGACCTCACAATGCCAAATGCAGGTCTTGTATCCATTTTTTCCGTGGTAGTGGCCCGAGTAAGTGTTTAGTTTCAAAATGTTCTGATTTATCTGCCAGATGACCTGGGCATTTCCTGGTTGATGTCTAGTTTACGGTGACCTCCTGAAGTCCTTCTCTATCTTCCCCTAGTGGGATTTCTAGCTGTGTAAGTATCTTACTCTATCCCTATCAGAATGAAAGGTAGACCCATCAGGGATGGGCCCAGTCACAAAGCCTTGACAAGGTAGGTTAAACTCTTGAGAATGAGGATTTTGTGGTTTTCTTTTTAATTTTTTAAAGCCAATACTAAGTTTCTTTCTGGCTCTCACATCTCCCCAGGTCCAGAAAAGTCCTCAAGACCTGGTGTTCTGGTTACCTATTGCTGTATAACAAATCACCCCCAAACTGAGTGGCTTCATCCAAGGCTAAGCAACTATTTCTCAGGATCCCATGGGTTGCCTGTGAGACAGGCTGGGACCTGGGACCTGGGACCCTTTGCTGCAGTGCTTGCACCTGGGCAAAAGTCTCCTCAAGCAACAAAATATGAATACAAAGAAACTATGAGGGACTAAAAAGAACTACTTGCACGCACAGTTAGGGCAAGCTATGGACAAGATACAAAAAGACCAAAAAACCCCAACTGCCGCTTCTGAAGAGCTGGGAGCAAAAGCGGGGTGCTGCGCATGCCCCCCGTACACACCACCACCAAAGGGGTGGGCAAACCACCAAAGCCGCCCCTCCGACCCAACCCCTGGACACACCCCTCCCCTCACCCCATATAAGGAACCAGCTCGCCCCCACTTCAGCAAGCAAGCCAGCGAGGGACACTGTTCCTGGTTCTGCAAGTAGGGGCCTGCAGCAGGGGCCCCAGTAAAGCCTTGCCTGAACTTCTTGTCTGGCCTCTGATCAATTTCTGTTGATTAAGGAGGCCAAGAACCCTGGTCAGTAACACCTGGGCGTCCCTCTGCTGGTCTCACCTGGCACAGTCACTGTGCTACATTCTGTCAGTGGCTGGGCTGGAAGATCACACATGTGGCAGTTGGCTGGGCACCTAGCTCTCTTCCATGTGGCCTCTCAACCAATAGGCTAGAACGGGTCGCGGGCCAAATCCTGCTCACTGCGGGCTAAGAATGGTTTTTACATTTTTCAGCGGTTGAAAACAAAATCGAAAGATTGATGTCTCACGACATATGAAATTCAAATTTCAGTGTCTGTACATAGAGTTTTATTGGAGCCCAGACACACAAATTAATTTACATATTGTCTAGAGATGCTTTTGCACAATAAGAGAATTCAACGTTGTAGCAGAATTCTGTGGCCTAAAATGTCAAAAATATTTACTCCCTGGCCCTTTACATAGAAAGTTTGCCAACCTCTGGGCTAGATCAGCTTCCTTGCATGGGGCGTCTGGAGGCCACATTCCAAAAGAGTGAAAGTGGGAGGTGAGAATAAGGCTTATCCTGCGAACTCACACCTTCCACCACATTCTATCAGTCAAAGCAAGTTAGGAGCCAGCCTGGCTTCAAGGAGAGGAGAACTAGTTCCCAGCGCTTGGTGGGAGAGGGCCACAAAATACCGTGACCATGATTTTCACCCTTACTCACCGTGGAATCTTAAGGTGGGCTGTTTAGACAGGATTCAGGAGGGCGAAGGGAAGAAAAAAAAGTTTATTCTTATTAATTTCTAACCGGAATTTAGCCTGTTTTCTCATGTCCTATCAAAGCAAGTATTGGCCAGCTCTGTGACTTTGTCACCCATGTAAATCAAAGATAATTTCACAGGACATCCTGGTCATGGCAGGCAGACACCTTGAAATATCATTTATGCTCATCTCGACTTAGAAAGCGCTGTTATTAATTAGTTGAGCCCTGTGGTTTAGGATTACCGAATGCATTCATGAAGAGGCACGTATCTTTTTACATCACAATTTAACAAAATATTTTCACACCAGTATGTCAGCCTGTTTTTTTAATGCCTTAGCAGCTGTCTGCTGAGACAGGCCCATGAGCAGCTGACCCCCTGCCCTCAGAGGCAGCAAAGAATCAGGTCGAGGTTAGGCAGATTAGTGAGGTTCTAAACTGGCCTCCTAAAAATTCCTAATCCTGGGACAGCAGCCAGTCAGCAGGCTCGGGGTCACACAAGGTCCTTGCGCCCTGTCCCCAGCACCCAGCCAGGGTTGCCATGGCCTGCCTGTTCTCTGGCCGTGTCCTGATCCGAAACAACAGTGACCAGGATGAGTTGGACACAGAGGCTGAGCTTAGCCGCCGGCTGGAAAACCGACTGGTGCTGCTATTCTTTGGTGCCGGCTCGTGCCCGAAGTGCCAGGCCTTTGCACCCATCCTCAGGGACTTCTTTGTGCGGCTCACGGATGAGTTCTATGTGTTGCGGGCAGCCCAGCTGGCTCTGGTGTACGTGTCCCAGGACTCGACAGAGGAGCAGCAGGACCTGTTCCTCAGGGACATGCCCAAGAAGTGGCTCTTCTTGCCCTTCGAGGATGACCTGAGGAGGTGAGGTGAGAGGAGAGGTCAGGGAGGGCTTCCTGGAGGAGGGGCTGTTTCTGCTGAAAGTGAAGTATTTGTTTACTGAGGTATCTGTTCCATCTGAAGTTGATGAGCACCCTCTGTAGGCCAATCAGAACAGAGAACTGGGGGGAGGGGCAGGGGAGGGGTACATATGCCCATTTCCATCCAGCTCCCTGGGGAGTTTACAACCTGGGAAGGGGGGAGCACAAACGTGAAACAAAGACTCAAACACTCAGATAAATACATGATAAAGAACTGCAGTAGTTCCCAAGGACAAAGGGAGGATGTCATGTGGAAATATCATGGGGAGACCTTGCTGAGATTTGGGGGTCAGGGGATGCTTCCCAGAGGAAATGGCTTTAAAGAGAGACACCCCACCACCACCACCAAGGACAAGGAGGATAGGAGGGTAAAGAGTGAGGAAAGGGAAGGGTTTCCAGGCAGAGGACGTAACCCAGACAAAGGCTCGGAGGATTTCAGGGAAAAAACAGCCAATTCAGGGAACAGTCATACCAGGAGTAAGAAGGCAGCATGTGGAGCAGCGCCCCAAATGCCACCTAATGAGCATGGATGTGATCCTCAGAGTAGCTGGGAGCCATGGAGGGCACTGGAGCTGAGAGAGAGAGATGGTTGAGTTCCAGCTGTCCAAGGAGCTGCCCAATAAACAGTGTGATCGTTTGTGGCTATTTGCAAACTTTCCCCTTTTCAACAGTGAGACTTTCATTCTTTTTATTTATTTACTTTATAAATTTATTTCTATTTTACTTACTTATTTTTGGCTGTGTTGGGTTTTTGTGGCTGTGCACGGGTTTTCTCTAGCTGCGGCGAGCAGGTGGCTACTCTTCGTTTTAGTGCCCGGGCTTCTCATTGCGGTGGCTTCTCTTGTTGCGGAGCACGGGCTCTAGGCACGTGGGCTTCAGTAGTTGTGGCTCGCAGGCTCTAGAGCACAGGCTCAGTAGTCGTGGCGCACGGGCTTAGTTGCTCCGCGGCATATGGGATCTTCTCGGACCTAGGGCTTGAACCCGTGTCCCCTGCATTGGTAGGCGGATTCTTAACCACTGCGCCACCAGGGAAGTCCCTCATTCTTTTTAAACCCCAATTTTTTACTATGAAAAGTTTCCTGCAAGCCGTGTGGCATGGCCAAAGGAAAAATAAAAGAAAAATTTCAAAGATGCCAAAAAGTTGGAAGGAGCACACAATGAAACCCTTGGGCATTTTTGCCATTTGCTTTATCTCCATGCACGTGGAGTTTGTGCTGAACCATTTCAAAGTGAGTTGCAGACTTTGTGCCATTTTACTGATGTCATCAATTTTGTTACAAAACTTAGAAGTTTCAGGTTATGGAGACCTTCATCCCCACCCAACATTATCAGAGTTGGCACACTTGCTCACTCCCACAGCCTTCTGCAGCTGAGGAGGTTCTTTTCCCCAAATGGTGAACATTTCCCTCCCCTGGGGGAAGAAATGCCAGCTGTAAGGGGATCATAGCCAAACATTGACCTTGTTTGAGGCAGGGTCCTCTCCACAAAGCCTTCACCCAGGCAAGTATCCAGACAGAGTGAGCGAGTCCCCACCCCCTACCCCTCCCACACACAGGGTTGCCAGATAAAATACAGGACACCCAGTTGAATATAAATTTCATGTAAACAATGAAGAATTTTTGAGTATAACTGTGTCCCACGTGATGCAGGGACATACTTATAAAAAGTTATTTGTTGTTTACATGAAGTTCAAATTCATTCACACAGGGTGTCCTGTATTTCTAGTTGCTATGTCTGGCAACCTACTCCTGTGGGATTTTGCAAGTATCAATACTATGTGTCTCTGTAAGGAGGCCTGGAAAAGGGCCACCCAAGAACCCCATGGGTGGAAGTTAAGAATCATGGGTGATGGGACCAGTCTGGTAGCCTACTTGACTCCATGATGACCGTGTGGGGCTTTGGCCTAGATGGGAGAATTGGTCTGGGGGTCTCCTGTGGATGGCTTTTCACTGGCCCTCTCTCATACAGAAAACAAAATCAAAAACTCCTTACCATGGCCCTGCAGGGCCTTTATGATCAGTGCTGCACTCCAATCTCCCTCTGACCTTCAGGCTTTTGCACCGGCTGTGCACCCTGCATGGGAAAACTTTCCCCAGTTCTCCCCTTCCTCTTCCTGTAGATTTCAGCTCCAGGGTCACCTCCTTAAAGAGGTCCTCTCTGACCATAAGTCCTTTACTCAGTTTAGTATCTCTTTATGGAATCTGTCAGTGTTTATTCATTCATCCCACACACATTTCCTGAGCATCTACTCTGTGCCCGGCACTGTTTCGGGCACTGGGGACACTCGTGAATAGGGACAGAAATCTGTGCCCTAGTGAAGCTACTTTCTATTGTGGGAGAAAATGACAAACAGGAGAAATAAACTATGCCGTGTGTTGGATGCTGAGAGCCGCGCATCAGCAGAGAGAAAGAGAGGCGTTGAGATTTAAGGTTAGGTGTCTGCAGCATACAGGGTCTTAATCCGCAGATGTCTGGAGAGAGTGCTCCAGGCGGAGGACATGGCCAGTGCAAAGGCCCTGCGGTGGGAGCATGTCTGGGGTGTTGGAGCCAAAGCCCGGAGGCCAGTGTGGCCTGGCCTGTTCTGGTTCCTGGGCATCCCCAGAGGCCGGCATGGGACAGTGCACACAGAAGGCGCTCAGTAAGTACTGGGAGGAGGGATGTGGGGCTCCACAGCATAGGGTCAAGGACGAGGGTCCGACCGGACTGACCCGCCCGCCCCGCAGGGACCTCGGGCGCCGGTTCTCCGTGGAGCGCCTGCCGGCGGTCGTGGTGCTCAAGCCGAGTGGGGATGTGCTCACGCTCGACGCGGCCGACGAGATCCGGCGCCTGGGCCCCGCCTGCTTCGCCAACTGGCAAGAGGCGTCTGAGGTGCTGGACCGCAGCTTCCTGCTGCCAGAGGACCTGGACGACGCCGCGCCGCGGAGCCTCACCGAACCACTGCGCCGCCGCAAGTACAGAGTGGACCCGGCTGCGCGGGGCGTACGAGGCCGGGGTAGAGGGGGCGACCCCGGGCAGGAGGGCGGGGCCGAGGGCGGGTCAGTGGGGCTGTTCTGACCCCTGGAGGGGTGGACCGGACTGCGGGGGTTCCATGATGAAACCCCCGAGGAGGGCGGGGGTGGGGCTGGGGCGGAAGTGGGCTGTTCTGATCCCTTTGGTGGGAGAGAACAGACAGGGGCGGGTCTATGAGGAGTCCTTCCCCCTCCCCTAGGGTGGGCGGGGCTAGGGGGTGGGGGTCTGCTCTGAACCCTCCGGTAGGACAGAACAGGCAGACAGGGGCGAGTCTGTGATAAGCCCTCATCCCACCCCCACACCCCGACCTCCCGGTAGTGGGCGGGACCGGGGGGCTGTTTTGAGGCCCCATGGTGGAAGGCTGACGGTTAGAGCAAGCAGAGTCTCTAATGAGCCCCAGCGGGACTGGAAGTGGGGTCGGGGTGAAGGGAGGGGACCATTCTGAGTTCAGGCCAGGAGGAGGGAGGGGACGTAGCGTCAGGCCGGAGCCGCGGGCTGGGGAGGCGGTCTGTATTCTGAGCCCAGCCCGAAGAGCAGAGGGGCGGTGAGGGTGGAGCTGCTCTGAGCTCCCCGGATGCAGAGTAAAGGCCGAGAAGTGGGGAGCAGGAAGGGTCTTTTTTGCGGCCCACCCTCCACACCCTCAGGATTCAGCGGGGGCGAGGGGCTGTGTAATGAGATGGCGGGGGAGAAGCAGGGCGGGACCTGAGGTAGTTCGGACGCCCCACCCCCGCCACAGGTGGAGGGTGAGACCTAGCGCAGGGCCGATGACGGAGGTTTCTGTGTGAGGCCTCCCTCCCCCACCCCCCCCCCCCCCACGAGGACCTGGCAGGCCCAGGACCTGTCTTGGTTCTCCAGCGGCCGGGGTGGTGAAGCAGGGAGAGCTTTTCAAGGGCCTCTAGAAATATTTTTAAGACTTGGAGAGGAGGGGTGGTTACAAGTTCCAAAATGGGAAAATGCAAACCAAAATCAAATGATGGTGCTGAGAACGCTCGGCCCACCGGGCACTAAATGGCGTTGTTCACACGCTTCATGCGCAAAACTACAGCAATCCTTTAACAACAGATTTGTAGTTTGCACGGGATGCAGTTCAATATTTGGTGTTGTGTGCGCTGGGTCCAGGACCTTCAGCGAGGGCTCAGAGTCTCCCTGTCCCTGGTGAACCCTGGGGATTCACGAGGAGACAGCAGAATATAGAAATCAAAAACCCTAGTCTGGAGCCCCTTCCCGGCTGTGTGACTGTAGGACAGTCACCTCCCCTTTCTACGCCTCCTTTCTTTCCTCTGGAAAATGACAGTAAGGCAAGGTCCTACCTGGCAGGTCAGCCAAGGACCCAGAGCCGGAGCTCGCTCCGCGCATGAACCTCTTCATTTTGCCTCTGGCGCCGCCTGGCGGCGAGATGGGGAGGTGCGTCCTCGGGGCGGGGCCAAACATGCAAATGAGGTGCAGTCCACACCTGTTCCCAGTCTCCGGAAAGGGTGTGCTAGGAGGGCGGTGCGACTCCGGGATTTGGGAGGCCCTGGAGGCCTAGGGACTGGACAAGTGCCTCATTTCTTGCTCACCCCTAACCCCCAATCTCCAGGTGAGGAAATTGAGGCTCAGGTCGGTGATGCCACCTGCTCTGGTTCCAGACACATCTTGCCCTTCATTGACCTTAATTAGGCCTATCTGTGAAATGGTTGTGTTAAACCCTGTGAGATAATGGCTCTTAAATTCTTAGGTCGCTGGCTCACCGACAGCCTTTAAAAGAAGTTAAAAAACATCCTTCCCGAGAGCAAACCACAGGACACACATCCCATCCATATCTTTACTATTATTTCAGCCAGCACGGAATGAGAGTGGCCAGGTTTTGCCCCCTGGGCAGTGAGGTAGGGAAGTCCGCTCCCTGTCCTGTCAGGCTGTGTGATGTGGGCAGGTCACTGGCCGTCTCTGAGTCTCCCTCCTGGTAGATAGGGATCAAACCTCCCATCCCCATCTCTACTCCTGCTTGTCACAGCTAAGGTGAGGAAGGGACAGCTTGGCGTCTGGCCAAGGCAGACAAGATCACTCTCAGAGTGTCACCTACAGAGTGTTGCCAACTTGCAGGGTTAAATTTCCAAATTGAAACCAGACACCCCCAAACCAGAGAATCACCCCCATATTCAAAGGGAGTGCCAGGTTGTGGTATCTGTGACACTACCCCCCAGCCTCCATCAAATAATTGTGAAGTCTAAGAGAGGGCTGTAATGACCTTTGGCCATTGCATAGAATTGCCCCTTTATTTGGCTGGTTTAGCGTGTGTTTTCACCTCCTCCCCAGAAGGGCAAGCTTGACCTGCCTTTGTCACCACTGGGTCCCCAGAGCCAGGGGGGCACGGGTCCCCATCAATGTTCTTCGAATGAATAAATGCCACTATCTTACATCTGTGTATCCCCAACACCCAGAACAGAGCAAGGACTCTGTTCCAAACAAATCACTGAGCCCCAGCTATCCCAATGTGAGACGTTTTCTTACCTGTAAAACATGGAAAATTCACTCTAACTTTGGCAATGATGAAAAAGGCTGGGTGTGTTGGGCCAAAGCCTGGTGAATAAATGAATGAATAAACCGATTCCTGTTATAGATGAGGAGGCCCAGAGAGGTTAAGGGATTTACCCAAAGCCACACAGCAAAGGAAGAAGCCATCTGTTGCTGAAGGGTCACCCTGCTCTCTCCCCTGGGGTCATTTTACCCATCAGGCACTGGGCTGAGGCCTCAAGGCCCACAAACTTTTCCCAAAAGACCCCAAAATTTTGAAACCTGAAAAAAATGGCTCCCCAAATTAGAGAAGAGACCTGGAAATTCAAAACCAGTGGGATCTATAACATTTCTGTGAAGCAATATAAAGCAGTGGGTGGGAGCTAGGCTGTCTGTGTTTGCTGCGTGACCTAGGGAGTTACTTAACCTCTCTGTGTCTCAGTTTCCTCATCTGTAAAGCCTAGGTGATGACTATGCTGTCTTTCAGGCCCAAATGCATTAAGACAGAGATGGCTTGCAGGAGGCCATGTCGACCTCATTCACTCTTATATTCTGGATCTATCAGGAATGTGTTAACTTTGAAACCATTTTCAGTTTTGATATTTCAAACTTTGCAAGAATTACAGAGCAGGAGTACAAAGCGATCCGTTCACTCATGCATGCAACAAGCATTTATTAAGGGCCTACTGTGTGCGAGGTGCAGACCCAGACACAAAGGGGACACAGCAGTGGACATTTGAAGCAGACATTCTGCGGTCTGGAGCAGCCACCCATCCCCCACTACCGGGCCACACATAGTGGGAAAATGCACATGGTGCGCTGCCAGAGATGTAAAGTGCTACAGGAAAGCAAGAAGACAAACAATCCAAATGAGCGAAGGATATGAAGAGACATTTCTCCAAAGAAGATACACAAATAGCCAACAAGGGCATGAAAAGACACCCTACTTCAGTGGTTATTATGGAAATGCAAATCGAAATTGCAATGAGATACCCATTCACACCCTGTAGAATGGTTACAAAAAAAAAAACCAAAAAAACAAAAAACAGAAAATAACAAGTGTTGGAAGGGAAATGAAGAAATTGGAAGCCTGGTGCACTACTGGTGGGAATGTAAAATGGTGCAACCGTTGTGGAAAACAGGCAGTTCCCCAATAAGTTAAATAGAGAGTTACCATATAACCCAGCCATTCCACTCTAGGTATAGACCCAAAAGAAATGAAAACAGGACTCAAACAAATCGTTGTATGTGCATGTTCTTAGCAGCACTATTCACAATCGACAAAAGGTGGAAATAACCCAAATGTCCATCAAAAGATGAATGAGTAAAGTAAATGTGGTCCACCCATACAATGAAATGCTATTCAGCCATAAAAAAGGAATGAAGCATGGGCATATATACACTACCAAACATAAAATAGAAAGCTAGTGGGAAGCAGCCGCATAGCACAGGGAGATCAGCTAGGAGCTTTGCGACCACCTAGAGTGGTGGGGTAGGGAGGGTGGGAGGGAGGGAGATGCAAGAGGGAAGGGGACATTTGTGTATGTATAACTGATTCACTTTGTTATAAAGCAGAAACTGACACACCATTGTAAAGCAATTATACTCTAATAAAGATGCTAAAAAAAAAAAAAAAGGAATGAAGCTCTGACACGTGCTACAACATGGATGAGCCTTAAAAACCTTACGCTCAGGGAAAGAAGCCAGACACAAAAGGCCACATATTGTCTGGTTTTGTTTATATGAAATGTCCAGAAAAGACAAATCCATAGAGACAGACAGTAGATTGATTTGTGGTTACCAGGGGCTGAGAGGGGGGAATGGGAAGTGACTGCTAATAGGGGAGGGGGGGAATGGAAATTCCAGAACTAGATAGAGGTGATGGTTGCACAACGTTGTGTATGTACTAAATACCACTGAATTGTTCACTTTCTAATGGTTAATTTTTTTTTTTTTTTTTTTTTTGCGGTACGAGGGCCTCTCACTGTTGTGGCCTCTCCCGTTGCGGAGCACAGGCTCCGGACGCGCAGGCTCAGCGGCCATGGCTCACGGGCCCAGCCGCTCCGCGGCACGTGGGATCTTCCCGGACCGGGGCACGAACCGTGTCCCCTGCATCGGCAGGCGGACTCTCAACCCCTGCGCCACTAGGGAAGCCCCTCTAATGGTTAATTTTATGTCGTGTAAATTTCACCTCAATTTTTAAAACTTAAAAATAAATAAATAATATCCCCCAAAATGTGCCGTGGGAAGAACAAAGGCTAGCAGCGAAGGACAGGTGTGCTGCTTGGGGAGGGGGTGCAGGAGGGCCTCTCTGAGGTGGCTGACGTTTCTGAAAACCTTGAAAGAAGGTGAGCAGAGGGGACATTCCAGCCAATTGCCGGATCCAGGGGTAGAGACCACATATCAGAGCGAATTATTTAAAAATTCGTTCAAGTTTCTTTTCCTTCTTAAAAGACAGCAATGAAACAGGTGCTTGGGGCAGCGGGAGGGGAAAATGGGGCACTTGAATGAGTTTATGGATCTGTGAGGCTCTCTGGATCCCGCCACGACGCCCTTATCCCACGTGGGACAGCCTCCGCCCCTTCTTCGCCCCGCCCCCCGCAGGCCCCGCCCCTCCAGAACTCTGAGGCCAGGAGCTGTCGCTCACAGAGAAAGAAAAGACTTTGTCTCAAGTTTTCCCAGAGCTTTCTCGTCCTCACCGCGACTGGCATCCCGAGCCCTCTGCGGCCCCGACAATATTCAGAAACCCCCCCTGCGGCCCCGCCCCCTCTGGACCGCCGAGGGCCTCGGACGCCCCTCAACTCCCCTGCCCCCTAAAATCTCTTTGATTCCTCAACTGTCCCATAGGCCCGCAGGACACCTCCATGGCCAGGTCGTACGGCGGCCGGGTGCTGGCCGCGATGATCCTTTTGGGCATCCCCGCGGCCGTGCTGGCGGCGCTGGGCGCGCAGCTGCTGTTCCAGCTGCAGGCGGGCCGCGCGGAACTTCGAGGACCGCGAATCGACGTGGTGGGCCCGGAGCTGGGCGGCGGCCCTGGGCTGCCGGAGGACGCGGCCGGGGCGCTGCTGCCGCTGGCAGCCGCGCTCGCCGCGCTCGCCCTGGTGCTGGGTCTCACCTGCCTGCTTCTCGCCGCGCTCTGCGGCCACCTGGGCGCCGAGATGGCGCGGGGACCGGGCCCCGGCAGGTAGGAGGACCGGCCCCTCTGCCCGGCTGGGGGCTGGACAAGCCCGGGGGAGCCGCTTCCCTTCTCTGGGCGTCACGTTGGGGGAGAGCTTTCCTTCCTCACTCCCTCCATCCATCTTTCCCTTCCTCCTTTCTTCCATCCCTCCCTCCCTCTCTTTCTCCTTCTCTCCATCCATCCCTCCCTCCATCCTATATTTGTTGAAAATTTACAGCAGGTACAACTACAGCTGGGACCCCCTTTTCAAAGATGTGGAAACAGGCTCAGAGAGGGCCTGGGGTCACTTAGCCCCAGTGTTGATAGCGTTTGTCATTTATGGAACCCTAAGCTCTAGGTGCCCCCCACTTAATGTGGATTAACACAGTGAAGCCCCCTGGGTGGCTGGTGTTGTTATTATCTCCCGTTTTAACAGTGTGTTAAAAAGAGTCTGCTCTCTCTAGGCTGCCAGGATTGGAAGGGGGTGGACTGGATTTGAACTTGAATCTGGTAGAGCCAGAACATGTGCCCTGGCCCTGGGTGGGGTTCCTTGTCAGGCACCTGAGCTCGGGGATACGGGCACTGGACAGGGCGGCTGGTGGGTGCATGTGGAGTGCGGAACCTTCCTTGAGCCAAGGACTTGGCTGTCCCATATCTGAGTGTTTCCTTCCAGGATGCTGGGGTAGGGGAGCTGGGATCCTTGTCCAGGATTCCATGGATTTGAGCAGATGGGAGATTCCACCATTTGATCCCATCCGAACTGTGCACCCTCCATCTGATAGTTCAAGGGGTGCTGAAAAGCATGCGTTCTGTCGGTTGACAAATATGTGTTGGGCACCTGCCGGGGGCTGAGCCGAGCATTGGGTATTGGCGACCCAGCAGGAACCAGGCGGACCTGGACCCACCTTCATGGGGACACAGATAATGAAGATACAAAACAGATCAGTAATGTCAAATGGTGATGAATGCCGTCCATGTCAGCTCTTGGGAATCTCTGTTTCTCTTGTCACTGATAACAAGTTAGCCTCAGTTTTCTCACCCCCAAATAAGCTTATGGTCTGTAAAATAATGGAGGTCAGATGTTTAACAAGTGTCTGTACACAATAGCTACTTCATTAGTGTTGCATGTCCGAAGGGACTGATGTATATGGATGGGTTTTGGGGGAGGGGAATGGAATGGATAGTGACTGGATGGATGCATGGACAGATGGTTGGTTTGCTCGATGGATGGTGACTGGGAGATAGACGATGGATGGATGGGTGGGTGGGGGTTGGATGGATGGATGGATGGATGGATGGCAGGTGACAAATGGATGAATGGATAATGATGGATGTTTAAATAAATGGCTGGATGGATGAACAAATCATGGTTAAATGGATGGATGGCTGTATGGTTGAATAATTGATGGGGATGGATGGATGGTAAAGGATGAATGAGTGGGGGGATAGATGAGTGGATGGTTAGGTCCTCACATAGACCTCCAGTTCCCCAAAGCTGGACCACTCCCCCTACCTCTCCTCCCCAGCCTTATTCCACCAGCTCTGCCTCCTGAGCCCATTTTCTTCCTGCCCCCCTCCCTGCCAGGTCTGACTGGTTTCTCTATGACTGCCGCCTCCTCAGACATGTGGCCCTCGGCCTCTTCTGTTGTGGGGTCTCCGTCTACTTAGCAGGTACGTGCTCAGGATAGAACATGGGGTATAGGGCCCTGGGTTGTGGTGACCGGGGGTAATAGCCCCACAACTGGGGTCAGCTCCAGAGGCAGCCTGCCTGGTTCACTCTTGGCTCCTACACTTTAGCCCATGGCTGGCATCTGATCCCAGTGGGGATTCCATAAATGGCAGCTGTCTTCAGAACACCTCTGATCCATCAGTTTTCTACATTTGGTTTGAATAAAAGTTTCCAAGTCCTTGGTGGTTTCTGGAGATAGCGTTTCACAGGTTGGCCTTAGCAAAAACTGTTTTGGTCACAAATATCCGAATCCAGCTCAAGAAGGGCTTAAGAAAAAAAAAAATACGCTTCATAAACCAGAAATGCAATTCTAAATCCCAACACATGAAGCAGAGTAAAAACTAATAACCTGAGTGCCAGAGGGACACACTGCACTGTCTTTCCTTCCCCGACTTATAACTTTTCTTTGATCAACATTCTCTCACCCACACATGCTAGTAAAGGAATCCAATCATCGCCTTTCTTAAAGAGACTCCTGACATCTTATATTTTGTTCTAATCTTGAAAAATATGTTGCTGGTGCTGGAGACTCAGCGCTGAATCATACATAGATCCTTGGCAGCCTTATAAACAACCTGTTTCACTGGAAGAAAAAAAAATCAGCTGACTGGAAAACAAGGGATTTGCTATTACTGTTTTTCCTTAGTACCATAATAGAGAAATAGAAGTTTACAAGATATATTTAAAAGATTTATTCATGAGATATGAGCCTAGGGTTCATTGTGGGAATTTGTATGTACAGCGCAGCGAACTCTGCATAACTCTTGTTGTTTGACTTCATAAAATGCTCTGGATTTTATTAAGTGTGGAACTTCCCTGGTGATCCAATGGTTAAGACTCTGCGCTTCCACTGCACGGGGCGTGGGTTCATCCCTGGTCAGGGAACTAAGAACTAAGATCCCACGTGCCACGTGGCCAAAAACAAACAAAACAAACAAAAACAAACAAAAATGCTCTGGATGTGTGTTTTTTAAAAAGGAGAGTGGATGGAGTGACTCGTGTATCTGAAAAGATCAGGGGTTATTGGCCTCAGGTGTGGCTGGATCCAGGCACTCCAATGAGGTCTTCAGAAATGCTTCTCACTTCATCTCATCACTTGCCGTGCCCTGAGAAAGAGGCCTGTCTCTGTAAGCGCTTTCAACACAATACCTATGACCTCAAGCCTTTTCATAAGCCAACAAAAATGTTGGAGACTTGGAGAATAAAATATTCTTATTCTAAAATACAAGAAAACTCACAAAGGGCAAACAAAGGTAACTATGTCAGCCTCATTAAGCATTAAATTAAGAATTTGTTCAGCTCCCAGTTAGATTCTTTTTGAGGAAAGGTGACCTCACTCAGCAAGAATTCCTGAGCATGTCCAGCCAATCATTCATTCATTGCTAACCAGAGCCAAAATAATAGTTATAAAGATCTTTCAAAAAAAGAAAAAAATGTTTAGGGCTTCCCTGGTGGCGCAGTGGTTGAGAGTCCGCCTGCCTATGCAGGGGACGCGGGTTCGTGTCCCGGTCCGGAAAGATCCCACATGCCGCGGAGCGGCTGGGCCCGTGAGCCATGGCCGCTGAGCCTGCGCGTCCGGAGCCTGTGCTCCACAACGGGAGAGGCCACAACAGTGAGAGGCCCGCGTACCGCAAAAAAAAAAAAAAAAAAAAAATTTTAGAGCAGGAACTTCCCTGGTAGCCCAGTGGCTAAGACTCCACGCTCCCAATGCAGGGGGCCTGGGTTCGAACCCTGGTCAGGGAATTAGATCCCACATGCTGCAACTAAGAGTTCGCATGCCGCAACTAAGACCCAGCACAGCCAAATAAATACATAAATAAAAATATTTTAAAAAAATGTTTAGAGCAATAAAAGCCCTTGGCCTCGCCTTAATATGTCAGACATGATGCATTGTGGCATCTTCAAAAGCAAGAGTACAGAGCTGGAGAAAGCATTAAAACAGCCCACAAAGTGCCAAGAAGTCCTTCATCAGCTCTGGGCTTCTCTCCTACCAATTCCCTAATGGCTGCAGTTAGAAAATAACCCTGTCCTCATAAGCCAAGCAAAGGTCCCAGGGCTGACTCTGATTGGCTGAGCTTGGGTCATGTGATAGCCATGCACCAATCACTATAATCAGGGGAAGCAGTGCTCTGATTGGCCTAGAACCATACATGTCACTGATGCCAGAGTGGCGGGTCAGTCCTTCTAGACCAGTGACCAGGGTAGGGGTAGGGACTGGACCAGCACTTCTCAATGGGAACTGATTCTGCCCCTGAGGGAACATTTGGCAATCAACATCTAGAGACATTTTTGGTTGTCACGATAGGGCAGGGGGAGCGTACTACTGGTATCTGGTGGATAGAAGCTGCTAAATGTCCTACAATGCACAGGACAGTCCCCACCAAAAAGAATGGTGGTGCCAACTGGACATCGGACAGGGCAACAGAGAACCAGTACAGGTCCTCAAGGCCAGGTCGTCAGCTGTCTTTTTTGTTTTTTAAGATTTACTTTTATTTATTTATTTTGGCTGCTCCAGTTCTTAGTTGTGGCACGTGGGATCTTTTTAGTTGCGGCGTGCGGGATTTTTAGTTGCTGCTCCTTAGTTGTGGCATGCATGTGGGATCTAGTTCCCTGACCAGGGGTGCAACCCAGGTCCTCTGCATTGGGAGGGTGGAGTCTTACCCACTGGACCACCAGGGAAGTCCCCGCCAACTGTCTTGTTGTTCAGATCAGCAAACTGAGGCCAGAGAGGGACTGTGATTCACTCAAGGTCAATCACAGGGATTCAGAAAGCCTGAGATCTGAGTTGTTTCAATCGTGGTAAAGTACACATAACACACAATTTACCATTTTATAGTAAAACAGATGTGATGATGATGTATTTGTCGGGTGTGAAAGGGTTAGATGAGTTAGTCTATGTGCCTATCATAATGTACAATTTTCTATAACTGCTCTCCATTTGGGGGAGCTCTCCCAGGGGTTGGAGAACAAACATTGAATAAGAGCCGTTTCCTTCCCCAGCACTATCCATCTACGCCCTGCTTCTCTTCGAGATCGAGACGGGTGCAGCAGCTGCCTCCATCCTTGGCTTGGGTGCTCTGGTCCTGGTGGCGGCGCTGACCCACACTCTACTCCGGGCCGCCCGGGCCACCCGCCGTGGCCTCCATGAGCTGTCCCCACCGCACTTTGAAGACGACCCTGTCTGCCCTGCTGAAGTCTCCAAGGCCAGCTCCAGGGCTCAGCCCCAGCAGGGTACCCATCACTGGACCCCCTACTCATCCTGCCCAAAACCTGGGGACTCCCTCAGATCCATGGTTACTGCCACAACACCTGCAGCCATAGGGGGAGGCCGGGAGGGCAGCCTGCCTGCATTCCGCATGCACCGGACACTGTCTGCCAGTGAGGGGCACTGGGAAGAGGTCACGCATGAGATGCGCAGCATCCTGAGCCACAGGCCAGGGGGTTCAGGGAAGGACTCCACTCTGGTGTGAGCCCAAAGATCAAGGATAGAGACCTAGGGTCAGGCAGCAGGAAGAGGACTCTTGTAGAGATAGCTCCAGGCTCAACCACAGTAGCAGTATAACTTGATTTCTCTCTCAGTTCACAGCATCCCTGACGTGTGTCCTCAAGGTTGCCTCACGGCACAAAAAGGCTGCCAGGGCTCCAACCTTTACCTTTACCTCACTCAGAGAGAAAGGCAGAGGGCCAGGACTTCTCAGGAGATTTTGGAAGTTTTCCTGGGAGGCCTTGGGACACTTCTGCTTATACCCCATTGGCCAGAACAGAGTCATGTGGCCACGCTTCAATACAGATGAGACAAGGAAATGTAGCTGCCCAGAATGAATAAGATTCTGGTATAGGCAGGAGGGGAGGGGAGAGCTCAGGCAGCATTTCTCTAAACATCTCCGTCCATTTTACAGATGAGGAAACCGAGGCCCAGAGAGGGGCAGTGACTCACCAAGGGTCCCACGGCCAGTATTGAGCATCAGAGCCAGGATTCGAACCCAGGTCCTGTAACCCCCATGCTGCTGATAGTGCAAGTCTCAGACTCTGCGACTCCTTCCGGGCTGTGAGCGTTTGAAACCTGTGTGTGCGGAGCTCAGAGCAGCCCAGGGCCATGGACGCACCTGGAGGCCTGGACCCAGACTCCTGGCTGTGGGCCTGTGGCTGAGGGCTTCACCGCTCTGTGTCTCAGTTTCCTGGTCTGTAAAATGGGAATGGAAGCGGTCCCTCTTCCTAAGGCTCCCGTGAGACTCCGTGTGAGCCATTCCAGGGGCCTGTGCGTAGCAGGTCCTCAAGGCGTGTCAACCTGTGCTTCTGTCAGTCGGGGTGCCTGGTAGCAGGAAAAGGTGGGTTGATGGCCAGTTTCTGGGACTCTTGGAACTGACAGGGCTTGGAGTGGATAACTCAGAGCCTCAGGGGGTCTCCGGAGGCCCTGGCCCCACCCCTGTCCTGCACAACCTGAAAATAAACTCCATGTCACTATTTCCATGTCATCTGAGCCATATCCAAACATGCTGCGTGGCCAAGTGCAGACCCAGGATGAGGGGTGGAGTGAAAGGAGTGGGGGTAGAAAGGGCAGGAGTCAAGGGACAGAGAGTGTGCCCCTTGTAGAGCCAAGTCTGGGGCCCATGCCCCACAAATCTTCATGCATATACATTTCACAGGGTGTGGGGATGGCCTGGTCCCTGCCCCAACCCCAAATGGACAAATGTCCCCAGAAGTCTCCCAACCCGTCCCTTCCTGGGCCGCACAGGGACTCAGGGGTGGAGGAAGCTCAGCCACACAGTGGCTTGAAGTCCCCCAGGACCCATCTCCATGGGCAGAGAGGTGGCAGCACCCAGCAGGGAAGCTGGTCCCCAAACCTGACCTTGGGTAAGGATTCTGATGATCAGGTACAGAGTTGGGTGCCCCATTGGCTTGGATCACCTCCTTCCTGAGCCCCTGGGAGGCTGTACAGACCTCCTCCTCCCATATGGCAGCTGTCACAGGGGGTGCCCAGGAAGCATAGGCTCTCAGTGAGCATGAAAATATCATTGAAGAGGATCGAGTCAGAATGAATGTCGTGTCACATGCCTAGTACTGCAGACACACACCAGCCACTTCCAGCTTTAGTTAATCCTTAGGACAACCCCACTCACAGATGGGCAAACTGAGGCCAGAAAAGCAAGGCCACTCATGTGAGAACACACGGCGGTGGTGATGGCTGGAACCCCATAACCCTGTCACGTAGGACACCAGGACATAGCTAGTGCCCAGGAAACACTGGAGACTCCAGTTTCTGAGAACTCTCTGGAATGGGGGAGGCCCTGGGGACTCTGAGGGTGGGCAAGAGAGTTGAGGAGGAAGGACCCAAGCTGGCTGTGTGCGAGGAGTACCTGGTGGACTGGTCAGGAGGATTAGAAGTTAGACCTCTAGGCCTAATCTTCAAGGCCAGGACTAGGGTGCGGGTACAAAATTTAAGGAGGCTCTAAAGAATTGAAAACAAGGGTTCAGACAAATCCTTGTACACGTGCATTCATAGCAGCGCTAGTCACAATCACCACAAGGTGGAAACAACCCAAATGTCCATCAATAGATGAATGAATAAACATAAAGTGATCCATCCATACAGTGGAATATTACTCAGCCATAAAAGGAAGGAAGCTCTGACACATGCTACAGCATGGATGAACCCTGAAAACATGATGCTGATTGAAAGAAGCCAGACACAAAGGCCAATGATCCCATTGATATGAAATGTCCAGAACAGGAAAATCTATAGAGATATAAAGTAGATTAGTGGTTGCCAGGGGCTGGGGGAGGGGGAATGGGGAGTAATGGCTAATAGGGATGACGTTTCCTTTGGGGTGATGGAAATGTTCTGGAACTAGATAGAGGTGATGGTTGCACACCGTCCATGCGCTAAATGCCACTGAACTGTACATTTTTAATTGGTGAATTTCATGTTATGTGAATTTCACCTCAACTTAAAAAAAGAAAAAGAAAATTTAAGGAGGCACTCACTCTCAGGTTCCTTCGCGTGCAGGTGGGCCCCAAGTTTGAAGCGAGCACCTCCTTAAATGTGGGCCCTACGTGCTCACTAGCCTCATCCCAGTCTGATCTCTGCGCGTCCTCCTGGGACCAAGAACTGGAGCCCTGGAAAGTCTGCAAGGTTACAACGTGGGAGGCTGGCTGGAAGCGCTGCCCACAGTCCCTGCTGAAACCTGGCCCTGTTGTCGACACCGCCCTGGATGGGGTGCTGAGCACCTTCGTATTTTGATCAGAATCTGGCGAGCAGGGAAGAGGCTGGTCCTAGGGCTGGAGCCAAACGCTCTGGTTGCTCCCTGTCCCGGGCACCTGATGAGGGTTTTGTGTTCCAAGAGCCAGCTTGGACAGACCTGGCTCAGGGAGCAGTCATGCGACCTGCACTTCAGTTTCTTTCTTTATAAAATAGGGCTAATCCCCCAATCCCATCATAGTACAGCTGTGAGGACCAAATCGGAGAGTACCAATGACTCCGTTAGCTCCACGGGCCTCACCGACATAAGTAGCTGTCGGCATCCTGGTACATTTTGAGGTGTAGACACATCTGTTAAAGATGCTGCCTTGGGGACTTCCCTCGTGGTCCAGTGGTTAAGAATGCGCTTTCCAATGCAGGGGACCCAGGTTTGATCCCTGGTCGGGGAACTACGATCCCATATGCCGTGGGGCAACTAAGCCCATGCGCCACAACTACTGAGCCCGCACGCTGCAACGAAGAGCCTGTGCACTGCAACGAAAAGATCCCGCATACCACAACGAAGATCCCGCATGCCACAACTAAGACCCGACACAACCTAATTAATTAATTAATTATAAAAAAGATGTTGCCTTGGTTTAGGGTCATCAGAACCAAAGACTGAGATGATTGCCAAGATGTGGTTTACCTGGAAAGTGACCCCAGGAAGCCCCGGAACCCTGCAGGGGGCGCCAATGGGCAGATGGCGCTAAGGGCAACGGGGGCTCGATCCCCCTGGGCACCCCAGGGAGACAGTATAGAGCACACATGGCAGTTGGTCCCAGCCCAGGGGTGAGGGGGCTGGGATATTTATCCTCCTATTTCCATCAGGCATTAGCTGAGAGCTGTTTCCAGAGGGACTGACCCCTCACACTTCTAGCCTTCCCTGTGCACCAGCTAGACACGCTCCTCTGGTCACAGGAGGCCCCAGGCAGGGTCACAGGTACTTGCTGTGGAGGGGAGGGAGGCACAGATAGCGTCTGCTCCAGCTTCGTGGCATTTTTGCAACAGCAGGCATAAATGGGATATTGAAAGCACTTAACTGTGCTATTTGTGGTTGAGAAGAGCTGTTGGTTTTTGGATGCCCACCATGTGCCAACACCCTGCCTAACTCACACAAGGGTCACCACTGTTGGCCCCTCATCACACCCACTGGTCTCCCACCTTTACTTCTGCAGGTAAAATCTTCTGAAAGTGGCAGATGGAGTTGTGGTCCTCTGTGCTGGTGACATTTAGAACAGAAGGTCAGATGCCACCTTGAGGGAGATTGCTCAGAGCAAACAAGGGGCCCGTTTCCCCCAGAGAACACTTTATTAAAAACACTTTAAGGGCTTCCCTGGTGGCACAGTGGTTAAGAATCCACCTGCCAGTGCAGGGCACACGGGTTCAAGCCCTGGTCTGGGAAGATTCCACATGCCACGGAGCAACTAAGCCCGTGCCCCACAACCACTGAACCTGTGCTCTACAGCCCGCGAGCCACAACTACTGAGCCCGCGTGTCACAACTACTGAAGCCTGCCTGCTCTAGGGCCTGTGCTCCACCACAAAGAGAAGCCACTGCAATGAGAAGCCTGCGCACCGCAACGAACAGTAGCCCCCACTCGCCACAACTAGAGAAAGCCCATGCGCAGCAACGAAGACCTGATGCAGCCAAATATAAATAAATAAATTTAAAAAAAGAAAAAAAATGATTCAACCAGGGTAGGATCTGCTTTCAAGTTCACTTTGTGGTTGTTGGCAGGATTCAATTCCCTATGAGCTGTGGAACTTAAGTCCTTGGTTCCTTGCTGGCTGTTGGCCAGAGGCTGCCCTCAGTTCCGTGACATGTGGGCCTCTTTATAGGGCAGTGTGCATCATTGTAGCCAACAAGAGAGAGTCTGCAACAAGATGGAAATCTTGTATTTTAAACCTACTCACAGAAGTGAAGTCCCATCACCCTTACTGTATTCCATTGGTTAGAGGTGAGTCTACACTAGATCCAGCCTGTGCTCAAGTGGAGGATTACACAGACCTGAACACCAGGATACCAAGACAAAAGGTTCCAAAGGGAACCATCTCACAAACTACTTAATGTCTTGTAAATTCTCTGTGGGCTCTTCCCAATGACAAATAAAAAGGGCAGGTGGATAAGGGAGATGAGAAAGGGGTGTTTTCTATACAGCATGGGTCAGCTTTTTCAGTTCAGATTTCTAAGCTGGCAAGAGTGTACATGATAGCTAAGAAATTCAAACTGGTGAGACAAATGGCCAAAATTAACAAAACTGACAATGCCAAGTGTTGGTGAAGACATGGAACCACTGGAACTCTTATTTGCTGTGGGTGGGAGGGTAAATTGGTGCAACAGTCTTAGAAGTCTGCTTGGCCATATCTGCTTAAGCCGAAGATAGGCCTCCCTTACCACTTAGAATTTCCACTCAGGGTATTTACCCAACAAGAATGAGTGTGTATTCATCAATCAGGCTCCCTGACTTCAGACTATACTACAAAGCCACAGTAATCAAGACAGTATGGTACTGGCACAAAAACAGAGATATAGATCAATGGAACAGGACAGAAAGCCCAGAGATAAACCCACGCACATATGGTCACCTTATCTTTGATAAAGGAGGCAGGAATGTACAGTGGAGAAAGGACAGTCTCTTCAATAAGTGGTGCTGGGAAAACTGGACAGGTACATGTAAAAGTATGAGATTAGAACACTCCCTAACACCATACACAAAAATAAGCTCAAAATGGATTAAAGACCTAAATGTAAGGCCAGACACTATCAAACTCTTAGAGGAAAACATAGGCAGGACACTCTATGACATAAATCACAGCAAGATCCTTTCTGACCCACCTCCTAGAGAAATGGAAATAAAAACAAAAATAAACAAATGGGACCTAATGAAACTTCAAAGCTTTTGCACAGCAAAGGAAACCATAAACGAGACCAAAAGACAACCCTCAGAATGGGAGAAAATATTTGCAAATGAAGCAACTGACAAAGGATTAATCTCCAAAATTTACAAGCAGCTCATGCAGCTCAATAACAAAAAAACAAACAACCCAATCCAAAAATGGGCAGAAGACCTAAATAGACATTTCTCCAAAGAAGATATACAGACTGCCAACAAACACATGAAAGAGTGCTCAACATCACTAATCATTAGAGAAATGCAAATCAAAACTACAAGGAGGTATCATCTCACACCGGTCAGAATGGCCACCATCAAAAAATCTAGAAACAATAAATGCTGGAGAGGGTGTGGAGAAAAGGGAACCCTCTTGCACTGTTGGTGGGAATGTAAATTGGTACAGCCATTATGGAGAACAGTATGGAGGTTCCTTATAAAACTAAAAATAGAACTACCATACGACACAGCAATCCCACTACTGGGCATACACCTTGAGAAAACCATAATTCAAAAAGAGTCATGTACCACAATGTTCATTGCAGCTCTATTTACAATAGCCAGGACATGGAAGCAACCTAAGTGTCCATCAACAGATGAATGGATAAAGATGTGGCACATATATATATAATGGAATATTACTCAGCCATAAAAAGAAACAAAATTGAGTTATTTGTAGTGAGGTGGATGGACCTAGAGTCTGTCAAACAGAGTGAAGTTAAGTCAGAAAGAGAAAGACAAATACCATATGCTAACACATATATATGGAATCTAAAAAAAAAAAATGATCATGAAGAACCTAGGGGCAAGATGGGAATAAATACGCAGACCTACTAGAGAATGGACTTGAGGATACGGGGAAAGGGAAGGGTAAGCTGGGGCAAAGTGAGAGACTGGCATGGACATATATATACTACCAAACGTAAAATAGATAGCTAGTGGGAAGCAGCCACATAGCACAGGGAGATCAGCTCGGTGCTTTGTGACCACCTAGAGGGGTGGGATAGGGAGGGTGGGAGGGAGGGAGACGCAAGAGGGAAGAGATTTGGGGACATATGTACATGTATAACTGATTCACTTTGTTATAAAGCAGAAACTAACACACCACTGTAAAGCAATTATACTCCAATAAAGATGTTAAAAATATATATATACGACTAGCAAGAATCAAAAAAAAATGAGTGTGTATTCATCAAAAGACATGTACAAGAGTACTCAGAGCAATTTCTTTCAATGGCCAAGAACTAGGGACAATCCAAATGTCCATCAACAGATGAACAGACTGTGGTACGTCCATACAATGGAATACTACTCAGCAATTAACAAGAGGGAATTACTGATTCAGGCAACACAGATGAGTGTCTCAGACCTAATAGTGAATATAATTAGCCAGGCTCAGAAGAGAAGAGGACTCGTTTGGGCATTGTGCTTAGATCAAGTTCAAGAACAGGCAGAATGGAATTCCCTGGTGGTTCAGTGGTTAGGACTCAGCGCTTTCACTGCCAGTGGCCCAAGTTCAATCTCTGGTCGGGGAACTAAGATCCCGCAAGTCAAGCAGCATGGCAAAAAAACAAAACCAAAACAAACAAACAAAAAAATAGGCAGGATGAATGATGGGGTAGAAGCCAGCAGCTTTGGGGGTTTGGGTGGGAGGGTGTCCAAGGGGATGCTCAAGACTGGCACAGATCATTCCTCTGATTTGGGGGTGGAGAGAGCAGTAGGGGCCACATCTGGGCTCTGGAACACTTGAATACAAGAAGTGTGGGGTATGCCACTAGTAGAAGCCACTAGGACTTGCATCTTCCATTCACTCTGCATGGACTTTGGGCTGCAGAAGCCTTCCAGCTGAGAAGAACTTTGAGAGCCAGGAAGAGTTTTTGCAACAGTCAGCAGAGGCAGCGGAGAGACACAGCCCCACAAGAGTTCTCCCTCAGAACTACCAAATGAGGTGAGGACCATTGAGATTCCCATTGTAAAGATGGACAAACTGAGGTATAGAGAGGTTAAGCCACTGCTCAGGGTCACCAGCTAGTGAGCATTGGAGCTGGGACCACATCTCCCCAGAAATGTCCCTCTCAGTCCCCAGGCCCCTGTGATGCCCGGGTCTCAGCGCCTCAGAGCTGGCTAAAGGGAGAAGGATGTCTTCCTCTTCTTCTCCCTTCCCTGTAGCCCAAGAGGATGTAAGCTTAGCTGGAGCTGTGAGGATTGATGTGGCCCAAGTCAGGAGTTGGGGGCTAAGGGGAGAGGCTCTATCGGGACTTTCCGGGCCCTTTGTGAGGCTGTTCCCAGGCCCTGTTGCACTCAAGAGGATTGGGATTTTGCAGAGTGAGTGACCTGGCAATGATGGTTGATCCAGTCGGACCCAAAGCCAGTATGGGTCGTCCGGGGGCCCCTGGTCACACACAGATGCCCTGGAAAGTGATCTGGGGCTGGTTTCGGGGTGGCCAAGATCACAACCAGAGAGAACAAACAGGCTTTGCTTCCCAGCTGGATCGGATTCCATGGCCGGCGCCAGAGCAACCTGGGTGGGACCCGACAGGTGCTGGCTACGCTCAGAGTGGAGAGATCCGGGGAGATATCTTAGCATCAGAGGCCTAGTTTTTCCAAGGCAGCTGAAGTGGGGGGTGGGGAGGGGGTACCATCTCCCCCTCCCCTCCCCTCCAGGATAGTTCACTGTCTCCACCCTCAGACTCCCAGGGCAGAGGACTCTTTTCCCTCAGATCCCTGTGCAGAGCAGTATCTCCCCCTTCAGGTTCCCAGGCCAGTGTCGTTAGACACAAGTGCCCGGGTGGCTGGCACATCCCCTTGGGACCCCGTGTGACCCCTTCTGGCCAATGAGCTGTGAGCAGAACTTTGTCAAGGCACTTCCAGGCCAGAGCACTTAAGTGACAGCTTGAGATCCTTGCAACTACGACGAGCAGCCTGTTGCCGCCCTGCCATGGGCACGTGATGTGGGTGAGAAATAAGCCTTAAGCCTTCCTACGCTGCAGAGATCTGGGGAATGTTCCTGACCTGGGCCACCCTGACGCTATGGGTACCTGGGGAAGAGAGAGCAGAAAAGGAAGCACATGCGTGGGAGAGACAGTGTGAGCCCTGGGGTGGTTCATTTCACAAATAGTTTGTGGAGTCCGTATTCGCCGATTCTCCTACTGGCTCAAATCTGTGACCCCCAGATCGATACTCACAGTGCTTTTGTGGCTATTGGTGGACACGCACAGTGCCGGAAAAAATGTGAGTCCTCAGAGGTGCATGTTCCCAGCTGTGGTAGGACAAGGCGATGTCCTGCCTTCCTGTTCCAGCTCTGACTGTAAACAGGCATCCTTCTTGAGGTCTAGCCAGTGACCCATTTTGCATTTTTGTGCTTCTTCATTGGTGAGTTTTGCTGTTTGCAAAGGCCCCCAAGTGTAGTGCTGAAGAGCTATCTAGTGTCCCCAGGTGCAAGAAGGCTGGGATGTGCCTCCGGGAGCAAATACTCTCCGATGAGCTTTGTTCAGACGTGAGTTCTAGGGCTGGTGGCCGTGAGTTCACCGTTAACAAATCGGCAGCATGTATATTAAACAAGGTGTCTTGAAATGCACAGAAAACAAGGTTATGTATTGATTACTTGACCAAAATGTGACTAGTGGCTTACAAAAACCTACCTGTATCTCCCCGAGGAATACAGTATTTCCTAATTCAGTTTTCACGCGACTTTACAGGAGGTAACTACCGCAATTCATGAGTATCCACCGTTTGTGTCTACCACACAGCGGAGGAAAAGGGACGCACAGAACAGAACAGCTTGGTGGTTAAGAGAGCAGGCTCTGGGTTGGAATCCCAGCTGTGAATTTAGCCGCCTCCTGCTTCGGTTTTCCTATCTGTGAAATGGCCACGCAACCAGGGCTTCCCACTGAGCTGGGGGAGGACTAAATGAGATACTGTACATCAGGTGTTGGTGAGATGGTCCTCGAAGTATAAACGGTAGCTGTTACTAGTATTACTGTTACGCGCAATGATGGAGGGGCGGGACCCGGTCTCCTCTGTGATTCGGAATCCCGGCTCAGGCACTCGCTGAGCCTCAGTTTCTCCCTCTGTAGAATGGGAGTGGCGGCAGCGCCCCCTCCCCTCCAGGATTTCACCCGCTTGCTGGGTGTGCGTCCGTCCCTGGCTCCTGCGAGCCACAGAGACCCACAGTCAGAATGGAGACTACAGACGGCCCGGACAGCATGGTGTTTTATTTCCTGGAGGGAGGACGCCCGCGTGGCCTCCAGGCACCAGCGAGTTTTGACACAAATGACTTGAAGGCACTGGTTTCCGTCCAGCCCCTACCCCTTGCCTTGCCCATCAGGGCCCGGGGGGCAGGAGACCCATCACCAAGCAGACCGCTCCCGGGCCCTCCTCCAGGGCTGCTGCTCCGCTGGGTGGCTGAGGGTCCATAATGCCTTGCGCTGCCAAGGCTCCCAAGATTCAATGCGGTGGGCAGCTGCCGGTCCGGGGCTGTCAGGCAGGGGACTCTTCCCTGGGGCCGGTGAGGGGCTAAGAGACGCTAGGGGGCAGGCGGGCAGCTGCCGTCTTCTCCACCACGAAGCCGTAGTTGTACTGGGGGGTGGGGAGTGGGGTGAGCGGAGAGCACAGAGCGAAGGAGGAGCCACTGGGGTGCCAGAGAAATGGTGGGGCATGGGGATCTGGAGCCCTCGAGGTGGGTTATAGCTGGGAGAGAAGAGGGACCCAGGGGAGACTGGGGGGGCTGCACCCCCCAACCCCACCCCCTCCCCTGCACCCACCTCCTCCTCAATGTCCGCCAGTGACTTGATGGTCAGATCAGCAAAGGCAGAGAAGGCCTGGCAGGCAAGGGGCATGTCAATCTCGGACAGGGACCCCAACGTGGAACCCCCGTTCCCTCGTCTGAAAGGAAGGCCCCCTCAATATTTGCCTGAATGTCCTCTCCCCTTTCCTGCCATCATCTCTCGCCCCCAGCATCCAGCTGCTCCTCCTGACTCCCCTATTCCAGGAGACCCTCCCGCCCCCTTGCCTTGGCCTCCAGCCTCCTCTCACCCAGGAACTCCCCTCTGTGCTGAGGTGCTGGTTACACAGATGATGCTCCCTGATTCCTGTTGCCTAGAAACGCAGTGGGGAGGGGCGGACCCGGACTCACCAGGGGACCACAGCTCTTGCCCTCGAATCGGGGGTGCAGCGTGAAGGGAACCCCATCCATGGCTGAGGAAAGCAGGTGGGGGGAAGGAGCTGAGGCCCAGGAGACTTGAGGCCTGCCCACTCCCCACCCTGAGAAGCCCATCCCGGAGGTCTCGGCTTTTCCCAGTCTTGACAGAATGGGGGAAGCCCAGGCCTGGTCCAACCCTGCCCTTGCACCTTCCTGGCTGTACAATCTCGGGCCAGTCTAGCCCCACCCCCACCCCAGTGCCTCAATTTCCCTGCTCTGTGCTCACCTGAGATGCCGTAGAGGTTGGAGGCCTCGTAGATGGAGTCGCTCCTCCGAAGTGTAGACGCCCGAGAGCCCAGCCTCGAGAGCATCCGCTCTGGGAAGCCACCCTTGCTGGTGGAGGCAGGATGACCCAAGTCAGAGGCCTGATAGCCACCGCCGCCCACCCCATGGTCGCTCCCATCCCTGAGCCCGAGGACTCACCTGGGCTGGCCAGGTGGGTCCAGGGAGAGGTCTCTCATGTCTCGGCTGAGAGCTCGGGGCTTGGGCACTGGCCGCGGGGCCTTGGCCTTCTTGCACCAGATGGCGAAGCCCCCCATGTCCCTAGAGGAGGAGGAAAAGAGAGAAGGGGCTCTGGCCCAGTGTGCAGCCAGGGCTGAGAAGAGCTGCCAGGGGAAGGCAGGCCTCCGGTGACCTCACATCTCAGCCCACACGCGCGGCAACATACTAACTAGTATGATGGGTGCAGTCACCATACCGGGTGCCTCAGACACACCAACTCATTTGGTTCTCACCATCACCCTACGAGATTGGTACAACTGTCCCCACCTTAACATGTGGAAACTGAGGCACAGAGAGGTGGCAGAAGGGACGGAAGGACTCATGGGGGTCCCTGAGGGTCAGAGGGGTAGGTATGGGGGTTGGGAGGCCAAGGAAGGAGGGCTGGGGGGTGGCCCTACCCTATTCGCAGGTATCCAGGCACCGTCTTGGTTTTCCCACTCAGCCGGACGTCAAAGACAGCTGTGTCCGCGACCCCCAAGGGCACCAGCTTCACACACATGCGTTTCTTCTTGGACACGGAGGCCTCTGGGAGTGAGGGACAGGGGAATGAGAAGCAGGAAAGGGGTCCAAAGATGGCTCCAGGAGAATGCTCGCCAAGGTGCTGTTTAAGGCAGCCATCTGGGTGGAGCTGGGGCAGCGGTTACATCATGAATGGTAAAGCCATAGGAGGGGAATCCATGAAGCTTTCAGGAGCCATTGGGGCAGGCTCATCTTTGGTGACATGGAGGAGCATTCATGGGGTGGCCATGGGCACCACAGTGAGGGTGGGTAGCTGTGGGATCAGACAGAACTGGGTACCCATCCTGGCCCTCCAGACACACTTTCCCTCAGCCCTCTAATCCCGAGGTCAGCAAACTACAACCTATGAGCCAAATCCGTTTTTGTCTGGCTCATGAGCAAAGCATGGCTTTTACATTTTTAAAGGGGTATATATTATATATATGCAACAGAAACCATCTGGGCTGGAAAGCCTAACATATTTACTACCTGGCCCTTTACAGGAAAAGTTTGCCAAGTCCAGTACCAGTAGATATATGCTGAGAGCCAAATATAAATGACAAGACATGGAGAGGGCATGAGAGGCAGGGAGAGCCTGATGGTTAGAAAGCAGAGCAGTCGGGGCTGGGAGGGCAGCTCCAGGGTAACCGGAGCCCGTGTGCAAAAGCGTGGAAGTGGAAAATAGAACTGCGCGTGGATCGGCTTAGCTACAGTGTAAGAAGAAGGCGTAGTAGTAACAGTAATAAAACAGGTCACACTGACTGAACACTTACTCTAGAACAGAGACTGTACCAATGGCACGTTTTTACGCAGGGTGGGGTACATCGTCCCGCCCTAGATCAGGGCTCTGAGTCCTCAGCCAACACTGTCATTACCCAGTGCATCAAGGGGGCGGCCAAAATTCAAAAATCGCATGCCTGCGGTCCCTCCATTCCTTTCCTGGACCCTCCCCGCAGAGACGCGAACGTGCCCCTGACCCCCTACCCCACTCCCGCCTTCGACAGGGGACTCACTGGAGTCCAGGGGGTCGCAGACCGGGGAGAATCCCGGCGGGAGGGGGCTCTTGTCCACCAGGACCTGGATATCGACCACCACGTTCTCCTGTGGATTCTGGCGGGGGGAGGGGAGGGGATACATCGAGAATCACTCAGCAGCAGGGACCGTGTGCCTAGCATAGAGCCCAGCGAATGGACAAAGGGGAGTGGGAGGACCCCGGGGACTCCGAAGGTGAGGGCCCCTTACCTCTAGGCTGCCCAAAGGATTGAGACACAGGAAGTAGCCGGATTTCTGCCCGAAAGTCTTGCCGAAGCTGGCGGGCGCCCCCTCCACAGTGCAGGAGATCTACAGCGCGGATGCGGGTCAGCGCCAGGCTCTTACCCGGCCGCAGCCGACTCTGCCCCCATTCAACCCCCGGCCCCTGGTGTCGCCGCCTCTCTCCCTATTCGTCCCTGGTCCCCTGATATTGCTCACCGCACTGAACCCCCGCGGCGGGGGCCCCGAGGCCGACGACCAGGCCAAACCAGCCAACGGGGCCCCGTCGGCCCCGGACCCCGGATCCATCCTCCAAGCCAAGCACCGAAGGCGGGGGACGGCCTCTGACCTCCTAGCCGCAGCTGGACTACGGAGTTCGGGCAAGTCTGAACTACAACTCCCAGACGGCCTTGCAAGACCGGGGGCCCGGAAGCGCCGTATGAGCGTGCCGGGGAAGCCGCCGGCCAATCGCGTAGGGACAAGCAGCCACACCCTTCATGCCCCCCCTCCGCCCCCCCCCCCCCACCCCCCCAACCGCACGGTGGGCCTTTGAGCGACGTTTGCGGAAAACTGTCTCGCTTTCTTCTCACGCCCAGCAACTTCTGCCGGAAATGTCTCGCTAGCTGCAAACCAAAACTACATTCCCCAGAATTCCTTGCGGTATCAGCCTCTACTCCAGAGATACGGTCAGTGTTTCACGGAAATTTGGGGGAGAAATACGAAAAACTCGCAGTTCTAGCTCCAGGAGGTCATCCGAAAGGACACTTTCATGTGTTATGCTGCGATTAGTTTAACGAAAAATACGGGCCAACTTGAGCCATGAAATCTTCGTGTAACTTGAATTATTCACAGATACAATTAGTTTTTTTTAAATGTTATAAAAGTATTTAGCATGGCTACATGCTTTTACACGCCTCAGGGGGAAATATGGAAAACTAGGGAAGAGAATATTATCTACTCCTGTATATTTTCCAATTTTTTACAATATCCTGGGTTAGCCCACTGCCTGTTTTTTGTACCACCTGTGAGAAAAAAAAAATAATGGTTTTTATATTTGTGATGAAATAAAATTGTTTTTAAGGCAGGACAAAAAAACTTTTAACATAAAATTCTCTCTGCCGTTTGGGCCACTACCTGCTCCCCTTTAGCGTGCATTGTGCGTCTGCATTATACGTTAACTAGATATCCTTAACACGGGAGTGCCTGCTTGAAAGAAAAGAGCTTCTGGCGCCAGGAAGGTAGCTCCTTAGGAAATAACATTTCTTTCTCCATCCTGTAAAGGGTCATGATAACCCACTACTCACCTTGTATGTGCAGATCTGGACTACGTAAACTGTCAAAACCTTGACTCAAAAACTATACAACTGTGCTTTGACCTCTAACCGGTGGAACAGTCCTCAGAACTTCCTGAAAGACTTTCTTTCACGTTACAATCTCAAGACTATAGGGTCCTCTTGAAGTACCCCATTATTCCCACTGCTTAGGAGGAATGTTGGTTCCCAACCCCAGGAGTTCCCCAGGTGAAATTTGAAACTGACCCCCATACACAGAAGGCAAGGAGAAACCAAAGAAAGAGGCAGACCACTCAGGATTTGTAGGTGGCAGGTTTAACAAACGAGGGAACTTATCTACGAGGCTTGTCTCAGGCAGCCACAAGATGAATAGATCTCCACACTGAGATAGGAAAGGGGCAGGGCACAACCTTTAAAAGAATGACATAGCCGTTGAGGACACGACATAAACTGGTTATGATCTCGGAGAGACGGCAGTGAGTGGTCCTGAAGAGAGATCTCAGTTCCCTGCCCAGGAATTGAACCTGGGTAGCCTGAATGAAAACCAGGAATCCTAGCCACTATACCACCAGGGGCTAGAGGCTAGAAGCAAAGGGGCCCTGGCTGTTTCCCCCATTTGAAAGCAGGAATGTTTCAAGGAGGCAAAAATTGTAAAAACAGGTACAAAGTTTATTATTAGAGACACAGCACCGTGGTGTATGGGAGGGCACACAGAGAAGAAGTTTATTTATTTAAATCAGGCAGAAATACAGAATACACAGAAAGCTAGGCAGAAATACACACCTAGAGAGAAAGGGTATGGGCCACCTCTCTAATGAGGAAGAGTGCAGTAAAGAGCTGATACAAATCCCTTATATAGGACAGTCCTTCCGGGTCTTTGTTTATCTTTGGCCAATTATCTCATTTCTTTTCCCACATCTGACCTGTTCTAGGTCACTCCCCAACATGCGTGCACAACTTTTTGCTAAGATGGATCCCACCGCAAAGGCCTGTGGGTGCATGTCCACACTTATGGGGTGCTGCCCCCTCCCTTTTTGACCCCCAAGGAGCCTTCCTGAGCATGTGCAGACAGGGAAGTTTTCCTTAACCTCAGGAGTTGTCATCTTATCTCTTTACTTCAGCAGAGCTCAGCTTCTGCCATCAGCTTTGTCCTTGGAGTGTCTGGGTGAGAACAAAGCTTCAATTTTACTCCACTTGACAAACACCAGCTGTCCAACCCAGGGGCCCATCTATCTCCTACCTCAGTTAGAACCAACTAGGTCCAAGATGGCGGAGGAGTCGACTTCCACTAGACCTTGAGCCTCAGTATACACTAATTGTAATACATCAGTAAGCTAAATGTCACACCCACAGGCGCCCTGACAGTTCTGAGGCCTACCATAAAAGGCCAGAAAGTTGGCGGTGCCCAATTCCTGGAAATCCCCTCCCCTTCCCCAAAATAGTTGGAATAATCTTCGCACTCATTAGCCTATGAAATTACCCACCCCTATAAAAACTGACAACCCCATATCCTGGGGCCTCTTGCCTTCTGAGATGGCCCACACGCTGTCTATGGCATGTGTATCTCCCTGAACAAACCTTCTTTCACTTTACTATGGCTCGCTCTTGAATTCTTTCCTGTGCAAAGCCAAGAACCCACACTTGGTGGCCGTCCCAGGGACTCACCTAAGACCTGGGATGTGACCATCCTCTCACACCCCACTTTCTCTCCTGCAGCAACACTGCTTACCAGAATCTTAAAAGTTTATATAAAGATCTTAACAGGATTCAGTCGCATATACCGTTCAGATTGTCTCAACAACACTTTACTCTCTCAAGGCTGCATCCTTGAAAATGGCTCCCTTTGTGAGAACAGTGGGTGGAACATACATTCCAAGGATGGAGAGGGGGTGAGGGGCCTCTGGTTCCCTGGGTCCACCTCGAGGGTCAACTGGTAGCCACGTCCTCTCAATGACCTCCTCCTGAAACGGAGCAGGACCCTGTAGTCGGTCCTTCCCCATGTCCTCAGCCTGCCTTTTGTTTGTGGAAAAACTTTAGTCGAAGAATAAATTTAATCAGAAAAATGAGAAAATGTAGAAACAAAGGAAAACAGTCTAGCAAGACTTAATAATAATAGTTTAGTCACTAAGCATAGTCAACGACTTTTAGTTCCTTCTCAAGGGCTATAGATAATATTCTGAGCCATATCCTGTGAGCTGTCTTGTAGATACCGAAACCCCCCCACCAGGTGGAAGAAGTTAACTACGTGATGACCAGACTGCAGCCAGGACCTAAGCTGCTCCAATTTACGCAATTCCAAGAACCGGCCTCAAAGAAATGGGAGCAAACCCTGGAGCTGAAGATTAACTATACTTAAAACAATCAAGATGATGCTGGTCAGACCACCGATGACCAATTTCACGATGACTGTCAGAGCTGACTGTGCTGTTTCTGCGTGTAGCTCCTACATGCAGGGACCTCAAAGGGAGTTGGCCTTTGGACAGGAGTCCATCCTCCCCGCCCTCCGGTTGCCGGCCTCCAAAATAAAGCAAACTTTCCTTTCCACCAACCTTGTCTCTTTATTGGCTTTTGAGCAGTGAGCAGCCAGACCCCACTCTTGGTTACACTCCAGCACTCCGCCCCTCATGACCAGCTCTTACAATTTCACATGGCCCCCTCTTCCACAGTATGCACTGAGTAGTCAGCCAGGGATTGCATTAGCATTGGAGGTGGCTCGTTAGGGGGCTGTGTGGCTGCTCTGGAGGCAGATAGCACAGAGGCAACATAGGTATGTGGGAGAGGAAACACAGATTAAGATAAGGATGCCCAAAACAAGTAACAATTTTTCCCACCAAGAGCCCCATTGAGGCAGGAGATAGATGGGCTCCAGGCTGGACATTTACAACTAGCCTTCTGTTTACATTTCCTGAGGCAAGAGGCAGGTGGGCTCCAGGCTAGCTATTTACAACTGGCCTCCCCTTTGCACTTTGAGATGGAAATAAGGGTAAATAGTTGGATTTTGTCTCCTGTGGGCACTTTAAGATAACAGTTATGGCAGGGACAGAGAGAGGCTATACCCTGTTTAAGTAAAAGATCAAGAGGCTGGCCACTGGGTGGCCCGGCTTGCGCGGAGGCCCTGGGACTCCCACGGGTTCCCTTGCGCGGAGCCCCTGGGACTCCCGCGGGTTCCCCGGGGAAGTGGCGCAAATTGACAGATGTGCGTGAGGAGGTGCCTGGTCGGCCTCACGTTTTGTACCTGCTACCTGGCTTCTTACCTCACGAACAAGTATGTCCTGTCTGTCTTGAAATTTACCTACCCTACGTTATTCCAAGGGTGGCAGGCTTTAATTGGTGGACTTTTGCTTCATGTGTCATGGAAACTGGGCTGGGCAGAGATCAACAGCAGTTCAAGATCTGATGTTTTCACATGGCTTCCTGCTTCAGTGCTGTTTGTGGGTATCACCTATGCTGGTTCCAGGGCACTGTCCAGACTGGCCATTCCTATGTTTCTCATTTTGCATAATGTAGCCGAAGTTATCATCTGTGGGCACCAGAAGTGTTTTCAGAAAGAGAAAACATCTCCTGCAAAGATCTGTAGTGCCCCCTTCCTCTTGGCTGCCGCAGGGTGCCTGCTCTTTCAGTGACTCCCAGTTTGATCCAGATGCTTATTTCTGGGCTGTAATTCACTTATGCTGCATAGGGGCTTATCAGATACTACAGAAATCCCAGAAACCCAACGCGTTAAGTGACACTGACCAGCAGTACTTAAACTATCTATTCAGTGTGGTGCTCCTGGCATATGCATCTCACTCCACAGGGGATCTCCTCAGCGTCCTGGACTTTCTGTTCCTGTATTTCTATAGATTCCATGGCAGCTGCTGTGCCAGTGGATTTTTAGGATTCTTTCTCACGTTCAGCACAGTGAAGCCAAAAAGCCTTATGACCCCAGGGCAGTGTGCAGCCTGGATTTTCTTTGCTAAGGGGTTTCCCTGGTGGCGCAGTGGTTAAGAATCCGCCTACCAATGCAGGGGACACGGGTTCGAGCCCTGGTCTGCGAAGATCCCACATCCTGTGGAGCAACTGAGCCCGTGTGCCACAGCTACCGAGCCTGCGTTCTAGAGCTTGTGAGCCACAACTACTGAGCCCGCATGCCGCAACTACTGAAGCCCACGCGCCTAGAGCCCGTGCTCTGCAACAAGCCACCACAATGAGAAGCCTGCGCACTGCAACAGAGAGTAGCCCCCGCTCGCCGCAACTAGACAAAAGCTTGCGCGCGACAACGAAGACCCAATGCAAGCCCCAAAAATATAAATAAATAAAACACCAAGCAGAAGAAAAAAGGAAAAGAACTTGGCCATTTCCCTGGTGGTCCAGTGGTAAAGAATCTGTCTTCCAATGCAGGGGACGCGGGTTCAATCCCTTGTCAGGGAACTAAGATCCCACATGTCCCAGGGCAATGAAACCCACACAACACAACTACCGCTCTCGCGCAGCTCAACTGGAGAGACCACGTGCTGCAAACTACAGAGCCCACGTGCACGAGAAATAAGCCCGCACACCGCAACAAAAGATCCCACATGCCTCAACGAAGATCCTGCATGCCGCAACTAAGACCCAACACAGCCAGAGATAAATTAAAAGATAATAAATCTTTAAAAAAAGTAGATCAAGAGGTCACATATTTCCCATCCTTGGGGCAAGAAAGACACTGCACATGCGTTAAAAGACTCCTCGGGGCGTCAAAAGGCAGGGGACAGGGACCTCCCTGGTGGTCCAGTGGGTAAAACTCCACACTCCCAATGCAGGGGGCCCGGGTTCAATCCCTGGTCAGGGAACTACATCCCGCATGCATGCCACAACTAAGAGTTCGCATGCCGCAGCTAAGAAGTTCACATGCTGCAATGAAGAAGTCCGCATGCCGCAACTAAAGATCCCATGTGCCTCAACAAATATCCCCCCTGCCGCATCTAAGACCCAGTGCGGCCAAAATAAATAAATAATAAATAAATAACTTTTTTTAAAGAGGGGCGGCCAGGGGACACCAGACCATAATAAGTCATGTCAATTCCCCGCCCCCACCCCGCCAGAGGCCCTTGTGTTAGAATCCATCTTGTCTGAGGGCTGTGTGCACCTACGGAGGGTCCTGAAGCAAATCAGCCATGGGCCCAAAGCAAGATGATTGGCCAGAGGGGAAACAAAGACCCAGGAGACTGCCCCCTTATAAAGGATTGAAACTTCCCAAAGGCACGACTCTCTTGCTGAGTTCACCCGGCCGTCTGTACTCTGCTTTTCTAATAGATGCTTTCCTTTCCTTTCTACCTTCCATCTCCTTGTCAGAATGTTCTCTTTTAAAGGCAGACAAAGACTGGGGCCCAGACTCTAGCCACAGTCCCTCGTGGTCTAGTGGTTAGGACTTGGCACTCTCACCACCAAGACCAGGGGTCAATCCTTGGTCAGGGAACTAAGATCTCACTTCAAGCTGTTGCTCACCGCCAGCTACCGCTCACTGCTGTGTGTGTTCGAAATCACCGTGATCTGAACCACTGGGTTATTGAGTCCCTGAGGCTGGGGGTCACTCAGGGCATTCACTGTGTCCTCATGTGCTTTAATAAAGATGCTACATTAGCAGACTCATCGGGTATGAACACACAACATTCTGCTTGGATAATGGCCCAGGTGCCTCCTTGCAAGGCAGTAGTGATGTCCAAGGCCATCTTATTTTGGAGGACAGCTCTTCTCATTTAAGGATTGCTGGGTGTATTGACTAAGGGCTTCTATGTGTGCTATAACGTCCTCCAGGCCAATAGAGGGAATAAAGACAGTGGCCAAATGATCGCACCAGTGGAAAACAGAACTTGCCCGCCTGGGAGATAGCAGATGAGGGGAGGGAAGTTGGCAACTTTTGTTACTGTAGGGTGGATTCTCCCCATACCCAGGGTGTAGCAGCCCAACCATCCAGGTGGAAGCCACAGCCAAAGAGTTTTCCCACACATCATTGGGTCCTGTTTAGGGTTACCCAATACATATGTGGGTGACGTGCCCAGTCAGTGCCAGACCAGTTGCTGTTCTTTAATATGACAGAATACCTGCACAGTTCCAATGGTATCCTCCCCATATTCCTGGTACAACTGGGTTGGTTCTGTTGAAAGTGTTTTTTCTGTTCCCAACATAGGGGTGCCTAGGTGCTCAAATATCCCTAACCCGGGGTAAGCCACATGAATCCATTCCAAATCTGAGCGTTGCCACCCATGCTTTTAGGACCTTTCTGGTCAGCAGCTGGCTGGGCTGCCTGTGTTGGTTGATTGACAGAAAAAGAATACCCATGTCCAGTGTTACTGACGGTTTGTGCCCCAGGCAATATTGGTAATATCAGATGAATTAAGAGCATTCATCCTAATTTGTTTTTTTCTGTAATGTCACATACTGCTTTAGTGCCTTCTTATTCCGTTACTGGAGTGTTGGTACCCACCATGACGATCCCAATGAACTAGAGAGGAGCAGCTGCCCACATACCCAACAGCTGGATTGATTGCTGGGCGTATTTGTGGGCCCACTGTAGGAAGGTATTTCCATCCTGTCCCCATCCTGTGACCGAACACCATAGGAACAGCAGAAGTCTAAGGTCAAAAAGACAGATTAGGGGCTTCCCTGGTGGCGCAGTGGTTGAGAGTCTGCCTGCCGATGCAGGGGACGCGGGTTCGTGCCCCGGTCCGGGAGGATCCCACGTGCCGCGGAGCGGCTGGGCCCGTGAGCCATGGCCGCTGAGCCTGCGCGTCCGGAGCTTGTGCTCCGCAACGGGAGAGGCCACAACAGCGAGAGGCCCGCGTACCGCCAAAAAACAAACAAACAAGCAAACGAAAAACAGATGATTTAGTAGGAACTGGTACTGGGAGGTCTTCCCTTCTAGAAGAATTACACCTATGGCCTGATCCTTAGATGTTAACGTGGCTGCAGCTTTAGGAACTTGACCTGGTTGTACATAGCATATATGTTGGCCAGCAGAGTCAGCGCTGTCAGGTGTGAGATGGACTGGGGGTGGGATATGTCAGACCAGGACCACCACCTTGTTGTCCCTCTCAGTGGTACGCGTTCCATCCCAGGGACAGTGCATTTCCATGGGTGCGGCTTGTAGCAGGACAATAGGATTCCTCCTCACCTGGGGATGTGAACTAACTCACCCATCCCTGTGGGACGCCCCACTGCAAAGTCCGGTAGACAACGTCTGCCTCAGGTGTGATGGGGCTTGGTGATCTCAGCCGCACAGCGCGGTGATCCACCACGATGAGAGTCGAGCCAGTGGCTGTCTCCCGTCCCTTCCGTAACTTTACAGTGTTGGGTGTCTTGGCAGGGCTCCCCAGTCTGGCATACGAGGCAACAGGCCCTATTGGTCAATCATTTAAATGTCTTAAAGCCTGGGATAGTACTTTAGTCGAATCGGCCAAGGTGGTTTTACCTGTTAGTCATTTAATCTGCTGCTTTAAAATCCCATCCTTCTTTCCTACCAACCCTGCTGCCTGAGGCTTTTAGGGGAAATGGAACTTCCGTTCCACATCGTGCGCTTTTGCCTAATCTTGCACAACGTGACCCTTAAAATGTAACCCCCGGTCGCTGTCTTTTCGAAGAGGGTATCTGTACTTCGCTTCTCTAATCCCCTAATGGTGGCAACCTGGCTTGGGCAGCCACAGGAGAAAGCTTGGGTTAGGCTAGATGCCGTGTCCACGTAAACCAAGACATTTAGAACCCTCGCTTGGAGGGAGGGGGCCAATATAATCCACTTGCCAATCCCTCACTGGTTGGGAACTCCAGTGGATGGCGCCAGAGTCCTTTGGCAGCTGCCTGGGGTGTTGTTTAGAACACACATGCTGTTATGGCGTTAACCAAGTCACTTTATTTCAAGGGCAATCCAGCATCCTTGGCAATATGCCATCCCAGTCAGGGACTGCAGTGACTGCAGTTCCTATGCGGTCAATCTGCTGTATCTACTGAGGGGTCCACGAGGGCTCATACTGGGCTAGGGCATCAGCTCCCCATTTGCCAGGGGGCGTCAGCGCCTTAAGAACCAGGGACATGGAAAACAGTGAGGGCTGCCTCAGGCTGTTGGAAGCGAACCCAAATGTCTCTCCACATATCCTCACCCCAGAAGGATTCATTCACGATCATCTACCCCTTGGCTTCCCGTTGTCCAAGCCATAGGGTTAATCTCTTCAGAACAGTCCAACTATCAGTGCAAAGGTTAGCAAACAGCCTGGGCTCCTGAGTGATCCCCAGCCAAATCGCTCTGAATTCAGCCCGCTGGCTGCTGCAGTTCGTTTGACATCCAGATGGTGTCAGTGTTGGGCTGAATAGCCACTACCATCCCTGTCACCGGTTGCCCGACTACAGCCGTAGGTGAAGCAGGCATCAGCAGGAATTCCCCCGACTTCCTCTCTACAGGTTGCAGGGGCTACACAGGAATAGAGGCGGTGGGAGCAGCGGGTGTTTGGAGGATCTACATACTCTACAAAGCCTGGGATCGCTCGCATTTCTAGAGAGAGTGGGCTGGCCGACCGGGTGCTCTTCCGCTGCGCAAAACGCTGTCACTCAGTCAACGTGGGAGTCTGAGCCATGGCAGAGGTGGGTCAATGGAGCATATTGTCAATACACCCCTTGATAAGAAGGGATGTTATTACCATGATATGCTGGTTTTCGCGAGAGGTCCTATCTAACTCAAACTCAAATGGTAGCCCTGCTTGGGAGATATGCCCAGAGCTTTCAACTGCTTCACTAGTATTTTTTTGGCTTCTCAACGGCAGCTTGTTGCTCTAATCCCCACATGCCCTTTCTTTACTTTGAAGCTGTCATAAAGGATGGAGACACCACTATATATAGGAAGGGTAACAACAAGGTCCTACTGTCTAGCGCAGGGAACTATATTCAATATCCAGTGATAAACCATAATGGAAAAGAACATGAAAAAGAATATATAGATATATGTATAACTGAGTCACTTTGGGTACAGCAGAAATTAACACAACATTGTAAATCAACTACACTTCAATAAAATTTTTCTAAAAAGGATGGAGGCGTTGCATCAGGTGGGGAATAAAAATCCTCCAAAACCCTCAACCCCTATGAAAGCTTGCACCTCTTTCAGATTCTTAGGGGTTGCCCCTTATCAATCACGGCTTCTGGGACAATGTACCTCTCACCCAACCAAATGACTCCCAGAAGCTTTACGGTGGTGCCTGGGACTTGAGTTTCCTGTGGGTTCATCCACATCATCGTCTCCCTCACAGATGTTCCAGCAAAATCTGCAGAGTGTCCTACGGCAGACGCAAGTCTTTACCTGTCAACATTATATTATCAATGTAATGGGCTCATTTTAGTGATGTGGGGAAGGAGAACAGGGACAGGTCTGGGGCTCCCATCCCATGACATATGGTGGGGCTGTGCAGGTAGCCTTGGGGAAGTGCTTGAAAAGTCCATTGTTGCCCCTCCCACTTGGAGGCAAATTGATCTTGTGACTCAGTGGCCAGGGGTAGATTGAAAAAAAAGCATTTGCTAAGTCCAGCACAGCATGGTACACTCCTAGGACTATGGCCAAGGTATCAAAGATGGTGGCAATTTGGGGCACAACCGCATGGATGGGGGACACCCCTGTGTTCAATTCTCGATAGCCCAGGGTCACCCACCACGACCCATCTGGCTTTTTAACAAGCCATACCTGTCTGTTGGAAGCACTATGGGCAGGGTGGCATGTGGGATCCTCCCGGACCGGGGCACGAACCCGTGTCCCCTGCATCGGCAGGCGGACTCTCAACCACTGCGCCACCAGGGAAGCCCAGTAACCACTATGTGAGGGGGCCGGTAGCCTTACTGGTTCCCAGCTGGCATCTCCCCTCAGCATTGGTTTGATTACTCTAACCTCAAGGTAGAGGTCTGTAGACCGAACTCGTAGGATGTCAATACCCAATATGTTCTCTGGTATTGGAGAGAGAAAAACCTCGTATTCTCGGTGGGGAGAACACCCAATTTACAATGTCAAAGGGACCCTCCTAACCAAAGGCATTGCCCTCCGTAATCATCAGTGGCACCAGGGGGGCCTGAAAACTTCTGAGTGCGCCTGTGTAGTGGAGTACATTCGGCTCCAGTGTCAACAAGAGCCATCACCTTTTATTTATTTCAGAGGGACTAGTGAATAGTCACTGCAACTTGGAGCCTCAAGTGCTCTCAGTAGGCTTCACCTGGAGGTGATTTTGCCCTGCATCCTAAACCTGAGGCGTGGGGGGCACCCATCCCGAATAGGGCTGTATCCCTGAGGCTTCTGTGAGAGCTAGCAGGGCACTAGGGATAGTCAGGGCAGGTCTGAACTATTCCAGTCTTAAGGCTTTCCACAGGTTGACTAATTGGGTTGCTCGTCTTCCTTTTCAGGTGAGGTCCTGGCAGCAATGAGGTTAAACCACATTTGCTCCTGGGTTACTATTACTGAACCCTTTACAGCCAACTGGGATAGCTTTTTGTCTTCTCTAGTTCGCCCTCTGTCTCGGGGACCCATACCCGTTCCCACGACTTAGCTCAGCATGGATATCAACAAACCATACCAGTCCCTACCAGGTGCTGGGGGCAGACTGGAGTATCTTGGCTTTCATTTCTGCAGTGAATGTGGCCCAATTAGGACCCTCAAAGACAAGAGCATAGATGGCCTCCCTTATTCCCAGCTCCCTAAGAACTTGTTCTACCTCCTCTATAGATTTTCAGGGTCCCACATGCCCAGGGACATCTCCCTCACTGGGCCCTGCAGGCTGGAATAATCTATAAGGGAATGAGTCATTTGAACCCCCAAGTACATGCAGGTGCTGCTAGAGGGCAGGGTGTGTGGTAATATTACTCATTTTCTCTGCCTCCTGGCCAGTCAGAAAAATGCCACGACCCCAGGTATCCGAAAGCCGCACTAACCACGTCTGGATACTTTCCTTGGCCTGTTGCTGGAACTTGGCTGTGTTGACCTAAAACAATAAAACAGCCAATTATTTTACCAATAAAATGTGTTTATTTGGCAACAGCAAAGAATTGCAGTTTGAGACATGCAATCTATGGTGAACCACGGGTAAGTCTGGAAAACAAAGGAGAAGAATATTCTTTTATAGAAGAGGAAGTTGGGAAGGGCTGCTATAAACAAAGAGTCCGTCAGAGGAAACTGGGAGTTTGAAGTGTAGTGGCTTTTCATTGGCTGAGGGTTTTTTTGTTTTTTTTTAACATCTTTATTGGGGTATAATTGCTTTACAATGGTGTGTTAGTTTCTGCTTTATAACAAAGTGAATCAGTTATACGTGTACATATGTTCCCATATCTCTTCCCTCTTGCGTCTCCCTCCCTCCCACCCTCCCTATCCCACCCCTCCAGGCAGTCACAAAGCACCGAGCTGATATCCCTGTGCCATGCGGCTGCTTCCCACTAGCTATCTACCTTACGTTTGTTAGTGTGTATATGTCCATGACTCTCTCTTGCCCTGTCACAGATCACCCTTCCCCCCTCCCCATATCCTCAAGTCCGTTCTCCAGTAGGTCTGTGTCTTTATTCTTGTCTTACCCCTAGGTTCTTCATGACCTTTTTTTTTCTTGAATTCCATATATATGTGTTAGCATACGGTATTTGTCTTTTTCTTTCTGACTTACTTCACTCTGTATGACAGACTCTAGGTCTATCCACCTCATTACAAATAGCTCAATTTCGTTTCTTTTTATGGCTGAGTCATATTCCATTGTGTATATGTGCCACATCTTCTTTATCCATTCATCTGATGATGGACACTTAGGTTGTTTCCATCTCCTGGCTATTGTAAATAGAGCTGCAATGAACATTTTGGTACATGACTCTTTTTGAATTATGGTTTTCTCAGGGTATATGCCCAGTAGTGGGATTGCTGGGTCATATGGTAGTTCTGTTTGTAGTTTTTTAAGGAACCTCCATACTGTTCTCCATAGTGGCTGTTTCAATTTACATTCCCACCAGCAGTGCAAGAGGGTTCCCTTTTCTCCACACCCTCTCCAGCATTTATTGTTTGTAGATTTTTTGATGATGGCCATTCTGACTGGTGTGAGATGATATCTCATTGTAGTTTTGATTTGCATTTCTCTAATGATTAATGATGTTGAGCATGCTTTCATGTGTTTGTTGGCAGTCTGTACATCTTCTTTGGAGAAATGTCTATTTAGGTCTTCTGCCCATTTTTGGATTGGGTTGTTTGTTTTTTTGTTATTGAGCTGCATGAGCTGCTTGTAAATTTTGGAGATTAATCCTTTGTTAGTTGCTTCATTTGCAAATATTTTCTCCCATTCTGAGGGTTGTCTTTTGGTCTCGTTTATGGTTTCCTTTGCTGTGCAAAAGCTTTGAAGTTTCATTAGGTCCCATTTGTTTATTTTTGTTTTTATTTCCATTTCTCTAGGAGGTGGGTCAGAAAGGATCTTGCTGTGATTTATGTCATAGAGTGTTCTGCCTATGTTTTCCTCTAAGAGTTTGGCTGAGTTTTGACAGTCTCATTGGCTGGACAATTGCTGGGCGAGGAGAAATTCTTTCTTCCTCCTGCTGGGTAGCAATGTAGTAACCTTCCTCCTGTTGGAAATGCAAAGATACCATCTCTTCCTGTTGAATCTGCAGTTGGGAAGGAGTGGTAGCACGAACCCATTCTGGCCTCTTGACTCCATTTTAAGTGAGGTTTTTGCTTGTTAATTTTCACATTTTCCCCTCTTGATCAAAAATCTTTCTCTGAAAACATTGTTGATCAAGAGTCAGGCTTCTTTTTTTTTCCAGATTCAGTGACCTTTTGTCCCTCCATGCCAGGAAAACTTTCCTGGGTGTCATGGCCCAAGCTGGAGGGAGAAATGCACAGGTTGGAAACCTACTGAGGTCACATTCGAGTAACAAGGGGTAGTAGGAGGGAGACCTCTCAGGCATTTCCCATCTAAAGTCTGTATCTTAGAATAGTGAGACCAGCAAGAGGACACTCAAAACTGAAAATTAAACACGTGATTTGGGAAGACAGTGCAGGATTAAACAGGAAGCAATAATTGATGGACTTTTGACAAAAATAGCAAAACTTCAAAGACTTGTTTTTAAAAAACAATATTGTTATCTCAAAAGAACTATTTGGAACTAAATGTTTTATCAATAATACAGCCTGTAGTTTGCAAATTCAGAGACCAAGGATTTGGATAAGAATCCAGAGTCAATTAATAGTCCAGATGAAAGAGAGAGGCTTCTAAGCGAGAGAGAGGCATGGACATATATACACTACCAAACGTAAAATAGATAGCTAGTGGGAAGCAGCCACATAGCACAGGGAGATCAGCTCGGTGCTTTGTGACCACCTAGAGGGGTGGGATAGGGAGGGTGGGAGGGAGGGAGACGCAAGAGGGAAGAGATATGGGAACATATGTATATGTATAACTGATTCACTTTGTTGTAAAGCAGAAACTAACACACCATTGTAAAGCAATTATACTCCAATAAAGATGTAAAAAAAAAAAAGAGAGAGAGAGAGAGAGAAGCTTCTGTGAATTCTAAACCTTTGAGCCTGAATATCTTGGGAAAGCTTCCTCACCAGATGTCGTCTGCCTCAATTCTGGGATATCTTTACCTTCAGGTCACCAGATGATGTACAAGTCCAGTCAGGATTTGTTATTTAACCCAAACGAGAGTTCTCTCTTTTTATGAAATGAACAGTTACTAGATTTTCAACATTGCTTTTCCTTTTCTGGGGCCAATGGTTGGGCATTTCTTGTCAATTTTTTTAGATCATCATCTTAGGGAGCATCCCTTTGAACCATGACAGAAGTTTGGCCATTGGTTCCCTTTTTTTTTTTTTGCGGTATGCGGGCCTCTCACTGTTGAGGCCTCTCCCGCTGCGGAGCACAGGCTCCGGACGCGCAGGCTCAGCGGCCATGGCTCACGGGCCCAGCCGCTCCACGGCATGTGGGATCTTCCCGGACCGGGGCACGAACCCGTGTCCCCTGCATCGGCAGGCGGACTCCCAACCACTGCGCCACCAGGGAAGCCCCTGGCCATTGGTTCCTTTGAGAGCAGTTTTTGGCAAAAATATCAGTGAGTTGATTTCCTTTAGCCTCTAGGGAGTCAAGCTTGGAATGCCCAGGGATCTTAGTAGTAGTTAAAGCGGCTGGCAAGAGCATGACATCTAATAGATTTTGGGTATAAGAGCCATTTTTAATATTTTCCCCATTAGAGGTAAGGAAACCTTGCTGTTTCTATAATATCCCAAAGTCATGGGCTACCCCAAAGGCATACTGGATATTGGTGTAAATGTTTACAGTTTTGCTTTTGCCTAAGTACAAGTCTGAGTGAGAGTGTATAATTCAGCTTGTCAGGTCGAAGTAGCCAAAGATAAAGGTGCTGCTTCAACAATTTTAAGAGGTGTAATAACATACCCAGCACGATGTTTACCATTGTCATCCTTTAATTAGGAACCATCAGTAAACCATGAACTATCTACACTGGTTAGAGGAGTCTCCTGTAAATTATTACAGAGAGTCAAAGGGTGATCTGTCAGTGTTAAATAGTCATGAGGGGATGCGTCAGTGAAGGAGAGGAGAGAAATAGCAGGGTTCAGGTTACAACAACGTGAGTTACGTGAACAGCAGTTAGCAAAAGGATTTCATAGGATGTAAGCAACTGAAAAGTGTTGAGTGTGCTGGGAATTCAGGAGAGGTTCTACTGCATGGGGTGCAAAGATGGTTAGGGGGGATTCCATAATTATTTCTTTGGTGGCCTTAACCAGAAGGCCAGTAGGAGGAATGGTTCTAAGGCAAAGGTGGTGGGTATTCTGTGGCACACAGGGTCCAGATACTTGCTATAATACCCTATGGGTCAATGACGGTCCCCACGTTTTTGGATGAGTCCTCCAAGAGCATTCCCTTCCTTCTCAAATACAAAAAGGAAAAAGGGAAGCTGATAATTAGGATGTCCAAGGGCAGGTGGTCTCATTAAGTTTTTCTATAAGGCTCCAAAAGCTATGCCATCCTGACCTCCCCAAATAACGGGGTCAAGTTTGCTGTTTATATGTTTTTAAAGCATATAAGGGCTGGACCATAAGAAAGAAATTTGGAATCCAATTTCAACAGTAGCCAGCTACCCCAAGAAAACCTCATAATTGCTGCTTAGTTTTAGGTTTTGGGAAGTTCAGGATGCTGTGAAGCCTACTTGGATCCAAATGTAGTCCTCGTTCCAAGATCAGATACCATAAACATCAAACCTTAAATTTGAGCAAAATGCAATTTTTCTTTGGAGAATTTATAAGACCAAAAGTTGTTTTGTTTTGTTTGTTTTTTCTCTTTCTTTCTTTCTTTCCTTTTTTTTTTTTTTTTTTGGCCGCAAGATCTTACTTCCCTGGCCAGAGATTGAACCTGGGCCACTGCCGAGTCCTAAACACTGGATCACCAGGGAATTCCCAAGGCCAAAAGTTTTAACAGGTGGATGCTATCTTCCCATGAAGAGGATTGAGAAAAGAAGCATAGGAGAAAATCATCTATATACTGCAAAAAAGTAGAGTCTGAAGAAAATTTTGCATTATCCAAATCAGCTTTCAAGATTTTGTGAAAAGTTAAGGGACTTCCCTCGTGGTCCAGTGGTTAGGACTCCATGCTTCCACTGCAGGGGGCAAGGGTTCGATCCCTGTTCTGGGAACTATGATCCCGCATGCCGTGCAGTGTGGCAAATAAATAAATAAATAAATGAATAAATGAATGAATGAATGAATAAATATTTATGAAAAGTTAAGAGGGACTCTCTGTGAAACCCTGGGGCACTACTGTTGAGGTGTATTGTTGTCCTTCCCAGGTGAAGGCAAAAAGATATTGGCTAGCCTTATCAACTGGAATATTGAAGAATGCACTGCATAGATCAATTATGGTGAAACTTTTGCTTTCAGTGGGAACGAATGTTAGTAGTGTGGATAGGTTAGAAACAACAGGGTGACAAGGGATAACAATGTTGTCTATTGCTCGGAGCTCCTTGACAAACCTCCATCCTCAGCCCTTGAGTTTTCTCACAGGTAAAATAAGAGTGTTACAAGGACTAGTGTAAGGAATAATGAGGTGCTGACCCTTGTAATCTTCTGTTATGAGCTTTATAACTTGAAGCGCATCTTTACTTATAGCGTATTGATTAATTCTGGGGAGAGGTTTTTTTTTTTTTTTTTAAATAGATTTATTTATTTATTTATTTTCAGCTGCGCTGCGTCTTCGTTGCTGCCCGCGGGCTTTCTCTAGTTGCGGCGAGCAAGGGCTACTCTTCATCGCGGTGTGCAGGCTTCTCATTGTGGTGGCTTCTCTTGTGGCAGAGCACGGGGTCTAGGCGCAAGGGCTTCAGTAGTTGTGGCACGTGGGCTCAGTAGTTGTAGCCTGTGGGCTCTAGAGCGCAGGCTCAGTAGTTGTGGCGCACGGGCTTAGTTGCTCCGTGGCGTGTGGGATCTTCCCGGACCAGGGATCGAACCCGTGTCCGCTGCATTGGCAGGCGGGTTCTTAACCACTGCGCCACCAGGGAAGTCCCTGGGGAGAAGTTTTGAGAGATCTACTTGAATATCAATGAGAGATGCACTGTGGATTTTGCCAACACCAGATGGAGATTTTGCCCATAAGGGGGGTGGTAGCTGAATCAATAGGGACAAATGATCAGGGTTTCCAGCATCAGCTCCAGTGTCATCAGAGATGGGGCAAATAAAAGATGTTGAAGGGTTCTTTAATTCACCTGATTGGTTATTTTGATTACTACTGTCAAATTCAAGTATTATTTCCCCATTTTGGGAGAAAGAAATTCTGGCATGATACATTTCTAAGAAGTTTCAGCCTAATAAATACGGGCAGAGGAACTAAGGAGAAAAGGGTGGGTATCCCTCAAGGGACCTAAACAAAAGGGAATAGGCTCAGAGACAGGAACCTCTTGAGGTTCATCAGAGATCCCCGATGTTTGACCCGTTTCGGTTCTCCAAGGCAGGGGCTGCTCTAAAGCAGTGGGATCGGACACCCAGAGTGTGGCTCCAGTGTCAATAAGGACAGAGAGAGGTTCATTCCCAGTCTGGAGAGTTGTTTCTCTGAGCAGATTAAGACAGAGTATTGGGAAGAGCCGATGTAATTCCTCGGAGCCTCATCATTGGGAATTAGAAAGGCTGGTTAGAAAACTGAAGGTATCTGAAAGCCTAAATTTGTAACAATCTCATTTCCAACGTCCTGGCTTTTTGCAATAATAGCAGAAACTAGAAAGTTTTGGTTTCATTTAGAGAACTTCATTTTTCTGAGTTGAAAATTAAGAATTTTGCAGGTCTTTCTTTTAGGTGACGCATCTAGGGTGTGAGCGAGCTGATTTGCCAAATTAACTAAATCTGGAGTGGACATAGTTTCCCCCTCGACCCTGGTCCTTTTAACTAAAAGAGAAAGATCCCAGTTCAGCACACTAATAAACACAGAGTTAAAGGCTACCCAAGTGGATTCAGCGTCTGAAGGAAGACCAGAATTTTCTCTGAAAACAATCTGAAGTTGATTATAATAGTCATGAACAGGTTCGTCAGATTTTTGTGTGCAAGCCTAAATTTTGTTCCAATCAATAGGTGTAGGAAAAGCTCCTGTAACTTATCAGTGGAGGTCTCCAGCAAATGTTCTAGCTTCTTGCCAAAAGGTAGGGGTTTATTTTTCTAAATCTCTTTCAGAGGATGTTCCCATTTGTCTAGTTTCATCCGATATTTGTCTTGACCCTCACCAACAAGCATGTGGACTAACTGATATAGATCTGGAAAACCAGGTTGGTAAATTTTGAGACAGGCTGGGACCTGGGACCCTTTACTGGAAGGCTTGCACCTGGACAAATGTCTCCTCTAGCAACAGAATACAAAGAAACTATAATGTAAGGGACTGAAAATAACTACACGCATGCTCAGTAGGGGCAGTTATGAACAATAAGATACAGAAAGACCACAAACCAACTGCTATTCCTGTGGTGCCAGTGAAAGCAGGGTACCGTGCATGATTCCTGCACACAGCACCGCCAAGGTGGTACGCAGACCACTTAAGTATGCCTCTGCCCAACCCACCGATCCGCCCTCACTTTCACCCCATTTAAAGAACCAGCTTGGGGGCTTCCCTGGTGGCGCCGTGGTTGAGAGTCCACCTGCCGATGCAGGGGACACGGGTTCGTGCCCTGGTCCGGGAAGATCCCACATGCCGCGGAGCGGCTGGGCCCGTGAGCCGCGGCCGCTGAGCCTGCGCGTCCGGAGCAACGGGAGAGGCCACAGCAGTGAGAGGCCCGCGTACCGCAAAAAAAAAAAGAACCAGCTTGACGCCCCCCTCGGGGAGTAAATAGCACAGTTCCAATAGGAACAGCCAGGTTCCAAAAGGAATTAGACTGAGGACTAGCACGGTTCCAGGAGATATAGCCTGGTTTCAAAAGTCAGGCCGAAGTGCCAAATGAGTACCCCCAGAAAGGACAAAGCCTTTAACAGAAAGGATGAAGGCTTCAAAAATAAATTAATTAATTAACATAATAAATAAATAAATACAATAAGCAGATTCCCACATAAAGCCTGGAGACTTTCAAAATGCAAAAAGAGCAGAGCTTGAATCCAGGAGAAAATTTACCTTCAAACTCAAGGGTTGGCAAGGAAGCAGGGAGTTCAGTGGGCTCTGTGGGTACCAACACCTGTTTGCTCACCAGCCTCAGAGTCACTGGGGGTCTTCTCAGGACCCCACTTCTCAGATACCAAGTAATATTGACCTAAAACAATAAAACAGCCAGTTATTTTACCAACAAAATGGGTTTATTTGGGAACAGCAAAGAATTGCAATTTGGGACATGCAGTCTATGGAGAACCACAGGCAAGCCTGGAGACATAGGGGAGAAACGTTCTTTTATCGAGAAGGTGGGGGGGGGGAGTTGGTGTTATAAACAAAGAATCCACTGGAGGAAACTGGGAGTTTGAAGTGTAGTGGCTTTTCTTGGGCTGAGTTGTGACAGTCTCTCATTGGCTGGGCCGTTGCCAGGCAAGGAGAAATCCTTCCTTCCTCCTGTTGGGTAGCAAAGTAGTAATCTTCTTCCTGTTGGAGATGCAAAGGTACCATCTCTTTCTGTTGCAGAACTGACACTGAGGGGTAAGGTATGAAAGCTCGTCTTTCAGGCCTCCCCACTCCATTTTAAATTAAATGTTTATTAATTTTCCCAGACGCTATATCAATAATCTCAGCAGGCATATATTCTCTCATCATGAATGTTTCCTGAACTGGGGGCTGCCCCACTGGCTGGGTTTGTCATTGCTGTGCTTTTGCTTTCCTTGGTCTTAGGGGTCCGACAGCACAGACTGCTTTGTCTGTTTCACCATCAATCACCACAACATCTTCCCGTTCACTCTCCTCACTTTCCCAGGGGTCCTACCTCTTAGCGGCTTTGTCACAAGTGTCCCGACCTTAGTCTGAGACAACTTGCACCCTCCTAGCTTTGAAAAACAGCACACTCAGTTCTCCAACTTAACATCCAGCTCTCTCACGTTGTCCATCAGCCCCAAAGTTAGGAGAGAAGTGAACAACCTCACATCCTTCTCTAACCTCAGCTCTTCCCTCAACTTCTAACTCAAACTTCAGCCTCTAGTTGGGCATCAGTGACCAGCCCCCTGTGGAAGCCATTAATCTCCTTCTTTCCTGAAGTGCACTCTGCATAGTTCCTCAAACAGAACATCAGACCAGTTTGTGTTTTCAGGACATCCCTGAACTTATGCAGAGGTCCAAGAGCATCTACCTACAGGCCACTCTTCCCCACAAAGAGTGGGGTTGATGACCAACCTGTAATTTCCCCTGCAATGCCTCTTCCCCAAGGCCCATTTTTGCAGTCTCCTGGCTGTCTCACCAATTGTCGGTTCCCAACCTCTGGAATTCCTTGAGTGAAATCTGAAACTGGCCCCTATAGAGAGAGGGTAAGGAGAGATGGAAGAAAGAGGCAGACCACTCCAGATGGGTAGGTGGCAGGTTTAATAAGCAAGGGAACTTACTTATGAGGCTTGTCTTGTGTGGCTGCAAGATGAGTAGATATCTACACCCACCCACCAGAATCTTACAAGTTTATACAGAGGCCTTAATGGGGGTACAGTCAGATATATCATCTAGATGGTCTCAAAAGTGCATTACTTTCTCAAGGTTTGTCTTGAAGTGACTTGAAATGAGAAAAGTGGGCAGAATATACATTCCAGGGATAAAGGAAGAGATATGGAGCCTCCAATTGCCCCGGTCCAGCTCCCAGTTCAACCGGTGGTCACATCCTTTTGGTGACCTCTTGCAACAAGGAACATGGTTTGAATGCCCACACTCAGCCCTGGGACTGAGAAAGGAGTGCTGATTGAACTGTGGACCCAGGGAAATGTCCAATGTGGGTGGAGGACACTCTGGAGCTTCTGTGTCTTACAGGAGAGGGAGGAGCTGCTGGAACAGGGACCATGAGAGGAGCTGGAAGGAAAACAAGAATGACTGTGACATACTCAGAGAGACAAGAATCCACTCAGGGGCAGGCAATAGATTAAATTCTGGATTCCTCTTTAGGGAAAGCAAGAGGCAGGGAGACGTGCCTCCCCTTGGACCCAGTAACCCCATTTCTGGGAACTCAATCTAAGGAAAGAATTCAATTGAATCCAAAACTTATCAAATGGTGACAGGGATGAACTCTCACAGGGATGTGAGAAGGCACCAGGTATTGAGCTAAACGCTTTTGATATATTGATTTATTTCATCATCATAACAGCTTGGGAAGGAGCTGATATCACACCCATTCGATAAGAAAGCACAATCTGGGACTTCTCTGGTGGTGCAGTGGTTAAGAGTCTGCCTGCCAGTGCAGGGGACACAGGTTCGATCCCTGGTCCCAGAAGATCCCACATGCCATGGAGCAACTAAGCCCGTGTGCCACAACTACTGAAGCCCGTGTGCCACAACTACTGAAGCCCATGCGCCTAGAGCCCGTGCTCGGCAACAGAAGCCACGGCAATGAGAAGCCCTCCCCCAGTAAGGAAGAGTAGCCCCTACTGGACGCAACTAGAGAAAGCCTGTGCGCAGCAATGAAGACCCAACGCGTCCAAATAAATAAATAATTTTTTTTAAAAAAGACGAGCTAATTCTATATAACCATATATTTTTTTAAAAAGAAAAGAAAAGAAAAAAGAAAGCACAATCTCAGCAAGGTGAAGTAGCTGGTCCAGAGCCAAGATGGAATCTGAGGTCAAGTCTGATCCCTAAGCTGCACCTAAGACGCTCCAGGGCAATGCTCCTCACCCTCGGCACTGTTGAGACCCAGCATCCTCTGTAGTGGTGGGGTCACCGTCCTATGTATTATATAGGATGTTGAGCATCAGCCCTGGTTCCCACTCACTAGATGCCAGCGCATTTCCTCCCCCAGTTGTGACAACCGAAACTGTCTCCAGCCATTGCCCAATGTCCCCTGGGGGCGGAATCGTCGCTGGGCCAGCGCCTTCCTATAAGCATGGCGATGTCCTCTGTCGCCCACACATGGCCATATATAACTGAAAACACCTCAATGTCCCAAAGTAAAGTGTTCTGTCAATGCAATGAAATACATGTGTAGTTTCATGAACAGAAATAAAGCAGTTAAGTGAAGGAAGGATTATGGATGAGCTTTTGGTCCTTTACGAAATGTGTTTCTTTAATGTCTTACATTATTCTCTTATAATTAACCACAAAAAGAAAAATCTCCTATGGGAATTCCCTGGCAGTCCAGTGGTTAGGACTCTGCACTTTCACTGCTGAGGGCCTGGGTTCCATCCCTGGTCTGGGAACTAATATCCCACAAGCCATGAGGCACAGCCAAAAAAAGAAAAAGAAAAGGAAAGAAAAATCTCCCTTGTGTGTGCTCCCTGCTCCTAAAATAGTGTCTCTGCCCTGCCCGCCCCAGAGAATGATGGTGGCCTCCTCTTAACTGAACCCCTTATGAGCCTGTGGTTTCTACTTGCCTACAAGGAATGTTCCAGTATGTTTTGGTGGAACTAAATTTGTCAAAAGTAACAAAGAGCCAAAGTTGGAACAATTTGAGTGACAAAATAATGTCAAGTGTAAAATCAATATCCATGAGTCCACAGATATAAATAAATGATTGAATAAATAAATAAATGAGGGAGAAGAGACAAATCTCCCAGGCAGAAGAATCCCAAACAATGTACACAAACGTTCTGCCCTCAAGGAGGTAGAGCACGACTCCCCATCCCTTAGGTGTGGGCTGTAAATAGTGACTTCCTTCCAAAGGGCACACCACCTCTGCCAGGTGATCAAGGTCGACATCACAGGGATAAGTCACACTGACGGCGCGTGCCCTGGACACATGTGTAATGAGAAAGGCACTTCCCCTCTGTGGTTCTTCTCTCCAAAGCCCAGTCCAACCATGAGAAAAACACCAGACAAATCCCAACTGAGGGCCCTCCTACGGAACACCTGACTCCAAACTGTCAAGTTCATCAAAACCAAGCAAATCTGAAAAACTGTCTCAGCCCAGACACATAAATGTCCCGTGAGGATCCTGGGGCAGAAAAGCGACATTAGCGACACACTGAGGAGATCTGAATAATGCATGGACTTCAGCTAATAATAATGTTATCAATCAGAATTTGTTCATTAGTTGTAACAAAGGTACCATACAGCTGTAAGAGGGTCAAAGTAGGGAAAATGGGGTGTGGGGTCTATGGAATGTTTTTGTACTCTCTTCGCTATATTTCTGCAAACCAAAATAAAATGATTCTTTAAAAACTAGCAAAGCTAAAATCAGCAGAATGGTGGCATAACTATTTCCATTGGGAATTTTAGAGGGAAACCCCACAGACTTTCTGTTTGCAGCACTGGGATTAGAGTGAGGTGAATAAGGCACTTGCTTTGGTTGCAGAATGTAAGGGGGGGCACCCAAAAGTTCTATTATGATCACCCCCATTTTACAGCTATGGAAACTGGGGCTATGAGGAAATCTCTTGCCTAGGGTCCCATAGGGAGGCAGGGCTGCTCACACACTCTCTTGGCCTCTACCTGAAATCATGGTCCCAAGCTGACCCTAAAGTCTTAAGGCCAGCACAGCGGGGCTCCAATAAGTCAGCTTTGCCAAGGGTCGTGTCTTTGCACTTGGAGTCCTGGCCTGGAACGGAGGACCCTACTCATGGGATACACAAGCTCCCCCTGGGCCTCCTCAGCAAGATCATCACTGATCCCTTGTCAATTTGGCTGCTGAGTGGTTTTAATGGGGGTCTTCTAGGCAGAGAGATGTCCAACTGGGGACCTGGGCCCCTGGCCTTGGCCCCATGCACCATCTGACCCAGCTGACTGCAAACACGGCAAATGGCTGACGCAACAGAATCAGGGCTGTGGTCAGGCTGCGGCTGAAGAAGCCACAGGAAAAGCACGCAGCTGCCTTCCAGAGGTCACAGCCGGCAACTGGAAGCCTGTAATCAAGCCGATTTCCAACAGGAAGCTCTGGCTCCCCAGGCCACATGGAGGGGAGATCAGTGTGGCCTGAGTTTCCTTGAAGCTCACTCCAGGGTCCAACCCCCTTTGGAGGCCTCTCCCCAGATGACCCCCGGGCCCTCTGGGTTCAGCGTGTTCCAGATGGACATGATCATCTTTCCTCAAAATGGGCTCCTCCCTCCATGGCCGTGTTTCTGCATTACCCACCTCTCCTTCTGCCCTGAGCCACACAGCCGTCCACACATCCATTGAGTGCCTACTGGATGCCAAAGCATTTTACTCAAAACTCCTCACTGGCCCCTCCTGCTGAGGGGCCGCACTTTACAGATGAGGAAACTGAGGTTCTGTTAGCACAAGTCCGTGTGCCCTACGCACAGTGAGGTCAAACAAACCGAAACGTCAGAGTTTGGAGCAGAGAAAGGTTTATCTCAGGGCCATGCAAGGAGGCGGGAGGCTCGTGAACGCGGGGTTCAGAAAAACCCTGAACTCCCAGAAGGGTTTCAGCAAAACATTTTTAAAGGCCGGGTATGTGGGCGGCGGCGGTGCGGGGAGGTGTTGGTCACAGGGTCTGTGATCAGCTCGTGCACAATTCTCTGATTGGCTGATGGTGAGGTAACAGGGTGGTGTCACAGGGGTTAACATGGTCAATCCTTAGGCACCACTAGGCCTGGGGGCTACATGCTCATGGTCATCAAGTAGTTAACATCTTCCGTTTGGCGAGGGAGGCGTTTCACATCTGTAAAAACAACTCAGGAATGAAGGCCCCACAGGGTCCTGCTCGCTTACAGTTCAGAGGGTTTATGTGGAGTCCTGGGGTGGTAGGGGCAGACTGTGGAAGTAGGAGCCGGTTCCTGGCTGGAGCTAGAACAGGGACCTGGTTTGTTGGCTGGGGCAGCCTCTGGTGGCCAAATAGGGGGACTGCAGCCTTAGTCTCGTGGGTCCATCCAGATCGTCTCTCCGCTCCCACAGGCTATGGTCCCTCCTCTGACACTCTCCATGGCACCCTACGGTCCCCTTGGCGGGGGGGAGGGGCAGGGATGCTAAGTGAACCCCTGCTAGGTCACCAGGGAGACCCCTGAATTCAAAACCCAGCCTCTTCTGTCAGACCCAGACCCTGTCCCCAGTCCAGTAGTCACCTGTCAGCCTCAGTTTCCCCAGCTGGGGACTTGGGAACCAAAAATGCCCTCGGCCTCTTCAGGTCGTGGTACAGATGAACACAAAGGTGGCATGCACTAAACACTCAGTAACTGCAGTTGTCACCCTCAGAAACATAAAGGAGAAGGGCAGGGACTTGAGATGGGGTGTCGCAGGTGGCCCCAGCTCCCCTCCCACAGGATCTCACTGGCCAGCAACCAAGCCAGAAAGCCCCGAGGCCATAATTAGGCAGAAACAACCCACCTCTTTTTCTGAGAAAGGGAAAAAGGAAACCGAAACAGAAAGCCTGGGCTCTGCTCTGCCTTTAGACGCCCCCATTCAAGTATCTCCAAGTCAGAGGATCCTCCTGGAACTTGTCATTGGTCAGCACAGCTCCTATGCTAATAAGGGGGTAGCCCCAGCCCAGAAGAGGTTCCTGCGCCTTCCCCTAACTCCCGTCCAGACTCCCTACGGACAGATCTGGAGCGCACCTACTTTTTATCACTACAGCCCCTGTGCCCATGGTTGACCACTTGAATGAGTCGGTGCTGCATTGCTTGCAAGCTGCCGCGGTGCCTGTGCTTCCTGCTGCTACTGGTGATTCTGATGGCTCTACTTGTAGCCTTGGTCATCTTCGCTGTCAGGGCCAACAGCAAGCACTGCACGGATGGCCTCCAAGCAGAGCAGGAGTGTCAGAACCGCACTCGGTACGTGCAGCACCAGCTAACCCAGGCCCAGGAAGTCTTACACAAGATGGAGATACAGGCCGCCACCTGCAACCAGACGGTGGTAAGCCACTGCACCCCCTAGAGAGGGCCCTGTACTTGCGGGGGGTTCTTACAGGGTCTGTGTGGAGATCAAGATAGACCTTAAAACCCCCCCCTGGATGTCCCCACCAGGGTTTGGAGACCTCTAAACTCTCTCCAGGGTGCTAGTGTGGGGTGGGGCCTTAAAACTCCCCACAGCACCCAAATCAGGGGCCTCAGTATCCCTGCTAGGATATGGGGGAATCTCCAGACTCCAGGGCACTGGTGTGTGGGAGCTAGAAACTCCCCTCGGGCCCCAGTCTTGGGGGAGCAGAAGTCCCCCCTAGGGGTTGGGATCGGGACCTCACCAGGTCCCAAAGAAAGAGGCTCTTGATACTTCCACTGCATCCTGAGAGACTCTGGAATTTTCATCTGTGTCCTGATATGGGGGAGCCTTGAAACTCCCACTGGTCCTCTACTTGGACTCCGAAATCCCCCCTGTGTTCTGGTTTTGGGAGGACCTCTCAATCTTCTTGGGCAATAGCCCCGGGGGATCTGGAAACTTCTCCTAGAGTTTGGGCATGGGGAGCTTCCAAATTCTCTTGGGGAGGGCCTCAAAACTCCCATTTCTAGGATCACACCCTTATCGGTGGCCCTGGGAGGGTGGGAGTTATGGCCACTCTTCAAGGTGGGAGACTGAGGTGCAGGGGACGGTCGGAGTGGAAACTGAAGGGGGTTTGGACCCAAGCTCCTCTGATCCCAGGGCTTAAGGAGGGGTCCAGGGCCCAAGGACAGAAGTCCAGTTTCCCACACCCCACCCCCACCCCCGCGTCGCAGGTGACCCTGAGGGATTCTCTGAAGACGGAGCAGGCACAGGTGGCAGAGCTTCAGGGTGAGAAAAGCATAAGGCCAGCGTTCCACGGACGGGGCTCGGAGGGGTGGGCCAGTTATTGAAAAGGACTAAGGAGGGAGGGTCCCAGGGTTGGGGTCGGGAGGGAGGGATGGGGTCAGATTCCATTTGGAGTAGGGGAGGGGGGAGCACGCCAGGTTTCCCAGCGTGGGTTGAATGAGGGCGGGGCTAGAGGCGGGGACGTGTCCCGGGTTGGAGCCAGGTGAGTGGGCGTGGTCAGTGTGTTGACGCGCCCCTTGATTCTGTACCCGACCCCACCAGGAGAGGTCAAGATTTTGAAGCAGAAGCTGGAGGACACTTTGGCGGAGGTGCAGCGACTAAGGTCCGAGACGACCCCCCCCACACCGGCCACTCCCCTTTCACCCCACCCCGAAGACTCGCGACCCCCTTGGCTTCGAAAAACCCCGTTGCTCAGGGGGCAAAGTTTAAGTCCCAGCCTTGTCCCTTGTGTCACACAGCCATGGGGTGGCCTCTGCCAGCTCTCCTCCCCAGTGAATTGGTGGGGGAGGAGTGGAGATTCTTAGGGGCGCAGCCTCCAGCTGCTGGAGCCGGCTTGGCAGCTGCCTGAGTTGTCCCGATCTCTACTCCAGAAGAGGGAGTGAGGCCTCAGCTGAGAACAACTCTTCTAGCTGCTCGAGCGTCCTGTTCGCTGTGGTCGTGGTCGTGGTCCTCGAGGCTCTGCTGATCTGAGGTCCCAGAAAGCCTGCCGGTAAGGAGGGGGCAGCCCCGGGGAAAAGAAAACTGGGAAAGGATGGGAGTCGGGGATGGGTCACGGTCTGGGGAGGTGGCCTACCTGCGGGGCAGAGGGCTGGGCACCGAGGAGAAGAATATTGGAGAGGGAGGGAGAGCCCAGTGAGCAGGGAGGGGGTGGGGTGGGGCGGTCCTGGAGCGGGGCAGGGCTTGGGGGGGGGGCGGAGCCCGTGTTGTATCTGCCTCCGAGTCCCTGTTTTGATGTCTTTTAGGCCACAACCTGGACTGGTCCGGTTCCCTCTCTGCTTCCCCCTTTGAGGCTTCCTGACCTGGCCCGTTCTGAGGGGACCACATGGCAACACGGCTGTGGGGAGGAGAGGGGGGATGGGGTAGCCTAAGGGGTCCATGGGGCAGCTCTGGAGGGATACCTTGGGCATGCAGAAGTAGCGGAGTTGGCCCAAGGCTGCCCTAGAGCTGAGGAGGGCATGGGGGTGGAAGGTGGGGCACCTGCTTCTTGCTGACACGGTTTCTAGAAAGTCACTTTCTTCTGGGGTCTTTGGGCTCCGAAAAAGTAAACACCCCTCTGGGGGGGAAAACTTTACTCTCAAGTTTTTGGAGTGTTACTGTGTCACCCCCAAGCATCTGGGGGCTGCCCTGCGGACCAGGGTGGACACCCATTGACATCCACATCCAGCTTTCCCTGCTCTAGAATGTTCTCAGGAATCCCTACGGTTCTGGCAGTCACCACCCCACTGCCTCCCCAGCCCTCTTGTCCATTTGGATCGTCTTAAAGAACTCTACACCCTCATCAGCTCGCTTGCAGTGTTCTGCTCTCATCTCCTCGCCGGGATCTTCTGATGGCAGCGGTCCCATGAGGAAACCAAGGCTGTGGTGAGGGACACTTTGCCCTGGTTCCCAATCCCTTCCCACAGAAAGTGCAGGGCTGGGATCAAACCTGGATCTGCAGACACACACAGGCCTGTGTCACCATACCCCCTCCTCCAGAGAGCCTCTCTGCTTCTCAAAATTGAAGGCCACTGGGAGTCCCCTGGTGGCCTAGTGGTTAGGATTTTGAGCTTTCACTGCCGTGGCCCGGGTTCAATCCTTGGTTGGGGACCTGAGATCCCGCAAGATGCGTGGCACGGCCAAAAGTAAAAATAAAAAAATTGGAAGGTGTTCAAAATTGAAGCCCACCATCTGATAAACCCTTCAACCCACTTTCTTGGATCCTCCCATGGCCCATAATTCCTTCCTCCTCTGTTACCTTCCTTCCTCCAAGTTCCCCTGGAATTCTGACTATTGTCCGGGCAACTTCTTGTGCGTGGCTGGGGGTGGGGGCAGGTCCCTTGCATCTGCCCAGAATTCCCAGAATTCTGCACTGCCCTCACCATGGCCCCGAGCCCAGATGGTCGGGCCCCCCCTCCATGGCTCCCGCTGCCCTCCCAGGGACCCCCAAACCCCATCCCTGCCACAGGCCCCCCTGACGCTCCCCCGACCCCACCCCCCAGCCCCTAACTTCCTATTGCTCCACCCCCTGTGACCATTTCTCTGCATTTTGATTTGTCAAGTTCCTTCCTGCCTCATGGCCTCAGCTAGTCTCTACCTCCTGCTCGGAGCACCAGCTCCCCACTCTGAAGTTCTAGAACAGGGTTTCTCGGCCTCCAAACTCTTGACATTTGGACTGGACCATTCTCTGCTGTGGGGCCTGCCCTGGGCACTGTAGCACGTTGAGCAGCATCCCTGGCTTCCACCCACTAGAGGCCCATAGCACCTTACCCCGAGGTTGTGACAACAAAAAAATGCCCCTAGACGTAACCAAGTTTCCCCTGGGGGGCAGAATCAATTCCGGTGAGAACCTCAGCTCTAGAAGGTGAGACTTGGGTGCCCGTCAGTTCTGTGAGTGTCCCCAGCTCACAGGGGGGCTCAGCAGGCGTTCCCATGGAGTCCCTTTACAATGACTGAGTCATTTCACCACCACCCCCATCGGCAGCCCCGTCTAACAGATGAGGAAACTGAGGTCCAGAGGAGTGACTGGACTCGCTCAGGGTTTCTCAGCTGCTCAGGCAATGGAACCCTCTGCTTCCAGCAGGTTCTCTTGATTGCCGGGAAGCAGACCTTTCTCACATGACCTCAGTCCTTTCCCATCCCCACTCAACATCCTTCCCCCCAGCTCCCAGCTTGGGCTACTGGAAAGTTCCAAAACAGCTCCGCCTCCCACCCCCACCATACCTGGGCTGTGTTTCGCTGATGGAGGGGGCAGGTTTGCCCCAATATTATGGGTTTGACCTGCTCAATTTCTTCCCCTAAATTCCCACCCAATGGCTAGGGTATAAATGTCTCTCTTTCCTAAAAATGCCCCTCTCCCCTGGCTGGCTGTTGGGGGGATTCCAGCTTCAGCAGGAATCTGGCAGTGACCTGTGGCTGCTGTGTATCCCTGGCCTGAGACTTAGCCTCTCTGGGCTTTGGTTTCTTAATGTGGAATTGGGGGCGGGGGGCGGGAGGCTGGGCAGGTCAGGGAGGGACACAGATTCTATTTCATAGTGTTCACTCAGCTCACATTTCTGCACAACTACTGTGTGCCAGGCCCACGCGGCGGCAGTGTGAACAGGGCAGGTGCAGGCTTTGCTTCTTAGGGGCTCACCCAGTCTGATGGGGGAGGCAGCCAGGAATCACACACAGGTAAAATGACGGCAGAGCTGAGAGAGCTGATCAAAAGGGGCCTGAGGGCTTCCCTGGGGGCGCAGTGGTTGAGAGTCCGCCTGCCGATGCAGGGGACACGGGTTCGTGCCCCGGTCGGGGAAGATCCCATATGCCGCGGAGCAACTAAGCCCGTGAGCCATGGCCGCTGAGCCTGCGCGTCCGGAGCCTGTGCTCCGCAACGGGAGAGGCCACAACAGTGAGAGGCCCGCGTACCGCAAAAAAAAAAAAAAAAAAAAAAGGGGGGGGCCTGAGTTAGTGGGGAAGGGGGAGGGTTCTGGAGGAGGAGACACACTGGTGGACAGGGGAGAGCTGGTAGGAACTGTTAACTGGGCAAAGAGGGAGGAGAGGGCTCTCAGGCAGCCCTGGGGTAGGAATGCGCTGGCCTGAAGAGCGCTGAGGAGGGCAGGAGGCAGCTAAGAGCAGGAAGTGACATCAAAGACCTGCTAGGGGTCTTGCTGGGGAGGAAGAGGAGGGGGGGGGATTAGAAAGGGGTGAGGGGTAAGACGGGGAGATAGAGGGGGAAGAGAAAAAGAGGGGGAGTAGGGTGGAGGAAGAGGAGGAAAGGGAGGTGGAAATGGAGGCGGGCCAAGAGGAAATAAGGGGAAAGAGGGCGGAGGGGGAGGAAGAGGATTTGACTCAGAGGGAAGTCTGGGGAACGGTGTGAACGCGCCTGGATCTGATTCACGTTGTAAGGTCTCCCCCTGGTGGCCTAGTGGAGAATGGGCAGGGAGATGGGACGGATCCACCCTTGCGTCTACCCTCTGGTCCTCACAGCCAGCCACAAAAAGTGTGGCAGCCTGAGCCAGGCCAACCTCAATTGCTCGAGTAGCCTCCCGTCTTCTAGGCTTGGTCATTCCATGAACAGAATGGGGACAATATACCCCCAGACCCTCGCCAAGCGCCCCCTGTGCAAATGGGTGCTTTGCGCAGATGTGCTCAAGTGATTCCCACAAAGCCCTACGGGGCAGGAGCTACTGTCATCTCCGCTTCACAGAGGGGGAAACTGAGGCTCAGAGGGTCACGTGGGATGCAGATGCCAGACTGGAATCCAGGACCCCCCAGTCCTGTCCTGGGCTCCACTAGCCTGGGCTGGCCCCTGGCGTGGGTCCAGCCCCTCCCAACAAACTCGAAGCCACCGCCAGGCAGGGCGGAACCGTGGGTGTCCCTGGCGCCCCAAGGTGCCAATTAAATGCTCGTCGCCGTCTGGGGCCAGAGCTGTGGACGGCGGCATGGCCGAGCCGGGGCCGGAGCCGGGGCGCGCCTGGCGAGTGTTCGCCCTGTGCGGGGCCGCGGTGTTCCTGGCAGCGGTGGCGGCTGGAGCAGCCCTGCTGGCCTGGAATCTGGCCGCCTCGGCCTCCCGGAGGCCTCGCTGCCCAGAGCCAGGGGCCAACACCACGGCGCCGCCTGGAGACCTGGAGCCCGAGGTCGAGGAACTTCGGCGCCGGCTGGCAGAGGCTGCCCAGCGCGAGGAGGCCCTGACCAGGCAGTTGAACCAGGCCGAGGGTGTCCGACAGGAGCTGGAGGAGGCCCTAAGGGCCTGTGAGGGCCGCCAGGTAGGTGGGCAGGGTGGGGGGCTGTGGAATCCAGAATATGGGGGGGAGAGGGTGCACACACATCCCTGGGGCTCCCCCCCCCCGCCCTGTGCCTTGGTTTCCGCCATTCTTCAATTGAGGGAGGCAAATAAGAATACACACGTAATTCCTTCCAACTCCTACAATGCCAGTTCAGCCTTGAGTTTACCTTCTGACCAAGAAGGTGTCACTGTCCTCTGCTATTTGCCAAATCACTGGTGGAGGCTAGGGAAGCCTCAGACCCCTAAGCCCACCTGGGGAGGCCCTGTGCTAACCCTCCCCCTAGGTACCCACTCAACGTCCCACCTCCCAGCCAGTGTACAGCAGCCCTATTTTGAGAGAGGGACATTCATGTCACCTGTAATTAGGAGGCTAAAGTTGGCCTCTTGGGGGAGGTACCAGCCAGGTCCTCCCTTTTCCTCCTGCCACCCCCTTCAAGCTCTTCCTTAACCCTTCCCAGCCCTGAACCTCGCAGAAGAATCATCCTCAGAGTCCCAACCATTCACATTTATTGAGTAACTACTGTGTACCCCTGTGTCCCAGGCGCAGCAGAGGTTGGGCAGTGTATGAATTTTTGAAAATTCATGCCTTTTGAAAATTCATCCCTACGCCTTTCCTGACTGCCTAAGGGAAAGGCCTGGGGTAGCCGAGGTTAAGAGCAGCCTGCACTGGGTTCAAATTCTGTCTCTGCCTCTCGATGGAGGATTCTCCAAGGAAGCCAGGCCAGTAGTTTTGCAGAATGTCTTGTTGCCAAAATCTCGGCCTCTGTACCCTGGTACCAAATAGAAATACGGAGACAGAGTTTTGGAGGAAATAGAGAGTAGCTTTATTTCTTTGCCAGGCAAAGAGGGAACACAGCAGGCTAGCACCTCAAAAAAACTGTGCCCCCCTCTCTGGGGGAATAGGGAGAAGTCTTATAGTCAGGGCTTGTAGTCTGGGGTAGGTGATAAGGATCAAGGCAGTGATGGACTTGCATTCTTCTTTCTTCTGGGAAATTTCAAAACGGCCACAGCAGACATCCGTAACTGGGTCTGGTCATCTCCAAGATTATCGCTGGTGACCTCCTCTCTGAAATGAAGAAAGCTACAAGGGAGTGTTACAAGGGAGTGTGGGAGAAAAGAATGCCAGGTGCAGGATATAATTCACATAGAGTCAGAAAGTGATTAAGGAATCAGCTTTGTGTAGGACAATTCTAGTTGCATGCACTACAGATTAGTAACAGTTAAAGTGAAACTAGGATTGCTTAACTTTTATAGACCTGCTTTTGCTGTTTCTATAGCCATTCACTCATTCCTTTGTTTTCCCGGCTTGTTAGTAGGAAAGAAAAACCCCATTTTCCACTTCTACTGTAACAGTCTCACAGAGGTGACTAAGTATACCCTTGAAACCCAATTGTCAACCACCAAATTGGCTTGTGCTGGTCTGAAACCCCAGTCCGCGAGTCTAGATATAGCTAGGATTGGAACCAGATCCTGTCGGCAGAGCTAAACCCTTTCTATATCTAGTTGGCCTGGAGTAGGGGCCGGATGACCTGGACAGAGAACTTCTTCCAGGCAGGCACCTGTCACCACTCGGTACCCCAGACTTCAGAGGCCACTTCTGTGTTTTACAACTACAGGACCCCCAAAGGTCCAAATAAAGCTCAAGGAACACCAATGTAGTCTCAGTCTCCCCTAAAAAGGGCGGGGTCAATTCACTCCTTCTCCCCTCCCCCCTCCCCCCCTCACTTCCCCTCCACTCCGCAGAGTCGGCTTCAGACCCAACTGATGACACTGAAGACTGCGATGGACGAGGCCAAGGCTCAGGGGACCCAGATGGGGGCAGAGAACGGGGCGCTGACAGGTGTGTTGGGGTGCAAAGTGGTGGGCAGGGCTAGAGGTGGGAGGAGCCTAGAAGGTTCCCAGCTACGTACAGGTGCAAACGTAAAGCAGACGAACGCGAAAACTTGTGAAAGAAATGCGCATAATATGCAAAGGTTATGCGAATGTCAGAGAACAATGCAAATACAACGAAATATGCACACGCCGTGTAGAGACTCCCAAAAGTAATGTAAACCTATGAAAAGCTATGCAAATGACACGTAAAGGTCAGGCAAACAGCACACAAACTTAATTCAAATAAAACAAACCACGCAAATAGTAGGCAGACTATGAATTCGTAGCTGGTGTGCGAGGGGTAGGAGCCTGGTCTCCAGCCTGATCCTGCCCCCTGCGCCCGCAGAAGCCCTGGCGCGCTGGGAGGCGGCGGCCACGGAGTCTGCGCAGCGGCTGGACGCGGTGCAGCGGCGCGCGAGCACGGCGGAGGCCGAGAGTGAAGCCTGCGCAGCCCGGGAGGCGGCGCTGCGCGAGCACGTGTGAGTAAGGAGTGGGCGGGAAGGGTCCGGGGGAGGGCGAGCCCAAGCCCCTGCCCATGTGGGCGGGGCCTTGTGGAGAGTCAAGGCCCTCCTGAAGGTCAGGCGTTAGAACGTGGGGGGCGAACCTGGGGGGCGGGGGAGGCGCTCTTCGGGGACGGGAATCCCCCACGTTAGCGCTGGCACTCTGGAGGCATGGGTCCCTGGGGTCGGGCGCATACTGGGGGCTCAGGGGAGGGCGGGGAGTGCAAGTGGAGGATGCAAGAAAAATCGAGTACCGAGTGAGGGGCCGGGGGCCTGGAGGCGGAGCTTCTGGGGAAAAGGCTGGGAGTCCATGGGGAGGGGTCCTGGAAATGGCCAGGGGTGGAGAAGGGATGAGGGATCCTGGAGCATGGGATCTCTGGGGAGGGGGCGTTCCCAGGAAAGGCGGAAGAATGCTGGAGGGTCTCTGGGGAAGGGGGGTCCAGGTGCTGACGGGACCCTCCGTCCTTCCCGGCAGTTACGCCCTGGAAGCCCAGACGGGCCCCCAGCGCAGAGTGCCACACCCCCGGACACGCTCCGGGTCCCGACCTCGGCCCAACCCCCGCTCGCGCTCTCGCCCGGGAGCCTCCGGGGGTTGCAGGCGACCAGCGCGGCGCGCAAGGGGGTGAGTCAGACCCCAGCTGGATCAGGGCTCGAGGCCAGGAGGACAGACACTGGGGGCCCTGCTGGGACACTTACAGAGGTACCCACGCTAGATGAGATGCTCAGTCGACACCCATCAACGCTCAGCTTTCGACCGACAGCCGTCCTGAACGGAAACTGTGCAGAAAGAAGACCCGACCCTCTCTCTTTGACCATCTCGTGCTTATTTTGCAGATGGGGAAATTAAGGTCCATTTGGTCACAAGGTGAGATAGTGCAGAGCTGGGACTTAAGTCCCCTCTAAGGACAAGGACAATGTTGCCCTCATCGCACAGACGTGAGGACTTAGGGTCCAGCCCTGACCTGGGAGTGACCTGAAGGGGTTACTTCTCCTCTCTGGTCCTCAGTTTACCTTGCCTGTAAAATGAGTAATTGGAATGGTGAGAGCCAGCATATCCTTGACACCAAAAGCTGACAAAAGTGGCACAATAGGAAAACTACAGACCCCTCTCCCTATGAAGAGGGTACAAAACTCCCAAATGGAATTTTAGCAGAGAACCAAGTAACACGTTTTTAAGATACACCATAACAGAGTGACTTATGCCTGAGGTGCAGAGATGGTTCAATATTTGGAAGTCTGGTAATAAAATTTGCCATACTAAATGGATCAAATGAGAAAAATTCTGGAAAGGTCATCAAAATAGCAACAATTGCATGTAGGTGAGATTATACGGTATTTGTCTTTCTCAGCCTGACTTATTTCAGTTAACATAATACCCTCTAGATCCATCCATGTCGTTGAAATGGCAAGATTTCTTTTTTATGAGACTATTATGAGTAATATTCCATTGTGTGTGTGTATATATATATATATAACATCTTCTTTATCCATTCATCTATCGATGGACACTTAGATTCTAATTTCCAGACCGTAATCAGATTTTTCCAACTGTTCTGATAATGTCCTTTGTAACAAAAGAGTATCCTGGCTTACACATTGTATTAATCTGGAACATTCCTCAATCTGTCTTTGCCTTTCATGACACTGGCTTTTTCCTTTTTCTTTTTTTTTTTGACACTGGCAGTTTTTAAAAAGCCCAAGCGAGTCATTTCGTGGTGTCTGAGTTTGGGTTTTTGTGATGTTTCCTCATGATTAATTGGCATTTTTGGCAGGAATGCCTCAGAAACAGTCAACCCAATAATATTATCTGTTGTTGGTATGACTATATATAGAAAACCCAAGAGAATTAATGGAAACTTTCCTATATCTAAACAACTAGGTAGAAAATCCTTTCAAAGAAAAGAAAGATCCCTTTCAGATAATTTTTTATATCCAGGAATAAACTACGTTCCTTATTATGTAAGGATCTATTCTACATTAATTTTTCAAAAAATAACTCAGTAGAAAATGGGCAAAGTACATGGGCAGCCTGGTCATCGAAATATACAAAAAAGGGGCCCAATTTCACTGCTAGAGAAGAAATGCAAACTGAAAAAAATGTGATACCGTTTTCTACCCTTTAGTTTGTCAAAGACAAAAATAAAAACAAATTAAAAGTTTGTGAATACATTGTGTTGGCACTGCTGTTGGGACTGCTCATTGGTACAACCACTTGGGAGGGCAGTTTTCCAGAATCTCTCAAAATTAAAAGTGCACATGTTGTTTGACCCATCAACTCCTCTTCAGGCAATTTTTCTGCAACCATATTATTATTTTTTTTTTTTTTTTTGCGGTACGCGGGCCTTCCACTGTCGTGGCCTCTCCCGTTGTGGAGCACAGGCTCCAGACACGCAGGCCCAGCGGCCATGGCTCACGTGCCCAGCCGCTCCGTGGCATGTGGGACCCTCCCGGACCGGGGCACGAACCCGCGTGCCCTGCATCGGCAGGCGGACCCTCAACCACTGCGCCACCAGGGAAGCCCAACCATATTATTTTAATTAAAAAAAATTTTTAATCTACAACCATATTTAAATGTATACAAAATGATGGACTGAATGCAGTGGAGAATCCTGTGTTGGATCCTGGAACAGAAAAACACTTGGTGAGGAAATCAAATAAAGTCTAGAGTTTAGTTAATAGTAATATACGGAGATTAATTTCTTAGTTTTGACAAAGAAATTGGAAGAAGCTGCATGAGGGCTATTCAGAGACTCTCTGTATTATCTCTGCAAAGTTTCTGTAAATCTAAACGTATTCCAAAATTAAAAGTTTACTTTTAAAAAGATGAGGGTGGGGGAGAGGAGAAATGAAGACATTATTTTTACCACATTCTTGGTAATTGCAAAAAATTGGAAACAACCTCAGTGTCCATCAGTTGGGGACTGTTTAAATGAGTGTCCGTCCATCCACACCATGGACTGCTATACAACTGGTTTGTGTGGGTTTTTTTATTTTTTGTTTTTGGCCAAGCTGCCCGGCTTGCAGATCTTAGTTGCCTGACCAGGGATTGTACCTGCGCCCTCAGCAGTGAAAGTACAGAGTCCTAACCACTGGACAACCAGGGAATTCCCACTATAAAACTGTTAAAAAGGCCAAAGCTGATCTTCTCTGAGACGCATTAATGTAAAAAGCAGGAGAGCAGGGCTTCCCTGGTGGCGCAGTGGTTGGGGGTCCGCCTGCCGATGCGGGGGACGCGGGTTCGTGCCCCGGTCCGGGAAGATCCCACATGCTGCGGAGCGGCTGGGCCCGTGAGCCATGGCCGCTGAGCCTGCGCGTCTGGAGCCTGTGCTCTGCGTCGGGAGGGGCTACAACAGTGAGAGGCCCGCGTGCCGCAAAAAAACCCCAAACAAACAGGAGAGCAATAATTTGTGTACGTCTTTTAAAATTCGGGGCTGGGGGAAACTTTTATCCAAATATCTCTGAAGGAAACACTGGTCACAGCTGTGGCCTCTGGAAAAGGAATCAGGGATCTGGGGATCGGCGGGGGAAGCAGTCTCATGTTCCTCTGTATACCTTTTTGTAAAGTTTGCATTTTAAAAATCATGTGCATGTATTACCCTTAAAATAATTAAAATTTGTTTTGAAAAATTTCTGAAGAGGCTGCTGTAAGGAGGGGAACAGCACACTTGAAACTCTGATCCCCCCTCAGCCAGTCCTGCTTATTATCCCCCCACCCACCTTGGAGGTGGCTTGGTGGTGCCTGGTCAGGGCCTTTACTGGGAGAGGACCAACTTGGGGTGGGGGAAGGAATTGGAGGGCCCCCCCCCGCCCCCCGCAAAGGAGGAGGTGAGGCTGAGGGGAGAGATGAGAGTCTAACTGCTTTGTTCCGTTGCTGGCCACCAGGGGTCACCCCAGTCTGCAGACCTGGTTGCTGCTGGCTGAGGGCCCAGAACTTGAGAGGCAGGGAAGATGGGTCTGAGACACCCCCCTCCCCCTGCAACTCTGGCGTAAATCCAGAAGTGAGCAGGAAACAGCTTCTCCTTCTGGAGTCAGCTAGGGCTTGAGACTGGCCCTGCCTTGTCTGGGGCCCCAGGGACTGCAGACCCTCACTGTGGGGTCCAGGGCTGATTCACACAAAGGGCTGGGCTCAGGGCTGTAAATGGGACCTAAAATATTATCATTACTATTCACTTATTCTGCTAGCTTCACCTTGGCCATACCTGCCAGATCCCTGAAAATCAGCTCCGGGGAAATGTGGAGCCATGGGAGGTGTGTGAGCAGGAAGGGTACTGTCAGATCTGGTTCCCCCGCCAGAACGGAGAATCCCCCAGCTGCCTTGCCTTCCAGACCCCACCTGCCTCCCTCCCCACAGGGCCAGCCCCCAGCCTGCCCTTGCTCTGTTGTGCCTCCCTGTCTCCACCTGTCCAGTTACCACTCAAAGTCTCTGTCTGTCTCTCTGTCTCCAAGTCTTTACCTCTGTGTCTCCACCTTGTCCCCAGCACACTCTCCCAGGTCCCTGCCCTGGCCTCCCCTATTCATGGTCACCCTGGGGTCCCTCCGTGGCTACAGAAACAGGAGGGTATGGGAGGGGGGGGTGGAAAGGGGAAGCCTGGCACAAGCTGGGTGGAGGGCACTGGGGACAGCAGCAGCCTGACCTTGTTGGCGCCCAGTCCCAGGTAAGAAAGTGGGTCACCTTTTTTCAGGAAGGAACACGGATGCCCAGAGAGGACAGGCTCTTCCCCCACCCCCCACAAAGGGCTCTCCTTGCCTCCTCTGTCAACTCCAAAAGCCCAAAACTTAATATCCTTTGCATTTAACCAAAACCCAAACACGTTGGCATAAAAGTGGAGGGTTTTCTGAACTTTGCTGAAATTTTTCTTCGCCAGAAATATCGCTTCCTCCAGAACCTTCCTGAAGTTCTGTGAGAGTTTTTAAAAACCTCGTGTCTCCTTGAGAACTTCAGTGTCGGTCTTCAGAATGACACAGAGCTGACTTCCTCAGGACAGTCTTCCCGTCTCTGCCCAAACAATCAAATGAAACCAAATGGATTGTTTTTAATTTAGAAAAAAATAATTAAAATCGAAGTCCCTCCAAAGGAATTCAGAGAGATTCATGCACAAAATTTCCTGTGACTATGACAAATGGTTTTCAGGGAAAAACCAAATGCTCACATCATTCGATGCATTTGACCTCATGTGAATTCGAAGACCAGTTGCTCACCTCCTCCCTCTGGAATTTTCTGGCCAGGAATTCAGGCAGAACGTGTTCAGAGAGTCTGTTTTTAGAAATTTTAGACTCTGCTGGCAGGAGTGTCAATGGAAACAACCTCTTTGGAGGACAAATTGATGACAGCTGTCAAAATGTAAAATGGGTCTTCCCTGGTGGCGCAGTGGTTGAGAGTCCGCCTGCCGATGCAGGGGACGCGGGTTCGTGCCCCAGTCCGGGAGGATCCCACATGCCGCGGAGCGGCTGGGCCCCTGAGCCATAGCCGCTGAGCCTGCGCGTCCGCAGCCTGTGCTCCGCAACGGGAGAGGCCACGGCGGTGAGAGGCCCGCGTACCACCAAAAAAAAAAAAAAAAAAAAGTAAAATGTTATTGCTTTAGGACCCAGCAATTTCACTTGTGGAGATTTGATATCGTCTTATTTTGTTCACTGAAACAAAAAATTTAGAAACAGTCTAAGTGCCCATTGGTAATTATTATGGTAATGTATGTGCTGAAAACCTAAACAGCAGTCAAAAGGAGTCAACAATCTCAAAGTCATAATGTTGAGCAAAAAGAGGAAGTTTCATCATTACCTTTTCCATTAAAAAAAAAAATCTAGCTTTTAAAACAAATTATTGGAAAAAGAAACATTACAAATCAAAGTTGTGAGATCAAATTGCCAAAAAGAATGTTATTTCTGAGCTTGATACAAAAGACATTAGTGTGTATATTGAAAACTCTTGTTCTTACACTGTGACAGTTGCTCAAAATTGTAGCACATCAGGTCTAGAGTGGCTTTTTGGTTTTCTAGGAGTTTATGGTTGCCTTTCTTTTCTCTTGACAACAGATATCATGTTCATACGTACATATATGCAACATCTTCAGTATACAGTGAAAGACAGCCAAGATCTTAAGCTCATACCAAGACTGTCACACCTCCTGGCATTGGCCTAAGCACTGCCCCCTTGCCTGAGCTCTCAACTGGACCCTTGTCACCCAGGCTCTACCCCTGTCATGCCCCCTTTCCCCTGGTGATCCCACAGGCCCAGGGCAACAGCAGCTGGGACAGTGTCCCTCCCCTGTGTCTCAGTTCCCCAGCCTCACGTCAGAGGCTGTGCATGATCCAACCCCACCTTAAAAAACTACCACCATTTATTAAGGTTAACTGTGTGCCAGGCACTGTGACAAGTGTTTCACAACCGGCTTTGTTGCCTCCACTTTAGACAGGAGAAAACTGAGGCTCAAGGAGGAGAAGTCACTTGTCCCAGGTCTCACAGCGGTAGGTGGCCCAGCCAGAACTTAACTCCAGAGGCCTGCATTGAAACCATGTATTCACTCTGCCTACATGACTCCCCATTAATGCAGATGGGAGATGTCCTCCTCCCACCCTGCTCCAGGGGACTCTGGGTGGGCCTGACCAACCCAGAGAAATAGCTGGTTGGGCACCACTTGCAGCCCCCAACCCTCCTCCCTCCCAGTAGTGGCTGGGAAGGGTCCGGAATCAGGAATCAATGGGTAGCTGCAAAGGCCAAAGGTCAGACAGGGGTTTCCTGCCCATCCCTGGGAACTTCCTCCATCCCGACCCAACTCCCACCTCCTTGATGAACACCACCCTGGAGGACCCCTCCCCGCTCAACTACCCCCCACTCCACTACCCTGGCTAATAGGGGGATGGGTCCCCATGCCACCGCCTTCAGCCTGCTGTGCCCCCCACAGGCAGTGGACAGCAACTGTGTTATCGTCACCCACCCATGGTCCAGCCTCCTTTCCATCCCCTTGCCCCGTTCCCCTCGGATCCTGTCAGCCTTGACCCCATGGGGCTAGGGGCTGTGTCCCACTCTGTCTCCCCAAGACTGAGGACCCCTCACCGCCAGGCCTGGGGCTCTTGGTGGGGCCTCTGGCATCACCCAGCATAGGGGTTTTCCCTGGAGCTCCTGGATCTGGGGGGACATGTAGGAGGGCATACCCAGAATCCTTTGCTCCTTGGTCCCGAAACCCCTTCCTTGCCCACCTGGGGGTGACCCACAGTGAAGCTTGACCCCCTCTATCTGGCGCTTCCCCTTCACCATCTCACAGAGCCCCAAGATGAGGTTTCCAGCAGGAAGTGGTAGTAATAATAGCAACGGCAAATCATTTCTCCCAGCCCCCTCCCCGGCCCTGGGACCTGGTACTGTGCCCCCCTCATCTCACAGAGGGGAAAACTGAGACAGGAGAAGCCCCTCACTCAAGCTCACCCTGGCCCCAGGTTCACTGCTGCCTGTGTTTACTAAGCGCCTACATGAGCCGGGCATTGGGTGGGATGACAGCTAGGGGAACCCGCGCCACCACCATCCACCCATCAGCCCTCTGTGAGGCCTTCCTGTGCCAATTACTGAGCACCTACTGTGTGCCTGGCCCTCAGCTAAGCGCTCCGCACAATTTAGCTCCTGTAATCATCACTGCCACGTAAGATGGGCACACATCTGTAGCCAGCCCTCCCTGAGGGGAAGTGAGTCCAGCTCTGTGAACGACCAGAGTGAGACACCCAGGCGGTGCTTTCTCCTCCCTTCGTCTCGGTATCCTCCTCCCCACGATGGGGATGTTGACATGAGGTCATAGGCAGGTGAGACCAGCTCTGGGCACAAAGCAAGGGCAGGTGGGGAAAATGAGGCTCAGCAAGGCCAAGGACGCCTGGTCACCTAGCCGGTGCCCCACCCAGTGTTAATCAGAGAGGCCCAGACGTGACATGGTGCCCTCCCCCCTTCCCTTCACAGCCCGGGTGGGAGTGTTGTGATAACCCACAGCCCCCGTTTCCTCCTGGCCAGGAAGGAGCCAGGCAGAGGAAGTATTAAGAGGAGTAATATAAACACTTCCCCCCCTCCCCCCTGCCGTGGCAAGGTCTAGAAGGGGCAGAAGCCACCACCCAGAGCAGACCAGCCAGCAGAGCAGTGCCGGTGCACCGGGCAGAAGCTGGGAGGAGATGGGCTTGGCGATGGAGCACGGGGGACCCTATTCACGGGCAGGGGGCAGCCCGAGGGGCTGCTGGTACTATCTACGCTATTTTTTCCTCTTTGTCTCGCTCATCCAACTCCTCATTATCCTGGGCCTTGTCCTCTTTATGGTCTACGGCAACGCGCACGTGAGTACCGAATCCAACCTGCAGGCCACCGAGCGCCGGGCTGACGGCCTCTACGGCCAGGTGGTGGGGCTCACGGCCTCCCAGGCCAACCTGTCCGAGAAGCTCAACCTCACCTCCCGCGCCAAGGATGCCATCATGCTGATGCTGCTAAACGCGCGCCGCGACCTGGACCGAATCAACGCCAGCTTCCGCCAGTGTCAGGCCGACCGGGTAAGTCCACAGGCCGGACACCCGACCCGGGGAACCCCAGGCTGGTCACCTCACCTCTCTGAGTTTCACTTTCCTCGTTCATGAGACAGGGACAGTCACGGACCCTACGTTTTGTGTGCCGAGCCCATGTGGAGAAGCAATGCGTATTGTGTCTGTATATCTCATGCAATACTTGGGACACACTTCGACTAAAATGTGATTTGTGGTCTATCTGGAGTTCAAGTTGAACTGGGCGTCCGGTCTGTTGTCAGACCTAGGCCCATGGCTTAATGTGGATAAAGCGCCCAGAACGTACCAGCACATACTAGCTTCAAATAAGAGCTGGCTTAATAAACGCTCAGAGTGTTGGATTCTTAGCAATTAGTATGAATGGTTCAGGTTTGCCTGAGGTTGGATGTCCGCTTAGGAAATATTATCTCTTCCTTGAGTCCCAGGAGGTAGGGAGAAGATTTCAAACCCTTTTGCAGAGGGGAAATGGAGGCCTAAGAAAAGAGGTGGCTTGTTGGGGGACGGGAGGGCAGCAGGGAGCAGAAATGGGCAACCCTGGGTCTCGTGGAGACTGTCATCCCTCCCTCGTACCCCCAACTCCTGTCAAACGCACTCAGCAAGATCCCCCATGTTCTCACACATACACGATTCCTCTGAGGAGGTCCCGTTCCTGGGAACACTGAGGAGATGTTGCCTCCTCAGGCTTTGGCTGGAATGGGGTGAGAGAAGGGGTGGGCAGGGGAAGGGAAGGGTTGGGGAGAGGGGCAGGCTCTCTTTCTCCCACAGGAGGTGTCTGGGCTGTTTGGGGCAGGGGACCGTGGAAAGAAAAGGCCTTTACTGGGGCTTCAGACCACCCAGCCCCTGCCACTGGGCAGGAAGGATGTGCACAGCTCCCCTCAGAACTGCCCAGGGAAGGGTGAGGTCTCCCCATCTCATTCCCCCAGGACAGGGCCGGTCCCCCTTAGATCCTCAGAAAAAGGTGAGTCCCCCTCAGACCCCCAGATGAGGCAAGTCCCCCCTCAGACCACAGGGCTGGACCATGTACCCCCTCAAATACTCCCCACCCCTGACAAGGGCAGCTCCCTCAGACTTCTCAGTTCCCGGGAATTGGACCTTTTGAATCTTTCAGGACACGCATGGTCTTCCGGTCCAGGAGCCATTAGGAATCCCAGGATCATAAAGTTTTATTCTTTTGTTTTTTGGATTTTGTTTTTCGTTTTTGGCCATGCTGCGCCAGGGTCTTAGTTCCCCCACCAGGGATGGAACCCATGCCCCATGCAGTGGAAGCGCAGGGTCTTAACCACTGGACCTCCAGGGAAATCCCTTTTTTGTTGTTGTTTTTGGTTTGGGTTTTTTTTTTGTTTTTATCATAAAGTTTTAGACATTCACACGCATCTCCAAATCCCGGACGGCCCCATCATAGAATATTAGAAATCTAAGAATCTGCCTCTTTACAACTTTAAATTTTGAAAATCGTAACTTTCCCCCCACACACAAGTTGACAAATTCCTCTGTCCTGGAACCCCTCAGGGTTTTCTCCAAGGACCCCCCCAGGAAGCGGGCACTGATGCTGGGGAGTAGCCCCACCCCTGCCACGGCAGCCCCACATGTCTGATGGTACCAAGTATGAATTTTGATCTTTCCCTGATCCTGGTGGTGCTATGAGACGGATTTTTTTCTTAAATTCTCTGCAAATGCAGTTGCATTTCTGGCTCTGAGACCCTGGGAGAGAAAGGGGAAATTAACTCAGTGTGTTTTTTTTAGGGTATGCCCCACTCTGCCTGGAAGCACCTCCACCCAGGACGCATGCAGGAGAGATTTTTTTTGTCATGGATTTTTCTTTATTCAGCATTCGTAATAATCTTTTTGATGGTCAAATTATCCTGAAATAGGCCATAGGAACACCCTCAATCTGGCTCCTGTGTCTTTTGATGGAACTCCATTAGCCTTTGAGAGCTTCCTTGCTTTATGTCCTAACAAATATTCCAGAAAACCCTTCAGACTGTTTATACTTGTTCACTAATCAATTAGTTCTCTCCCTCTGAGTCCAGGGCAACCATGGCTACAGGAAAGTGAGGGAGAGACTCCTGAATTACTTCATAAAGATGTACCTGAACACTCCTTAACAAGAGAAGATACTTTTTCTTGTATTGTCGGATTGCACTAGATCTAAGTAAATATTCTTCTCATCATCTTGACATCTGAGAACCTGTGCAGAAAAATACTTCTGTATTTTTGGGAGCTATTTCCTCCAACTGGAAGAAAACCTCTTTCGCACTTCATCTTTGGAGCCAACTCGTACCCTGAGATCTTCCCTTTCTGTAGTTAAGGCTTTTGAAAACAGACGTCACTGGAGCTTCCAGAGCTATTTCTGTCCTCCCCCATGCCCAGGTCATTAGGACAGGGCCAGCTTCCAAAGAAGTAAGGACAAAAAGTGACAGAAAGGCACACCCTCTTCACCCTTCATACCTTTCCTTGTTATATTTCTGCAGAGCGTCTGTTCCAAAGTTTTAAAGACATAAAAAACGTTATAAAGTTAAAATGTAATTCACATGCCATACAATTGGCCCATTTCAAGTGTACATAACAGGGACTTACATGGTGGTCCAGTGGTTGTGACTCACACTTCCACTGCAGGGGACACTGCAGGGGACACGGGTTCGATCCCTGGTCCGGGAACTAAGATCCTGCATGCCGTGCGGTGCGGCCAAAAAGAATAGTAATAATTAAGTGTGTATAATTTTTTTAAAAAAGTGTAGATGAAAGAAAAAAGTGTACATAACAATGATTTTTAGTCCATTCACAGAGTTGGGCAACCGTCAGCACAATTCAGTTTAGAACATTTTCATCACCCCCAAGAGAAACGCCACCAGCAGTCACTTCCCATTCCCCCTCACCCAGCCTCTGACAAACACAAATCTGCTGTATGTTTCTATGGATTTACTTACTCTAGAGATTTCCTTTAAATGGAATCATGCACTATATGACCTTTTGTGTCTGGGTTCTCACCCTCAGCATGATGTTTTCAAGGTTCATCCCCATTGTAGCGTGTGTCAGTGCTTCCTTCCTTTTGATAGTCGAATAATATTCCACTGTATGGATGGATCACGTTTTATCCATTCATCTGTGGATGAAACACTTGGGCTGTTTCTACCTTCTCGCTACTGTGATTAGTGCTGCTGTGAATATTTGTGTGCGAGTTTTAGTGTGAACATACGCTTCCATTGCTCTTGGGTATATATACCTAGGAGTGGAATTTGCTGGGTCATAGTGTAATTCTATGTTTAACTTTTAGAAAAACTTGCCAGGCTGCTTTCCACTGTGGCTCCACCATTTTTACATTCCCATCAGTACTGCCTGAGAATTCTGTTTCTCCACATCCTTACCAACACTTGCCCATTCTTGTTTTCTGTTTTATTTATAGCCATCCTAATGGTTGTGAGGTGATATCTCATCATGGTTTTCATTTGCATTTCCTGATGACTGAAGACGATGAACATCTTTTGATGTGCTGGTTGACCTTTTATATATCTTCTCTGGAGAAATGTCTATTCAGATGCTTTGCCTAGTTTTCAGTTAGGTTGTTTTTTATTATTAATTTCTAAGAGTTTACTTTTATATATTCTGGTTACTATTCTCAGCATCAGACACACGATTTGCAAATATTTCCCCATCTATGGGTTGTTTTTTTCCCTTTCTTAATGTTGTCCTTTCATGCACAAAAGTTTTTAATTTTAAGTCCTATTTATCTGCTTTTTCTTTTGTTGCTTGTGCTTTTGGTATCATATCTAAGAAACCATTGCCAAATCCAAAGTCATGCAGAGTTAACACCTGTTCTCTTCTAAGGAGTTTTATAGCTTAAGCCCTTACATTTAGGTCTCGGACCCAACTTGAGCTAATTTTTGTATATGGTGTGAGGTAGGGGTCCAAATTCATTCCTTAGTTTGTGGCTGTCCAGTTGTGCCAGCACCATTTGTTGAAGAGAATCTTCTTTCCCATGAAACGATCTTGGCAGCTGTATTAGTTTGCTAGGCCTGTCTTACAGTACCACAAATCAGGTGGCTTAAATAACAGAAACTTATTTTCGCACAAGCACAGGTTCAAGATGTTGGCGGAATTATTTCCTTCCCAGGCCCATCAGGATCTGTTCCATGTCTCTCTCCTTGGCCTGTTGATGGCTGTCTTCTCCCTGTGTCTTCACTTCATGTTCCCTCTGTGCATGTCTGGGTGTCCAGATTTCCTCTTACAAGGACCCACCCTAATGACCTCATCTTAACTTAACTGCCTCTTTAAAGACCCTGTCTCCAAATACATTTACGTTCTGAGGTCCTGAGAATCAGGGCTTCAACATGGGAATTTGGGGTGGGGGACACAATCCAGCCCATAACAGCATTCTTGTCAAAAAAAAAAAAAAAAAATCTGTTTTTCGGGGAATTCCCTGGCGGTCGAATGGTTGGAACTCAGCGCTTTCACTGCTGAGGGCACAGGTTCAATCCCTGGTTGGAGAATTAAGATTCCCCCAAGCCACACAGCACAGCCAAAATCCGTTATTAATTGGCTGTAAATGTTTTCAAGATTCATTCAAGTTGTAGAATATATCAGTGCTTTGTTCCTTTTTATTGCCAAATATTATTAATCATAACTTTTTTTTTATCTTGGTTGACTAAAATGCCTAGGGAAAGAGGTGGGTTTTTTTTTTTAATTTATTTATTTTGGCTGCGTTGGATCTTCATTGCTGCGCACGGGCTTTTCCCTAGTTGCGGCCAGAGGGGGCTACTCTTCGTTGCAGTGTGCAGACTTCTTATTGCGGTGGCTTCTCTTGTTGTGGAGCACGGGCTCTAGGCGCACGGGCTTCAGTAGTTGTGGCACGTGGGCTCAGCAGTTGTGGCTCTCGGGCTCCAGAGCACAGGCTCAGTAGTTGTGGCGCACAGGCTTAGTTGCTCCATGGTATGTGGGATCTTCCCAGACCAGGAATCGAACCCATGTCCCCTGCATTGGCAGGCAGATTCTTAACCATTGCACCACCAGGGAAGTCCAGGTGGGGTTTCTTTGAACTTTTTTTTTTAATTAAATGAATGAAAGATCCTTTAAATTCTATAGCGCTTTACAGTTTTCAAAAGTTTCACACACATGATTTCATACAATCCCATAATACCCTTTTTTAAATTTCCTACCCCTATATTCCCCCTCCCCTCTTTCCTCTCCCCACTGGTAACCACTAGTTTGTTCTTTATCTGTGAGTCTGCTTCTGTTTTGTTATATTCACTAGTTTGTTGTATTTTTTAGATTCCACATGTAAGTGATATCATACAATATTTGTCTTTCTCTGTCTAACTTATTTCACTTAGCATAATGCCCTCCAGGTCCATCCATGTGGCTGCAAGTGGCAAAATGTCATTCTTTTTTATGGCTGAGTAGTATTCCATTGTCTATAATCATAACAACTTTTGAAGATCAGACCAGCATCCCCTGTAGAGAAGCCATGTCCTTGTGAACTATGCCAACACAGACCACCTGGGTGCTGGATCTGAGGCCCCAGCCCTGAGAATCTGGGCAGCGCCGGGGGCAGGGGGTCCCACAGGAGCCTGACACTGAGCTCTGTCCTGTGTCACATCCGGACAGGTGATCTACATGAACAACCAGCGATACATGGCTGCCATCATCTTGAGTGAGAAACAATGCCAAGAACAACTCAAAGAAAGTAACAAGAGCTGCGATGGTGAGTGGGTTAGGGTTAGGGTTATAATTATGGACAGTGGAGAGCAGGATAGCTGACTCCCCACCCAGTCTCTTGGCAGCCCCCAACCTTCCTGACTCTTATGGTCCTATACCCTTAGCTTTGGCCCTCACACTGAACCAGAAAGCCAAGACACTGGAGGTGGAGCTGGCAAAGGAGAAGGTGGTATGTACCAAAGACAAGGATGGTCTGGCATTGGGCAAGCGAGTGATGGAGGAACAGCTGGCCAAGTGCAGCAAAGCCCAGGAGCAGCAGCAGCAGGAGCGACAGCTGGCCGAGGACCGTCTGCAAAAGGTGCAGGCCCTCTGCCTCCCGCTGGACAAGGACAAGTTTGAGATCGAGCTGCGCAACCTCTGGAGGGACTCCATCATCCCGCGCTCCCTTGACACCCTGGGCTACAATGTGTTCCATCCCATTGGCTCGGAACTGGCCTCCATCCGGAGAACCTGCGACCACATGCCCACCCTCATGAGCTCTAAGGTGGAGGAGCTGGCCCGCAGCTTGCGGGCTGGCATCGAGCGTGTGACCCGTGAGAACTCGGACCTCCAGCGCCAGAAGCTGCAGGCCGAACAGGGTCTGCGCGCCAGTCAGGAGGCCAAGGAGAAGGTGGAGAAGGAGGCCCAGGCCCGGGAGGCCAAGCTCCAGGCTGAATGTGCCCGGCAGACCCAGCTGGCCCTGGAGGAGAAAGCAGCGCTGCGGAAGGAGCGTGACAACCTGGCCAAGGAATTGGAGGAGAAGAAGCGGGAGGCTGAGCAGCTCAAGATGCAGCTGGCTGTCAGCAGCTCGACCCTGGACACCTGCATCAAGGCGAAGGTGGGCCAGAGGTCCCTGGCTTCAGGTTGCGTTGGGGGTGGGTCTGGAGGCCAAGCTGATGGTGATGTTGAAGTTGGGTTTGAACTTTTTTTCTTTTTCTTGGTGTTGAGGTTGGCTTCCCAGTCTAGGTTGGGTTACTTAGACTCACTTGAGAATTTCACTGGTTTCACTGATGTCAGGATTGAGGCAGAGCTCGGAATGGGGATCAGCATTGAGAAAAGGTGTCGGGTTAAGACTGGAGTTGGAGGTCGGGTGGCTGTCAGGTCCAGGGTTGAGTGAGGGGCAAATCTAGAATTGTGGTTGCTTTGGGGTTGGGGTGAGCTGAGACACTGAGGGTGGATTTAGGCTTGAGGCTGAGATCAGACATGGGTGACTGTGAGTCTAATGCTTTAGGATTATGGTTATGTATTAACATAAGGATTTTACTGGCATTAGGTTTGGGGTGGAGTTTGGATTGGGAATGACATTAAGAAAGGGTTAAGGATTGGGGTTGAGTTTAGGAAGGCAGGTGGGCCTCAAAATTGGGGTGGGTTCTTGGTGACTCCTGTGTCTAGAGTTGATTTGGGTTAAGGTTAGGGTTCCATGTAAGATTTCACTAGTCTTAGAATTAGGTTGAGTTTGGAGTTTGGATTGTGAGGAAAGGTTAAAAGTTGGGTCAGGGGTCACATGCAGGGTGGCTCTTGGATCAAGGATTTGGTGAAGAGTGAATCTAGGGTTTCAGTGGGTTTGGGATTGCATTAAGTTGAGGCTGGAGTTGAAGCTCAGGCGGGTGTAGGTGGTTGGTGGGCCTAGAGACGATTAGAAGTTTGGGGCCAAGGGCGGATTCAGAACTTCATGGGCATTAAGATTGGAATTGGCATTGACCATGGGCTAGGAGTTGAGAGTGGGCTGCATTTAGGGTGGCTGGTGTTAGGATATATTTGACGTGAAGGATTAGGTGAGCCTGGGCTTCGAGTGCAGGTCAAGACTGGGTCTAGAGTAGAAGCCGGGTGGACGTTGATCTTGGGCTGAGGCTGGGCTGGGGTTCTAACTCAGGTAGAGGCTGAGGTCTGAGGTTGAGCTGGGGTTGAGTGTGGTATTGGGAAGGTATTTATGGGTGGCTGTTAGTGGAGTGCCGGGCTGGCGCTGAGGGAATGGGGGTAGCGGGGTAGATTTTTCATAGCGGCTGGGTCTAGGGGATGGGTTATGGTCAGAGTTAGATGTAAAGTTATGATCAGATCAGGTTTGTCATTGGGACTGGGTTAAGGTCAGGCTTTGATTCTAAGGGAGGTTCTGTTTTCAGGTTGGGATCTGATTTTAGGTGACTGAGTTCAGAACTGGTTTTGTATTTCAGGTTTGGAAAGATCCTCTCGGGGTCCTTCAAGGGATGGCATTGAGGATCGAGGTCCAGTTGGTTTACAGAGTGGGTCAGCTTCAGTCTGGAGCGGGGCTGGGTTGGGTGGATGGACTCAAATGGGGTCTTGGATTGGAGTCAGGCTGGCACCAAGGCTGTAATGGAGACCGTGGCAGGACCCCTGCAGAGTGGGGTCTCCGGGGGCTGCCAAGGGAAGCCAGTCCCTGCAGTCCCCAATCATTTGAAGGCAGGTGTCTACAGGTGATTATATATCCATCATCACGTGTCCTTCTCCATGGGTATCTGTCTGTTTTCTCTGCCCTGGAAGGAACTCAGGTCTCCAAGGGTGTGGAGAGGCAGGAAACTCCCTGGGACTCGTGTTTGGGATCCCTGGCCTCCACCAACCTCCTTTCACCCTTCTTCCCACAGTCGCAGCCAATATCACTGCCAAGACCTGCAGGCCCTGCCCCCAATCCCCCGCCCATTGGTGAGTGACAGAGGGCAGAGCCAGGAAAGGGGGGCGGATTCCACCTTGGATCCTGGGTTGGCCAGCCCATTCCCTGACCCTGGAGGGGGGGGGTTACTAAGGCATTAGGTCGGGGCTGACCCCTCCCTCTCTTGGCAGACCCAGCTGGGCTGGAGGAATTCAAGAGGAGGATCCTGGAGTCCCAGCGACCCCCTGCCAGCAGTGTCTTAGCATCAGCCAGGTGAGGTTCTGGATAGGCTGAGACAGTTCAGTCTCAGGCTTTAGATGAGGCTGGGTACAGGACTAGGGGTGGAGGGAGGCTCGTATCACACTTGTTGCTTCCTTAATCGAGCACTTGCTGTATACCAGGCCCTATGCTGGACCGAGGGGACACAGCAGTGACCAAGACACACACAGTTCCATTCATGAAACTCCCGAGTAGTGGGCCAAAGAGACAATGAAGGAGGCAGGGTAAGAAGAGTGACCAAGAACGTACCACGGTTGGATGCTTACTGTGATCTTGGCACAGTCCTAAGCACTCTGCCCAATTAACTCATTTAATCCTCAGAATCCTAATCTGTGGGTGAGCTACTGTTATCCCCACTTTCTGGATGAAGCAAATGAGGCATAGAGAGGGTGTGCATCGTGCCCCAGGTAACACAGCCAGAGCTGGGACATGAACCTAGGCGATCAGACTCCAGACAGGAAAGGGAGGGCCTGGATGAGGAAGGGACCTTTGAGCTGGAGGCTAGACAAGAGCTGGCCTGGGGGAAGGCAAGGGGAACAGTGCTCCAGGTGGCAAGAACAGCCAGGGCAAAGGCCCTGTGGGCGGACTAGGGTGGCAGAAGTGAACAGAGCCGAGGAAGGGGAAGAGGGAGAGCAGTGTCCGAGAGTGACCCTAGGCCTCTCACTCCACCCTTCTGAGCCACACTTTCTACTTCTATAAAAATGAGGGTCTCTGGGCTTCCCTGGTGGCGCAGTGGTTGAGAGCCCGCCTGACGATGCAGGGGACGCGGGTTCATGCCCCGGTCCGGGAAGATCCCACATGCCGCGGAGCGGCTGGGCCCGTGAGCCATGGCCGCTGAGCCTGCGCGTCTGGAGCCTGTGCTCCGCAACGGGAGAGGCCACAGCAGTGAGAGGCCCGCATACTGCAAAAAAAAAAAAAAAAAAAAAAAGGGGGTCTCTGAAATCAAAGGCATGCAAATGCTTTGCCAGCCAAGTGCTGTCCACACATGGCTGGAGGAGCAAGGAACCCAGGGCCTCAGTGGGGAGCATCAAGGGTGCCTGGCACATGTTCAGGTGATGGCTCCATGCCTTTGACCCCCTCACTGCCTCCCAGGGCCTGGTCATCTGTTGGACGACACCCTGTGTGTCACGGGGAAGGTGACTCAGACCACAGCTCCAAGAACACCCTGTGCTCCCTCCAGGGTCGCTCTTACACCCCCCCCAACCCCCCACCCCCTACCCTGTTCAGGACCACACTGCTGACCTAGGATGGGCAACCCATTTGCAGTTTAGGACCTGAGGTTCGAGGAGGTATGTGGGATTTTTGTCAGACCCCTCTGATCCCAAAGCCTGTGCCATCAACAGTTTTGCCACCAGGCTATTATGAAGCTAGGTCTATTTCAGCCCCAGGGTGCTAAACAAAGCCCTTGGGGCCAAAAAGATTTCCAAACGTCTGTCATTAACTCCCCACGGTCCTCCGCACCCAGCTCCATCTTCCCTATGCCTCTTCTTACATACTTCCTCTGACAGGGAGCTCACCCCCTTACGGAACTGGGTCCCCTCGCTCTGGATAGCTCTGCCTGGGAGAAATCCCTCAGCCTCGGGCAGCCTGCAGAGAGGGAAGCAAGGGGTTAGGGAGAAGACCCTGCTCTGAGCAGTTTTCCTCTCTCCATCTTGGCCTGAAGCCATCATGGCAAGGAAGGAGGTTCTATTATTATCCCCACTTCTCAGAGGAGGGAACTGAGGCCCCAGGGAAGTGATCAGCCCGGGGTCATGCGTCAGCAAGTCAGGGCTGGAGCCAGGCTCCCAGTCCAAGCCTGTCCCGGTCCCAGCTGAGGATGGGGAAGCTCTTGACATTGTTTACCCCAAATGACGTACCCCACCCACCCACCCACCGCCACGGAGGAAACAATGTGTACTTAAGCCTGGGCCCCTCCTGCTTCTCTCTGCAGTATCACAGGAAGGGCTTCTGGTCCATGGGCTCCCGCCTTGATTTGCCTTCCTCTGAGATAGGGGCCGGGCATGAGCAGGCTGGGGTCTTCTTCGGCTCCGGTTTTGAGCCCCAGCTCGGCCAGGCACTCAGTGGACAGCCAGTGAGTGACTGAATCGTAACGTCCAAATTTTATATGCACCCAACAGGGGACCGGATCTGAGGCCTCGCATCAAATCACCCACCCCATGATGGGGACTGTTGATTCCTTTTCCACTCATTCCTTCTGGGCCTCGAGAAAGTCTGCGCTGCTGCTAACTCACCCTAATGCCTCCCAGACCCTTGCAGTTCTCCCATATTCACAGAGGGAGGGCAGACCCAGGCTCCGGTGTCAGCTGCACTTGAGAACATGGTCTTGCTTTTTCATTGAACATTTTTAAGTGGTTTTCTATTAATGGCAAATGCACCAGCTTTCCTTTACTTGGTAAGACTGAGTATCCTTTGGAGATCACTTTATTTAAATTAAAAAAACACAACACAATGGAGGTGAAGACAAATATTAAGTGAATATTGGTGTAGCGGCTACGTGGCTGGAGATGGCACAAGTCACAATGTGGAAGGTTGAAGATGGGAGCTCAGCCCTGGCTCTGAGCCGAGCACACAGCGAGTGTCGATTCAAGTTCACTGCCATCACTATGACCGTTTGTTTTTTCATTCAACCCACATTTCTTGAGCAGCTCCTGGGGTGCTGAGGACACAGGGAGGAATAAGGCACAGAAATCCAAATCCTCACCCTCGTGCGGCTGACAGTCTAGTGGGGGAGGTGGATGACAAACCAGATGAGTGAGCCATGATAGGGACCCTTGGTGATGAGTGAAACAGAAAAGGGATGAGGGAGCTTGAGGAGGTTGGAATTTTCCACGGGGGGGGGGGGGGGGGGGCCAGGGCAGGCTTCACTGAGGAGGTGACATTTGAGCAGAGAACTAAAGAAGATGAGGGAGGAGCCATGAGGGGATTCTCAGAAGGGTGCACCAGGCAGTGAGCACAGCCCGTCCAAAGGCCCTGAGGCAGGACCATCCATGCCCGGTGAGTTTGAGTGAGGCAGCTGGTGTGGCTGGAGCTGAGTGATCGAGGGGAGAGTGGGAGGAGGTGAGGTCAGGATAAATCAGGCAGGGCCTTGGGGCTGCAGTGAGGACTTTGGGAGCCCTGGGAAGGCTGTGAACAGCAGAGGATGTGACCCGACTCAGGTGTTCACAGGCTCATTCTGGTCGCTGTTGTGGAGGGCGAAGGTGGGAACCTGAGACAGGGGTGAAGGCGACTGTGCTGGTCCAGATGAGCGATGGGGTTTAGGAGCCCCAGTCTCTGAAAATGGCCAGGGATGACCCTCCCTTGCAGGCTGGTGAGCAGGAGTAGTTAAAGGATGTCTGTCGGGGCTGCCTTGGAGCCTGTGAATCCTGGTAGAGGACAGAGCCTGGAGCTGGGAAGGGGGGCACCAGAGCCAGCCAAGGAACGTGAGGTTGCGGGGGCCCCAGGGAAGAGCCAGGGAAGGAAGGGAGGGGGCCAGCGGAAGCAGGACTTGGCAGAGGCCCCCACCTCCCCCATCAGGAAACAGCCTCTGAGCCAACCTCTGACCCCTCGTGAGAACCTTTGGCAGGCCCAGGAGGGGGAGGGGCATCCCAGACAGCGGGATGGCTCCTGCAAAGGCAAGGGGGAGGGGCGGAAGTGAAGTGATGGCTCTGAGAATTTGGGGGGTACTTTGTCAGGTTTTGATTCCCCAGTGGGGAGGCCTGGTGGGGGCATAGCGGGTGGAGCCTTGAATGTCAGATACAGAAGATCTGGCTTTGTCCCAAGGGCGCTGGGGAGCCATGGGAGCATGTGAGTAGGGGCAGGCTCATTAGAAAAACCCTCCTAGGAATGAGTGAGGGGCCAGGTCTAGGTCAGTTCTGTGTAGACCAAAAGGGAAACTGAGGCCCTGCCTGGGGGCCGGGGGGCCGGGGACTTTGGGCAAACACCCAGGATCCCCAGGGCCTTAGGGAGCAAAGGGGAGAGAGTCAGACAGACTGCAACAGAGGCCTGGAGCACAGGAGGCGGCCCCTCTGAACCTCAGTCTATATAATGGATAGGCACACATCTCAGTCCCACCTGTCCCACAGAGGTTCAACAAGGCGAAATCTAAGGGCAGGTTGAAACCGGCAGGAGCCCTAGGGTTCTTGGGAACAAGAAGGGGCCCAGGGGAAGAGGCAGGCCCAGGCGAGGTTTGTCCTGCCGTCTGTCTGTCTGACTGACTATTGTATTCCCATCTCCTTCCTGCCCCAGTGGCTGAGGAGGCTCTAGGCCCCGAGGACCGAGGGGTGGCCCCGACTCACCGGTCTGGAGACTAGGTGCAGCGAGACGCCCACGGCGAGGGACACAGCCAGGGTGGAGTCAGATAACGCACGCACGACAAAGTGGGCGCCCTTGGCCTGCGCCCCCTGCTCATCCTCCACCACACCGCACCCACACCCCCTAACACTCTCTCCGCACCACACAATCCCTCACCCCCTAGATGCCGGGACGACGTCACAGATGCAGTGACATCAATCACACAGACACGGTGGTGACATCACACAGAGACAAGGCAATGACATCACAGAGATACACGGCGACATCACACACGCACTTCCTGCCCAGCCCTTGCCCAAAATCACATCCCTTTGTGCACGCGGGTCAAGGCACCCACAGCATCCCTCACTCATCTGGAGCATCTTAGCGCTCCAGGTCTGGGGGAGTGAGAACAGGAAGACATTCACCTTCGTCCTCCCCTGAGGTTTTCCAGGCCCCCGAGAGAGGGAGCATCTGGTCCAGGGGACCCCTCAGAGCCCACGAGGGTGCTGCCCCTTCACTCTCTCTCCCCTCCATATCCAGCCCTGCCTGTGGCCCATATAAATGTTAGTGGCACTGAATAAATGTTATCAAATCCCTTCAAAGACTCCAGAGTCATGATTTCTGCTTTGAAAAGGTACCACCAGGCTCTGAGTGAGAAAAAAACTAGGAATAAGATGAAAGCTGAAGAATCCCATCGCCAGCATCCCCAGGTCAGAAGACCCTCCAACCCGGAGCAAACGTGAGTAGACACCAGCTTCCCCCAAGCGGTAGGCATCCCCATATGTGAAGAGAAATGGCAAAATCATAGTCAATAAGGGTTTCATGAAATGCCTACAAAACCCCACATTGTGACAGCATTGTTGTCAATTTAGTGTTTGTTTAAAATAGCAGATTTTTTTCCTATTTTTTTAAAAAGCATATATTTAAAAAGCAGTTTCTTAAATAAATACAAATAAAAAGCGGTTTCTGAAAAAGCAGATTATCTATTTGTAGCTTTTGTTTTTGCTAGGTTTGCAGAGATTCCCCCAGGTACAGACAACAATTACTGAGGTACCACAGCCTGTTTTGCAGGAACTCCTCCTCACCAAAATGATTCCAGAACAATATCACAAAAGTCCCAGGCATTTGTCTTGTTTGAGGTTTTTTGGTGGGAAGATGGGATGTTAGAAAGGGCACCAGTGTCCAATTAGGGAGCACTTCAACTCACTGATCACTAAATTAGCAGGAAGCCGGGGAAATTTTGCACATTAGAGGAACACAGGGAAATCACAACATGCCCAACAGACTGGGGAAAAAAGTGTTAAAAAGCTATAATACCGACTGCTGGTGAAGAGGCTGGGCCCGTGAGTCATGGCCGCTGGGCCTGCGCGTCCGGAGCCTGTGCTCCGCAGCGGGAGAGGCCACAGCAGTGAGAGGCCCTCGTACCGCAAAAAAAAAAAAAAAAAATTGTGGTCTAGAATCTCAGCTTGTCTGTCTCTCCACTTTGATTCCCTCCCAGCCCATCCCCTGGGACCTTGGACAGGGAGGGGATGAATCACGAGGAGCCGAGGCTGGCAACGCCACGCTTAGGGCAGGCTAGTCAGGAGGGACAAAGGAGCGATATTTCCTGGATACAGGAACCCGGGCGAGAGACGGGCCGCTGCAGGAAACACTCGGCTGGGGCCCCGCCAAGCAAGGGCAGGAGGGTCAGCCAGGCCTGGCCGCCCAGACGGGCCAGTCTGGAGGCCCCAAGGAAGCAGGGACGTCCCTGACCCTGAGCCTACTGCCTGAGCAGCCTGGAGTCCTGGGGAGGATGCCGACAGCAGCCAATCCCAAGCAACCGTGGGACACCTGAGTTTGGCTTCCAGACTCTGACATTCCTGCATTCAAATCTTGGCTCAGTCAATCTCAGCCTCCATTTACTCACCTAGAAATAAGTGTAATAATAATCATCCTAGGGACCTCCCTGGCCGTCCAGTGATTAAGATTACGTGCTTCCACCGCAGCGGGCGAGGGTTCGATCTCTCGTCGGGGAACTAAGATCCCGCAAGCAGTGCGGTGCGTCCAGAATAATAACCATCATCTTCCTTAACTCTCTGGACCCATGGGCGCAGGTCTCTGATTCTTGGTCGGTCTCTCCCATTCAGAGCGTCCCAATGTCATCCTTCTAATCAGCCCCCACGCCCGATCTATTCGTCATGGGATCTGACCACGTGCCTCTCCCGCTCACATACCTCCATGGCTCCTCATCACCCTGGGAACAAAGCCCAGTTCCTCAGCTCTCTTGTGCCCTCCCTCCTCACACACAATACCGCCTTTGCCTCCAGCTGTCCTGGACCTTTGACTCTTTGACTCCTCAGTGACTTTTGTGTTGTGCCCTCAGACTAGAATGCCTTTTTCTTGCCTGCAAATTCTTCTTCCCCCAAGGCCCAGCCCTAGAGATCTCTCCTCCAGGCAGCCCCCCTAGATGCCCCAGGCATAGTTCTTGCTCCCTCTGGGTACCTCTTGGGCCCCATCCTTCCCTCTTCCCAGCCCTGATCCTGTAGCTCTGACTTCTCCACGCTGGTGTCCTCCCCATCTCCATCCCCCCGGGGAGCCAGGTAGGGGCTGAGTACCAGTCAGGGAGTAATTGGCAGACCCTGTGGTCCAGCCGCTGGGTGAGGTTCTGACTCTTTGGGGACTTCCTGTGACCTCTATAAATAACCCCCATGGCTGCTTCCCACAAACCGCCTCTCCCTTCTTGGAAAAAAGGGACCGTAGCCAAGGACCTCAGTCCAGCTGTGTGCCAGGGCCCAGGCATCCTTCCCCAAAAGCATCTCCCCCACCCAGACCCCACTCACCCCTCCTGGGAGCCCTCCAGGCCCTGCCCACACAGAGGACATCTGGGCACCCACCTCTTCTAGACCCACATTGTTGCTTCTTCTTGTCTTTCTGCAAAATGGACATAATAGTAATATCCATGCACTAAACTCATGGAGTGACCCTTTCCCTCCAGAAGCCTTTCATGGTGGGGGTTGGGGGGCAGCAGCTGTCGAACAAGCAGACAAATCAACAGACTGTGACATATTGCAATGAAGTCATGAAGAAACGGGGTCGGAGGTCCCTTTAGCTGGGTGGTGGGTCCTGGACACCTCCCAGCCTCTGCTCATGTGTCCCCTGAAACCGGAGTTTGTATCTTCAACTACTGGAGGTGATTTTTTTCTGATTCTGGAAAAGATCCTGACCCTATTTGAGACTCCATGTCCACCTCTGGCAAAAGGGGAGTTAACCATTCATATGCCACCAGGTGGGTGTGGAAGCCTGGATCTCTGGGACCTTAGGGGCCTGGAGCTTCCCTGGAGGACTGCCAGACACCTTCTTTGTTAGAGCAAAGCGCCCCCTGCTGGTTCATCACCGCCACATCAGGTCACCCATAAGTCTTGGAATCAAAGGCCTCGCTATCAGGATCTTCCTCTCCTCCTGGACCTCTTCTCCCTCCTCTCTAGCCCTCATCACTCTACTTCCAGCCACACTAGCCACCTTGCTGTCCCTCGAACACACCGTGATGCTCCCACCTCAGGGCCTTTGCACGTGCCGTGCCCTCCACCTGGGATGCTCTTGCTAGCCTCTCCCATCTGGTTTCCTTCTTCTCACCTTTCAGATGTCGGTGCAGATGCCACCTCTGCAGGGCAGCCTGCCCTTACGTCCACCCCTGACCAGGTCAGGTCTCCTCATTGTAAGTTTGCCCAGCAGCCATCAGGCCTCACCAAAAGGAGCTGTGTCTCTTCTTTAACAAGGGCAGGATTTATGTCTGCTTATTCCCCTCAATGATCCCAGCCCCCTACACACGGCCTGTTGCCCAGAAGGCCTGCAGTGAACTCAAATTGAACTTGAACAGACCTATGTGCAAATCCCAAAGCTGGGGACCTCCAGCAACTAACTACTTCTCTGAACCTGTTTCCTCACCTATAAAACTGTAACAAAATACCCGCTGCATTGTGCTGTTATGAAGATCCCATCAAATGATGTGTACAATTCTAACACATACTAGGTGCTGGATAAATATTCACTGAATGAGTGAATGAATCACTGAATGAATGACTAAGCACGAAAAGGAAGTAGGGATTTTGCAAGTCACTTTGAAGATAAAAGAAGCAAAGTTTCGGGACTTCCCTGGCAGTCCGGTGGTTAAGACTGCAGGGGGCGCGGGTTCGATCCCTGGTCGGGGAACTAAGACCCCACCTGCCACGTGGCACAGCCAAAAAGAAAATAAATAAATACATAAATAAATAAATAAAAATTAAGGGCTTCCCTGGTGGCGCAGTGGTTAAGAATCCGCCTGCCAATGCAGGGGACACGGGTTCAAGCCCTACTCTGGGAAGAGCCCACATGCCGCGGAGCAACTAAGCCCATGCGCCACAACTACTGAGCCTGTGCTCTAGAGCCTGCGCGCCACAACTACTGAAGCCTGCGCGCCTAGAGCCCATGCTCCGCAACAAGAGAAGCCACCACAATGAGAAGCCCGTGCACCACAACGAAGAGTAGCCCCTGCTTGCCGCAACTAGAGAAAGCCTGCGTGCAGCAACGAAGACCCAATGTAGCCAAAAATATAAATAAATAAACTTATAAAAGAATTAAATAAAATAAAAGTTAAAATTAAAAAACAAAAAGCAAAGTTGCAAGATTAATACTACAAAAAGGAATGACCGCTTGCAGAGCAATAAACACCAATTTGTGTACAAAATACAAGATACAACATACTTTATAGGTGTAGTCCCAAGTATGCAAACATGCAGAGAAAGTTCTGGAAGTATACAAGTTAAGCTGTGACCCCAGCGAGGGGGTGTTTAAATGTTTCCGGATCACCTGAGTTTTTTACATTCCTTTGGTATATGCAAAATAAGTTAAAAACTATGAAACAAAGACCCCTGAGACCCTCTGACCTCCAGCCCAACGCTCCACTCCTAGTTCCCCATTATCAGGTGTCAAAAGAGACCTCCATTCAGCCCCACTCCTGGGCCTGAACCCCCAGCAAGTCCCTGCTAGGGAATCTGGACAGCTGTGGCTTGGTCACAACCAGCAACAGAGGCTTCACCGTTTGGGGTCAAGTTCTTCCCCTATAGGGGCTGAGACTCACACTTGGCCTAAGCTGTTCCCAGATGCCTCAAGGCTTCTGGGTGTCCACCCAGCCTGGGTCTGAGCTTTGGCCGCCCCCTCACTTGCCCACGCAGAAGTCTTGGAAGATGATATCCAGGATCTCCTCGGTGCCCCCTCCGCCGGTGATGCGGGTCAGGTGCCCTCGGGCGACCCGAAGTGCTTCGGCCGCCAGGGCTAAGTCTTTCGCCTGCTTGTAGTGGCCAAGGGCATCCAGGCAGCCCTGGAGGTGATGCTGGTGCCTCGCCCGTGTCAGAAGTGGTGGGCCTGTGGATGGGTCCCCACACCTGGAAGGGACAAAGGATGGGGTCTCTCTCAACATTCAAAGGGGTGAGGGATAATCATACCCATTTTTTAGATACAAAAACTGAGCTGGCAGGGTAGGTTCGTGCCCAAAGCCAGTGGCTCAGCCCCTGAACTTGAACAGAGGGAGGTTGCCCAGCGGGCAAGGGGGGCTCACAATGCAGCCAGCTCCTTCCTCAGCGCTTCCAGGAGGCCATCCAGCCCCTCGCCAGTCAGGCAGGACAGCAACAGGTAAGGGGGCAGGTCAGCACTGGGATCTGGGCCCCCAGCTGGCAGCAGGTCCGACTTATTCAGCACCAGCAGGAGGCGCTGGCTGCGCCCATTTGGGCTCCCGGCTCCCGCAGGGATGACAGCGGTGTCCAGGAAGTTGCAGCTGGACGGAGAGGCCAGGTCAGAAGCATCCAGCACGGCCAGGATGAGGTCAGCCTGCTCCAGCCTGGGGAAGCGGGAAAACGGAGCGTGGACCTCAGAGTTGAGCAATTAGGAGCACTGGGCAGGGGCAGGGGCAGAGGCCGAACTTAAAAAGCTGCCCTCCCCAGATAGCTGGGTCCCCACTTAATGGGGCTTAGTAGCCTTTCCTCATTAAGGAAGAATGAAAAATAAATGCAACCGGTTGAAACAGCAGAGGAAGGGCCCCGTTTCCCCCTCCCACCGCCCTGCCTGCCCACCTTTTTTGGGCGCGCCGCACGCCCTCCTGCTCCACAGGCCCCACGCCCTCCCGCAACCCCGCCGTGTCGCTCAGCAGCGCCGGGAACCCGGCCAGGTCCACGGGGGTCTCCAGCACATCTCGGGTGGTCCCGGGCTCCGGGGATACGATGGACACAGGCTTCCGGCCTGGGGGTGGGGTCAGAGGAAGGGGGAGGAATGGAGATGAGGGAGCCCCTCCCCCAAGGCTCCACCCACCCCCGGGCTGGACCTTTTTCACTGCCTTGGCCTCTCCCGTTGCAGAGCACAGGCTCCGGACGCGCAGGCTCAGCGGCCATGGCTCACGGGCCCAGCCGCTCCGCGGCATGTGGCATCCTCCCGGACCGGGGCACGAACCCGCGTCCCCTGCATCGGCCACTCTCAACCACTGCGCCACCAGGGAAGCCCCGGGCTGGACCTTTTCTTCGACCTCCCTGGCCCCTTCCCCATCCCTGAAAGCTCGGTAGCCACCCACCCCCACCCCGCCCGCTCCTAGCCCCCTGCCCTGGGCCCCGCCCCCTGACCACGCACTGAGCAGGTTCACTAGGCTGCTCTTGCCGGCGTTGGGAGGTCCCGCAACCACTACATGAGCCCCTGAGCGGAGCCTCTGTCCGCGCCTGGCATCTCGAAGATGTGCGCCCAGTGCCACCTCCAGCTCCCGCACTTCACTGTCAGCTGTGGATGGAGGAAAGGAGAGGGAGTAAGGAGGCCTCGGGGGGCTGAGATGCCAAATGTCCCCACCTCCCACCCCTCCAGGCAGGCAGACCCACCTCGATCCAGGATGCCCTCTTCCAGGTTGTCATCCTCACCAAAATCAATATAGGCCTCCACGTGGGCCAGAGCCTGAGGGAGGGAGGGGTGGATAGTGTGATCACACAGAAACCTACCCCTCAATATGCCCAGGTCCAGCCCGACATAAGGGGTCAGACTGGAGGCTTATAGACAGGAAGCGCTAATATAGGAGATGGTTAGGTAGGGTCTCTGAGGCAAGGTATGAGCGAATGGTGTACTTGCCTTAGTGAGGGTCTCGGCCCAGCCGCGGCAGAGATGGCTCAGCTCCCCATCTAGCTGCCTCAGGGCCTGTCGCCGCTGTGCCTCTGTTTCTGCACGGATCAGATCCGCCAGCCCCTCCACCTCGGTCAGGCTCAGCTTCCCGTGAGCGAACGCCCTCCTGGTGAACTCGCCTGCCTCCGCAGGCCGCAGCCCTGGCACACTGCCTACGGGAAGGTCCAGGGTCCTGAGCCCCCCTGGCCCCTACCTAGGCCCACCGACATAGCCATACCTCAAACCCAAGGCTGCAGACTCACCCAGGGCCTGCAGGACACCACTCACCACAGCCGGGCCTCCATGCACGTGGAACTCCGCGCAATCCTCACCCGTGAAACTCTGGGGACCTAGTATGTTGAGGAGATAGGTGTCAGGAGGATACAGCCTGGGCAACGCCTGGAAGGAGGAAGCTGGGTCATCGGAGCTACATGCGGTTCTGGATCTGGAGCCCCTCACCCGGGAACCAAAGCACCAGCGCGCGGTCCAAAGGCTCCCCAGAGCGGGGGTCGCTGAGCAGGCGCAGGCAGGCTTTGCGCGCCGGGGGTAAGTCCCGGGGGGCCGTGAGGCTCCGGAGGGCCTGGCCGCTGGCGGGGCCGCTGGTTCGGATCACCGCGATGCCGCAGCGGCCTTGGCCGGAGCTCAGCGCGAAGACAGTGGCTCCGGAACCGGGGGCCGGGGCGCCACTGCCCTGGCGCGTGCACGGTCTGGGACTGGAGAGGAGGAGAGTCAGTCAGTGCATCTGAGAAGTTCTGCCGTCAGAGTGACAGGTGGATAGTGGGCTCGATGGTCGGGAGCTGACCCAAGTGGAAGTTCTGCGGCTGGGGGTTGGACAGACTGGAGGGTCTGAGGCCGGAAGATGACTGGATTGAGATCTCTGAGAGCAGAAGTTGACCCAGATGTGGGCTCTGCGGCAGGGGGATGGACAGATTGGGGCTTGGAAGAAGGGGAAAGGTGGTTCTGCCGCAGGGAACTGCGCCCCCAGATCCCAGGGAGAGGGTTTGGGGCCCAAGTAGCGCCCTACGCTGTCACACCCCTTCCCCAGGTCGCCCCACCTGCGAGGCCCACGTGCCGCCCGGGCTACCAGGGTCCACAGCCCCCGCCACATGGATTCGCAACCAGCGACACGCCTGCTCACCCAGCCCGGGAGTCTGCAAGTCCAGGCAGGAAGCCCCGCCCACTCCGCGGCACGACTGGTAAAGCGCTCAACGATTCTCGATTACCATTGGGCCCCTTAGAAGACGTACCGCCCACCCACTGAAGATCTTCGCTTCTACTGGCTGATGCCAGGGAAAGAGGCAGGGGGCTCGCACGCCGGGGTGCAGTGAAAGGGTGTTCCACCGGCAACATTAGACAGAATTTTTAGGATCCTAGAGCGGCCGGGATCCTAGACACCGGAAGTGATAGGTGGAAGTAAGGACAGGGCTTGGCATAGAGCAGTGGGAATTATAGAGGCGAGTGTTTGAGTCGAAGCAAGAGCATCTCAGTGGCGGGAGTGATGAGTTCCGGGGGACCTACGCATTGGCTCTGGGAAAATCTTGTCAAAATTTCTGGGAAGACTTCTACTTGTTTCCTCGTAACTCTACAGTTTCTCGCCCCTCCCCATCTTTCCCTCCCGCCGTACCCTCGGCCTCGGATACCCTTCTTCATTTGACAAACTCTGCCTCAGTGCCTAGCTCCAAGGTCCCCCTCCGCCAGGAAACCTCCCAAGGACCCCCAGCACAGTCTTCTTTCCCTTCTGGGCTACTCTGGCCCAGGTCTGCTCCTGCAGAGTTGAGTGTCCGGTCTGTCTCTGGCTCCCCGGAAGCCAGAGAGGGGAGTCTCAAAGATTACTTTCAGGTTAACCCAGGACAGCGCCGGCTCGCGAAATAAAGCGCAGATGGTGGAATTCCAGGCACCAGATGGGCGGGGTCTCCGGGGGTGTTTTCTCGCGGCTAATTTTCTGGTTCTTGGACGGAGAGAGCGGGCAGCCCGCCTGTACTTCGGGAAGACGGGAACAGGACACAGTTCTAATGACCTCACGCCTCGCCCTGCTCAGTTTTTTCATTTGTAAAAGACGGGCGAATGATGACATTCGCAGTCTCCGAGTTGTTCCATCTGTCAAAAGTATACATCAAACGCCTACCGTGTGACCACTAAGAATCAGTCTGGGTCCCTGCCCTCGCTGGCCTGTCAGTCTAACGGAGGAGGCTACACAGGATGGTCGGGGGTCCGGGTGACAGGCAAAATACAGGGCACCCAGTTAAATGTAGATTTCAGATAAACGAGGAGTAACGTTTTAGTATAACTATGTTCCATGCAATATTTGGGATATACTAAAAATTTATTCATTTATCTGAAATTCACATTTAACTAGGAGGACTGTATTTTTATTTGCTAAACTTGATAATTCTATCGGGTCCTCCCTGAGGACGTTACATCCTGAAGGGTGCAGGGGTTAACTGGACAAAGAGGGCGTGAAGAGTGACCTAGGTAGCTAAGCAGCATGTGCTAAGGTCATAAGGCAGGACCTGCATCTCAGATTCCAAACCGATAGCGAAACTAAGGCTCCGAGGCGGAGAATCCAGGCCCGGGGCGGGCGGGGACCGGGAAGAGAACGCACGTTCGGTGCGGGCGGGAACGAGCACCAGAGAGCGAGGTGGGCGGGCAAGAACGAAACCCAGAAAACAACACGGGCGGAGTCGAGAACCAGAGAAAGACATGTCAGGGGCCGGGAAGGAGAATCGAGGTTCGGCGCGGGCGGGGACGAGAAGCAGCGCTCGGGCACGCGGGGACGGCAGCCGGCGCGGGCGGGCGCGGCCTTTGTCTCCTCCTCTGGCGCTCTCCGTGGCTGCACCCGCCCCATGAGCCCGCGGTCCCCCAGCGCCTGAGCCGCCCGCAGCCCCTGACCTGCCCTGCCCTCGCAATGGCCGAAACTGCCTCCGGCGCCGGGGGCACGTCCCTGGAGGGTGAGCGTGGCAAGAGGCCCCCGCCGGACGGCGAGCCTGCAGCCCCGGCGTCCGGAGTTCTGGGTATGTGTGCAGCGCCTGGATCTGACAGAGTGGCAGGTGCCTGGGGTGTTCGCGGCGGCTGTACGGGGAGGGGATTGGAGTCAGCGGTCCCGGTCTGGAGTCCAGTCGAGGGGCCCGCTCCTCCGGCACAGCGCCTGCGGCCGGGCGGGCGCGGCTGGGACGGTGCTGCGGGTGGGGGCTCCCAGCGCAGAGACACCGACACGCCCCTCCTAGAACCCCAGCCCGGGGCTGAGCCCAGTCACCCCTTGGGCTACCGGATCGCTGCCGAGCAGTGATGCGCTTGAGAGAGCCTCTCCACAGAGGCTACAGAATCGTACAGTCCTGGGTTCGAATCCCTGCTCGACTGTGTGACCTTGGGCGCGTGACTTAAATGCTCTGGGCCTCAGTTTCCTCGCCTGTGAAATGGGGGTAAGAACCGCGCCCAGCTATGAGGACGCACTGACATAATGTGGTGAGGCGCTCAGATCTGCTAGTGAGCGCCCCATCGATTGTGGTTTTGGAGGCGGAGCTGGGCCTCGAGAATGAGTAAGATTTGTAACGGAGGACCTGGGGGAAGGGCATTCCTGGAGAAGGGCCTGGCTGGTGCAAGGACGTGGAGGGAAGGAAACAACCCAAGGCCAGAACTCGCAGGGCCTTGAATGCCAAGCTGAGAGCCGAGGAGCCCTGGCAAGTGTGTGATCGGGGGCAAGGGCTGGAGGGACCAAGACTGGAGGCCAGGGTTCTGATCCGGGAATGGCCTGACCCCAGCCTGCCCTGCCTGCTCCCCAGATAAACTTTTTGGGAAGCGGCTCCTGCAGGTGGGTCGGTACCTGGTGTCCCACAAGGCATGGATGAAGACGGTGCCCACGGAGAACTGCGACGTGTTGATGACCTTCCCAGGTACCTGTGTCCATCCCCCCAGGGTCCAGAGTGAGCTCCCTTGAGCTGGGCTCCCCTGAGTAGGAGTCTGCAGGAGGCCTTAGACCACCCATGGCAAGGGCTATCGGTCCCTGTGCCCCTTGGCAGACACGACCGATGACCACACGCTGCTATGGCTGCTGAACCACATCCGCGTGGGCATCCCCGAGCTCATCGTGCAAGTCCGCCACCATCGCCACACGCGTGCCTACGCCTTCTTCGTCACCGCCACGTATGAGAGGCGAGTCCCTGTCCCTGGCCTCTCGCTGGCCCTGCCACTCAGCTCCCCGCCCTTCCATGCACCAACTGCGAGGTCCAGCCACCCCGCATTTGTCCCTGACGGCCACCAGGTACACCATCCCTAGTTCCAGGATGGTGAGCCAGGGTCTCCCCTTGATCCCACCTCCCCTGCCCTTCCTGCAGCCTACTCAGAGGGGCCGACGAGCTGGGCCTGCGCAAAGCAGTGAAGACTGAGTTTGGCGGGGGCACCCGCGGCTTCTCCTGCGAGGAGGACTTCATCTACGAGAATGTGGAGAGTGAGCTGCGCTTCTTCACCTCCCAGGTGCGGCCGGCTCTGGCCCCCAGCGCACATTCTTAGCCCGTGGGCGGCTGCTCCCTGTGCTCACGCCCTGTCCCCTGCAGGAGCGCCAGAGCATCATCCGCTTCTGGCTGCAGAACCTCCGTGCCAAGCAGGGAGAGGCACTGCACAATGTGCGCTTTCTGGAGGACCAGCCAATCAGTGAGTGAGGCGGTCCCAACCTTCCAATCATATGTGGGGAGTTGGCTGGGGCTCTTAGAGGACAGCTATCAAAGTAGGAGGGTTAGGAAGGTGAGGCCTAGATGCAACCAATCAGGGGCTACTGAAGAGTTGGGCGGGGCCTGGAGATCAATCAATGAGCTGAAGGGGCGTGGCCTCAGCAAAGGGGTGGGGCTTGTCCCCTCGGAGGCAGGTCCGGGAGAAATCCTTCTCTGGGTCTGGGATAAGGTAGGGGCAGGACCATGGACAGCACTCCGCGTACTGTGTGGTGCAGCCCTGGGCCTCAGTTTCCCCTCCAGGAAACGAGCCGCTGCAAGTTCACCTTCTAATGCCAGCTTTGCACCATTCCTCAGACATTTGGAGCAATGAGCTGAGGCCAAATAGCTCTATTTAAAAAAGTGGTTCAGGGCTTCCCTGGTGGCGCAGTGGTTGAGAGTCCGCCTGGCGATGCAGGGCACACGGGTTCGTGCCCCGGTCCAGGAAGATCCCACATGCCGCGGAGCAGCTAGGCCCGTGAGCCATGGCCTCTGAGCCTGCGCGTCCGGAGCCTGTGCTCCGCGACGGGAGAGGCCACAACAGTGAGAGGCCCGCATACCGCAAAAAAAAAAAAAAAAAAAAAGTGGTTCAGGGAAATTCCCTGGTGGTCCAGTGGTTAGGACTCCACACTTCCACTGCAGGGAGCCCGGGTTCGATCCCTGGTCGGGGAACTAAGATCCCGCAAGCCGTGCGGTGTGGCCAAAAAAAAAAAAAAAAAGTGATTCCCCACTGGGCTCCCACCTTCTCAGGTTTCCTGCACCCTTCCCCTCCTTCCCCTGCACCTCCCAAATTTTGAGGAAGAACCGGATATTCCTTCCACCAAGAACTCCTCTCCTGGGAAGAGCCTCTGCGAGTTTAAGAGCAGGCAAAAAGCTATGACTTGGGTTTCAGCCGAGGGGGGCTGGCCAGGCCCAGCACAGGCAGAAGGGTTCTTGTCCCCCAACAGTCCCTGAACTGGCGGCCCGCGGGATCATCCAGCAGGTGTTCCCAGTCCACGAGCAGCGCATCCTGAACCGCCTCATGAAGTCATGGGTGCAGGCTGTGTGTGAAAACCAGCCTCTAGGTGTGGTCCGGCCAGGGGGAGGGGGTGGGGGTGGGGTCCCAGGAGACAGTCAGGGCTGACTGGGACACCCCTGTCCCTGGCAGATGAGATCTGCGACTACTTTGGCGTGAAGATTGCCATGTACTTCGCCTGGCTGGGTTTCTACACATCGGCGATGGTGTACCCGGCGGTCTTCGGCTCTGTCCTGTACACATTCACAGAGGCTGATCAGGTGCCGGGTGTGGACTGCACAGGGGCTGGGACACCCAAGACACCTTCCTCCCTGGACTGGGCCAGCCAACATTTCAGCCCTCCTCTGCCACCCCCAGACAAGCCGGGATGTATCCTGCGTGGTCTTTGCCCTCTTCAACGTGGTCTGGTCAACACTCTTCTTGGAGGAGTGGAAACGGAGGGGAGCAGAGCTGGCCTACAAGTGGGGGACGCTGGACTCACCCGGGGAAGCTGTGGAGGAGCCACGGCCCCAGTTCAGGGTCAGTCAGGGGGGATCTGAGTTCAGGGACTTTGAGAATGGGGTTAAAAAAAAAGAAAAAATACACTGGGCGAGGAGCATTGCAAGAACAAAGGGAGGGGTGAAGTAGGGCTGCAGCGTCCGAGATGGTATGCCAAGTGGGGGACTCTCCATGCCCAAAGGGAGAGGGGTGGGAAATTGGCTTTGAGGGGCTGGGAAGGGTGCATTAGGCGGGGGTACCGCAGTAGCAGAGCATGACAAAGAGACACTGAGGTCGAAGGGTCGGGAAGGGTGCAGGCCAGAGGCAGCCCCTCTGATCTCACGTTGGGCCGGGCCCCCACCCTCTGCCAGGGCGTGCGGCGCATCAGCCCCGTGACTCGGGCCGAGGAGTTCTACTACCCGCCCTGGAAGCGGCTGCTTTTCCAGCTGCTTGTGAGTCTCCCCTTGTGCCTCACCTGCCTGGCCTGTGTGTTCCTGCTCATGCTCGGCTGCTTCCAGCTGCAGGTGACCTCCAGCCCCTAGCCCTGGCCTTGGCCCCGACCTGGCGGCCACCTGTCCAGGTGTGCTGTGAGCTGAGCCCAGCTGCCGGGGTGACCTGTGAACGCCCTGCCCCTGCAGGAGCTGGTGCTGAGTGTGAAGGGGCTGCCCCGTCTCGCCCGCTTCCTGCCCAAAGTCATGCTGGCCCTGCTGGTCAGTGCAAGCGCCGAGGGCTACAAGAAGCTGGCCGTCTGGCTCAATGACATGGGTATGCCCTGCAAGGGGAGGTCCCACTGCCCACCCCCCAGGAGGAAGGGCCCCGCCTCCCTGCGGGGTGTGCCTGCCGCCCATGACGGTCTGGGCCACCCCCTCACTCGCCTCCTTGGCCCCCAGAGAACTACCGGCTGGAGAGCGCCTATGAGAAACACCTCATCATCAAGGTTGTCCTGGTGAGTGGTGGCCAGCAGGCAGGCAGGGGTTCTGCAGGGGATACACGGGAGCTCCTGGGGACAGAGGTGGCAGGGTGACCACCCACCTGCCTGCTTCCCACAGTTCCAATTCGTCAACTCATACCTGAGCCTCTTCTACATTGGCTTCTACCTCAAGGACATGGAGCGCCTGAAAGAGGTAAGACCCCGGCCTGAAGCAGTGCCCCCCATGGCAGCCAGTGGGGGGGCCAGACCTGGCCCAACGGGTCCATGGGCTCTCCAGCCCCTCCCCCCCTCCTCCATCCTTCTCTCTGTCCGTCTGTGTGTCCTCTCTCTACCTGTCGCCCCCCCATCTGTATGTCCACCTGTCCGTCGGTCCCTCCACAGCTCCTGATCGTCCTGTCCCTGTCCCAGAGCCTCGAGCGGCAGCTTTGGGCGGTGCTGGTCCCGCTCGCGGCCCTGCGGTTCTGCCTTCTCCTCCTCTCCCTCCGGGGCCTCCTGCTCATGGCCCGGGCCAAAGTACTGGCAGGTGGCGAGCCCTCGGGGCTTCGCCGGGGTGGGCAACGTGGCTATGCTGGGGGCCTCACACCAAGCCGAGGGTGCATGCTCTGAGGGGATGGGCTTCTGCTGACGGGGTGCAGGTGGCAGGAGCCCCCGGAGGCCCTGGCCACCAGCTGAGTGAGCTCCTGGGCGGTGCTGCAAGCAGGGAAGCCATGGCCTGCCCAGGAGATTGGCTAGGAGCGCTGTGACCTGCCCAGCTGCGATTTGGGGTTGCCTCCGTGTCCAGGGACATCCAAATTGGGTTCAGGGTGTGTCTGGAAGCGTGTTTCGGGAGGGCGGGTGCCCAGTCCCCGCAGCCTGTCCCGGTGCCCAGAGCCCCGCCCGCCCCCCACGTGGCCTCTCTCCACCCCCTTCCTGCCCCCAGATGCTGGCCACTCTGCTGATCACCCGCCAGTTCCTCCAGAATGTTCGAGAGGTCTTGCAGCCGCACCTGTACCGGCGGCTGGGCCGTGGCGAGATTGGCCTGCGGGCTGCCTGGGAGCTGGCCCGTGCCCTGCTTGGCCTACTGAGCCTCCGGCGCCCTGCACGCCACCTCGAAGCCCAGGCTGAAGAGGGTGTCGGTGGCAGCAGCGGTGGGGGGGGGCCGCAGGTGTCTCAGTGGGGCCTGCGGGGCACCTGAGGAGGAGGAGGAGGCCACCATGGAGAGTCGGCCAGCGGGGGAAGGGGGGGAGGTGGGGGACGGGCCGGGGGGGGGCAGGGAGGAGGAGGAGGACGAGGAGGAGGAGGAGGACGAAGAGGAGGAAGACGAGGAGGAGGAAGGCGAGGAGGGCGGCCTCCTGGACTGCGGGCTTCGGCTGAAGAAGGTCAGCTTTGCTGAGCGGGGGGCTGGGCGGCGGCGGCTGGGCCCAAGCCCGGAGGCCCTCCTGGAGGAGGGGAGCCCCACCATGGTGGAGAAGGGGCTGGAAGCTGGCGTGTTCACGCTGGCCGAGGAGGACGATGAGGCCGAGGGGGCTCCCAGCAGCCCTGAACGGGAGCCCCCGGCTGTCCTGCTCCGCCGGGCCAGAGGTGAGGGCCGCGACCAGGGCCCCGATGGGGGCCCAGACCCAGAGCCGGGCTTGGGTGACTCAGCCCGGAAGCAGCGGCGGCAGAACCGGTCATCTTGGATCGACCCACCCGAGGAGGAACACTCAGCCCAGCTCACCCAGGCTGAGCTCGAGAGCTGTATGAAGAAATACGAGGTGAGGAGGGCGCCTGAGGGCAGGGGCCGGGCCCTCCGAGGGGCGCAGCGCAGTGAGGTGGAGGGCCTGGGGGTGATGGGAGGGAATAACGAGACCCTTCATGTGGTCAGGAACCTGCCCGAGGGGGAGCTCTGGGTCCATGCAGAATAATCTGGGGGGTGGGCTTGAGGAGAGGAAGGTGGTCCGGGGGAGGAGGTGTCCTGGGCGGAGGGAGAGCCCTAGGCCCCACCCAGGTGCCCGCCCACAGGACACGTTCCAGGACTACCAGGAGATGTTTGTGCAGTTTGGCTACGTCGTGCTCTTCTCGTCTGCCTTCCCCCTGGCTGCCCTCTGCGCCCTCATCAACAACCTCATCGAGATCCGCAGTGACGCCCTCAAGCTGTGCACGGGGCTGCAGCGGCCCTTTGGGCAGCGGGTGGAGAGCATTGGCCAGTGGCAGGTGGGGGGAGGGCTGAGGGCCCCGAGCCGGGGTGCACCAAGGAGGAGCGGGTGCTGGGGAGGGTGGCTGCGCACCCCCTGAGCCCGCCTGTCCCCCTGCAGAAGGTGATGGAGGTCATGGGCGTCCTGGCAATCGTAGTCAACTGCTATCTAATTGGCCAGTGTGGGCAGCTGCAGCGCCTCTTCCCCTGGCTCAGCCCCGAGGCGGCCATCGTCTCCGTGGTGGTGCTTGAGGTGGGGCTGGCGGCCGGGTTGGGGGAGCCAGGCGGCGGGTGGGTGTCCCCATGCCTACAGCCTCCTCCTCTGTCATCTCAGCACTTCGCTCTGCTTCTCAAGTACCTCATCCACGTGGCCATCCCCGACATCCCAGGCTGGGTGGCTGAGGAGATGGCCAAGCTGGAGTACCAGCGCCGGGAGGCCTTCAAGGTATGTGGGCTGGGGTGAGTGCGCTTTACGTCTCTGCTCCGTGGGGCTTCTCCACCTAGCCTGGCTGGCCGTCCAGTCCTTAGCAGGAGGGTGGGTGTTAAGAGCCTGGTGTAATAATTAGCATTCCAAAGGGGCCCGGTCCCCTCTGGGATCCTGGTGGCATCCAGCACCAGGTTGGCACTCACGAACTGTCATCCACCAGCTTGCCCAGCATTGCCCTGTTGGGGGCCAGAGACACAGCTGACGCTTCCTAGAAGCCCAAGCCTCTGCCGCATTCCTCAGAAAGCTGCAGAGAAGGCCAGGGAGCTCACTGGCGCCAACCGATGGAGCTCTCCACGATGATGGAAACGTTCTATATCCGTGCTGCCGATGTAGCCCCTCACTACAGATGACCAACGAGCACTTGAAACGGGGCTGGTGCCACTGAGAAACAGACTTTTTCTTTGCAGTTATTTAAATTGACAAAGCCGTGTGTGGCTACCGGCCACTGGATGGGGCAGTCACAGCTCTGTGTCTCACCAGTTCTCCAGAAAGCAGGGAACCACTGAGGCCCAATATTTGTTTACACTCTCCCAATTCCTAAGACGGTGTCTGGCAGGGGATCAGGGACAGAGGCGGTGGCCAGTAAATGTTCGTTCTCTTTTCAGGCCTCAGAAAGCACCGGCATGGGTCCAGGGATGCAGTTGGTGCCCCATAAGTGTTTAGATCTCTCCCCACTTCTGCAGAGAGCCCCAGGGTGGGTCCAGGGATGCAGCTGGTACCCAAGAAGCGTTCGGATCTCTCCCAACTTCCGCAGGAGAGCGCCGGCATGGGCCCGGGCCTGGTTTGGTGCCTGCTCGCCCGCCTGCTCTTCCCAGTGTCCCCATAATGGCCCCGTTCTGCCCACAGAGACATGAGCGCCAGGCCCAGCACCGCTACCAGCAGCAGCAGCGGCGGAGGCGAGAGGAGGAGGAACGCCAGCGCCACGCAGAACATCATGCCCGCAGGGAGCGCGACGCCAGTGGCCGGGAGGAAGCTCGGGCTGAGGGCTCCGGGTTGGACCCTGCTGCCCCAGAGAAGGCCTCGGCCAAGGCCAAGGGCAGTGGGGCAGCAGGAGGCCATGGGCCGGAGCGGCCCAAGCGCCCGGGGTCCCTGCTGGCACCTAACAACGTCATGAAGCTGAAGCAGATCATCCCACTGCAGGGCAAGTTCCTGTCGTCCGGGGCTGCATCCTCGCTGGCCGGCGCGGGGGCCAACCTCACTGCCCGGCCGCCCCCTGCCCCGTCTCCCACAGGCAGTGACACCCGCCTGCCGGCCTTCCTCAGCTTCAAATTCCTCAAGTCACCCGAGACCCGGCGGGACCCAGAACGTAGCCACTCGCCGCCCAAGGCCTTCCACGCCAGCAAGCTCTTCCCCTTCGGCGGGGCCCGGGCTGAGGCCGGGTCCAACGGGGCGGGCGGGCAGGCCCGGCAGGACGGGACCCCCAGCGGTGGCAGTGGTGGTAGCCGAGCCCAGCGGAGTGGGCCGGCAGACGAGGCCGCAGCTGAGGAGCCGGACACACCCCGGCCCGAAGAGGAAGGCTCAGGTCACAAGCTTTAACTCGGGGGTGGGGACTCTGGGCCGGGCTTTGGGGATAGGGGTGGGGTGTCCAGGCCTGGGGAGAGGGGCTGAAGGGGACAGAGGAGGCCCAGTCTCCCGGTACCGGTTGGGGACCTGGGTATGTGGTACATGGAGCCTCTTGATCAAAGCCTACCCAGTCTTTCCGGGACCCCAGAGAGCCTGGAGCCCTGTGCCTGACCCTCCTCACCCCTGGGGAGGGATGCCAAAGCCCCTCGTCCCAGTGCCCCTCGCACGGCCTGCCATGCTCCAGTGCCAGGAGAGATGAGGGAGGCCCCTTCACCACCTGGTCCTGCCTCTCCTGCCCCCATGAGACCCTACACCCAGCTCACTCTGGGGGCACTGGACCCCCAGGCCTCTATGCAAGTCCCCACCCTGTAGCCCAGCTGTTCGAGGTGGCCTTTCTGGGAGGTGGAGCTCAGGCTGCCCACCCAGGGAGTTCAGGGCTGCAGCCACAGTGAGCCACACAGGCCTCACTGCCGCCCCTCCCACCCCGTCCCAGCCCGGAGTCCAGCAGCCCATCCCAGAGAGCCCAAGAGGTGGCAGCTGTAGCACCAGGGATATAGGTCAGAAGTCAGAGGGACTTCCTCAGACCGTCCTCTCTCCGTGACGGGGAGGGGCCCAGTGCCCAGAGGCGGGGGATGCACCCGAAGAAGCCCACCCCTTGTCACTGATCAGAAGCAATAAGGCCCTCCATGTGCCTGAAAGCCCGGAGGGAGCGCGGGCAGGCCGGCATCTCCCCGGAACGGCCCCTCTCGCCTCCGCAGGGACAGCGCCGGCCCCGGTGGGCGCCCCAGCCCTCCGCACCCGCCGCAGCCGGAGCCCTGCGCCGCCGCCGCCGCCGCCGCCGCCGCCAACACCGCTGCCCCGGCCCCCGACGCCACCCGCCGGCTGCTGGCAGTGGGACGGGCCGTGGGGCTGCGGGGGCGAGGGCGCCGCCCCCCGCCAGGCCCCTGCCGCCGCCGCCGCCGCCGCCGAGTGTCCGCCCTGCGCCCTCGCCGGGCCCCTGCCCGCCCCGGCAGCTGGCGTCCTGCCGGGGGACGCCAGCTTCTACAGCCTCCCACCGCCGCCGCTGCCTCCCACCTCCGAGCCCCCGGAGCCCCCGGCACCGTCGCCCAGCCCCAGCTCCAGTCCCAGTCCCAGTCCCCAGGCCGTGTGCTGGCCCAGCGGCTGGCATTAGCTCCGCCCGCCCTGCCTTCCTGTTTTCATATGCAATATCAATCACGGACGGGGCGGCACCGCCACCCAGAAAACGCTGCTGTCGGTGTATCCCAGTATTGGTTGCCCCCTCCTGGGTCAGGGCTGGGGGCCTGGGGCCCCTCTATCTGCCGTTTTCCTTTTGACCAGGATGGGGGGAAAGGAAAGGAAACCCCCCCAAAACAACAGAAAACACACACAGAATAGGCGATTATTTATTTGTTTTTAATTTATTTTGTCATATTTTTGTAAAACGGCAGAAATGCAATAAAAAGTATATTTCAACAGTGCCGAAGGGCGGAGCTGTGGAAAAGGGACGTAAGGGGCCCTGACGAGGTTGGGGCCAGCTCTTTGGGGGCCTGGCAGGCCTAGGGTGGGTCCCCCCCCCCCCCCCCCCCGTCTATGACCCTTAGGGAACTCCTCCAAAGAACTGGGTCTCCAGGCCATGGCTAGAAAACTCCAAAAATCCAGGCCCAGGGGCCCCTGGGAGGAGCTGCAGAGCTTCAGGCCCCATCTTCGGCCTCCTAGACTAAGAAAGAAATCTCAAAGTACTGATAGGACTCAGCAGTGTGGGCCCTGGGCCTGGGTCCTGAGTCAGCCTCAGTCGTGCAGGGCTACCCTTTCTGGCACACCCGCCTCCCAGGCTGCCATCTGAGGAGTCAAGGGCTGCGGGGAGAACTTGGGTGTGGAAGTCGGAAGGCACCTGGTGCCTAAGTCTCGATGTTGAGGGGATGGCATGTTGGGGTGTGGCTTCCGGGAAGGGCCGGGATGCCCCACTGTGGGACGGCTGTCAGACCCTATTCGCTGGGACTCTTCACTGTGATCAGGGATGGACATGGCCTCTCCCACCCTCAGGTGTGTCCACATACAAAGGCTCAGGGCCCAACGGGCCCCACCCCAGGCAGGGCTGGGGGAGCCAGTGTGAGGAAGGGGCACTTGCGGGGGGCCCATGAAAGAGAAATCAGGGTTCACTGGAGGCAGGAGAGCAGCCTGTGCAAAGGCACAGAGGTGTGGGAAGGCAGGGTTTGGTGTTTGGGGGAACAGAGTGAGTAAGAGTAAAGGCAAGAGGGGTGGGTGGAGGCTGGCTGAGGGGCCTGTGCTGGGGAGACCACGGGACCCCTGCCCACACCGTGGACAGCACTGGCAGGAGACAGAACCCAGCCCCTCAAAGGGGAACCTGGGGCCAGGGAGGTGTGGGCAAGCCTTGGGGAAGGACAGGCTGAAGCCTGCGCCTGCCCTGCCCCACGGCCTTTGAAGCTGAAGTCCTGCCATCTACTCTGCCACCAACAAACGGCGACACCACGCGCCTGCCCAGGGTCAGGCCAACCCCTGGGACTGGGGATTCCAAGCTGGTCTGAGAACCCCCAGGGACTTAGCCCTCCCCAGCACGACCACAGTCAAGCTTGCATTTCCTAAGCACCTGCCTTACGACCACAGGAACTGAACACCGCTGCACATGCGCCCAGAGCTGGGCCCCACAGCTGGGCAGCTAATCCAGGAGCCTTCCACCCAGCAGACACGGGGCAGCTCAGGCCGGAGCAGTCTGCCTCAGGCTGGGCCCTCCACGGTGACAACCTGGGGCAGGCGCCCCCTGCAGCCCCTGTGTCCCTCACGCACGCTGCAGCCCAACCCTTCACCGCCCCCAACACCCCAGCCATCAGCTCCAGCACTCTGGCTCCCACTCAGGGCTGGCGGGGGAAGCAGCGGCATTCCCCTGGCCCTGTGCCCAGTGGTCAGGAACTCAAACCTTCTGCCTGGAGCCCAAATGCCCCGCTACGTCCCCGGGCTCAGCCCCAAGCCCAGTCCAGCTGGCTCCCGGGAGTAGCCGTGGAACCTGCCGACTGAGGGCACTGGGGCTGGGCGTCCCGCGGCGCTCCACGTGCCTCCTCTCTGAGGGCGTGAGGCCGGGCCACCTGGGCTGTCTCCACAGAGGCTGGTGGGCGTGCCGCCCTGCTCGCCAGTGTCATGGGCGTGGGGCCCACCACAGCTCCATCCTTGGCAGCACGGACCGTCTCTCTGGGGTGTCCCAGTCCTCAAGGACACCTTGACGGCTGGGGTAGAGGGGGGTCCAGGCAGGTCTTGGCTCTGATCGAGATGGCCGCAGCAGGCCCACGAGAGAATCCAGCTGGTCCTGGGGCCCCACCGTCTGGGGGCCCCTTCCGGCTCCTCTTGGTGATGATGGGACGACTCTCAGTGGCTCCATCGTCTGGGGCTGAGGCACGCCGAGCAAAGACGCGAGGTCGGGTAGGAAAGATCCTTTTATTGGGGTGGACATGGAGCACGCACTAGTCCATGATAAAATGACTTAAGAGAAAGATCCGGAAGGGCTGACTTCTCCCCCTTACGCATGCTCAGAGCAAGGTCTGGGCACAGAATAGGTCCCGGTGGAACTCGAGACAAGGCAAGTCTTTAAGGCCCGAACCAGCCGGTGGGAGCCGGGAGAAGGGCCCCCACCCCTGCCGGCCGGCTGCAGCAGGGGCCTGGCTCTAGACCCTCTCAGACACGCTCCAGTTTTCCAGAGGAGAACTGGGGGGCGAGAGGTGGGGGAATTGGAGGGGGGGAGGTGAGTAACAATTGTTGTTTTTAAAAGCATCTACCAACATCACACTACTGGGTCTGACGTCCCCTTTAACCATCGCTTGGTACATTTTACAGCATAAATAAAAACTCAAGGAAAATAAATACATCGGCTCCTATGAGGTTGGAAGTGGTGTGGATGGTGGGGCGTGGGTGGGCCGGCGGAGGGGTTGGGGGGCAGGGCGCTTACACAAGGCGGGAAGGCGAGGAGCAGACAAGACAGGAGGCGCCTGTGGGGGAGTGTGAGTCTTAAGTGTCCTCGTGCATGTCCGGGCTGTCGGTCCGTGCGACCTTGCGGGGGGGCGCCGAGCTCTCACCCTCGAGGTCCACTTGCTCCTGGTCTCTCTTCTTGGCGGCATTCTGGGGGGCAGGGGAAGCGGAGGGGTTGTGAGTCTTCATGCTGGGGGAGCTCCTGAAATCTGAGGCTGGCCCTGCGGCCCCAGCACATCACAGAGCCGGGTAGTCGACCTAGGGCCCGTGGCTAGCCCCTTCTGCCCCCTGGACCTGCCCCACCAAGCCATGGTCCCCTGGGGACACCAGCCTGTGACAAGCACTTCAAGGAGTCACCACAACTCTCAATGACCCCCACACAGCATTTCTCAGACACTCAGAGAAGCCATCCACCCTGCCGGAGGGCAAAGGGCACTCGTGAGCCACCCGGGGAAGCCCCCAAATTGCCACAGAAAAGGAAAGCATGCTGATTTGGGAAAACCTCCTTTCCTCACTGGTGAGAATCAAGGCTTGTGGGGCGGGGGTGGCCAGGAGCTGGGGTTTTCTGAGCAGTCACTTCATCATTGGGTCCCCCTCCAACCTGGCCCAGAGCAGGTCACTGTCCAATGTTCACCATTATGGGGAAAAAACAATCTGACCACACGGCAAAACTACACGTGCAGATTTTCAAGAAAGAAAAAGAAAAAATATCCTGTCAGAAAGGTGGCCTCTTATGGGAAGGACGGGGGTGACGACTTTTCACAGCAGCTACACATCCTAGTAGGGCCTGGATTTTTAATCGTGTGTACTTTTCATCATTGAACAAAGACTCCAAGTAACAACAATGAAGTCTATCTGCCACCAGGGCCGTGCTCCCCACAAATTGTGGGGAGATGGGCTTCAGTACAGCTTACCTGCCTGTCCCTGAGCACTAGAGCCCTGTGGCCTCTGCACAGCCATTCCTCTAGAGCATTCTTCCTTCTCCTGAATCACCTAGCAAACGCCTATTCAGCCCTCAAGGCCCCACTCGAACACCCAGTCTCCCAGCCACCGGTGTCCTTCCGCTTCTCAGAGCCTCCTGCTGGGCACTGTGTTCCTTCCCCAGTCCCAGCACTCGAACCCCACGTGCCTTACCTTTTTGTCCCATTGCTGATGTAAGTAGCGCAAAAGAATGTTTGTTTTTTCTGTCACAATAACTGAGAAGGAAAGACAGATAAAGTTGCAGGAAGAAGCTGTGGGGAGCCGGCTGCAGGCGGCCCAGCCCCCATCCCAGCCTGCACTGCCCTCCCACGAAGAGCTTACCCCTTCCTGGCCTCTGGGCTGTCCCTGCCCTGGGTGGCCTTTGTGTGACTCAAGTCACCACCCCCAACCCTGGAGGAGATTTCAGGAAGCCAAGCATTCTCCCTCCTGAGCACAGGCCACTACCATGAGCCCAAGCTGGCTGCCCTGACAGGGTCCCTGCTTCCTAAGCTGAGCTCGGATTCCACCCTCGGGCGGGGGAATGAGCCCCGGCATGCCAGGTCACGTGGGTGTTTCCCCAGACAGACCAGGAGCACAGATCCACATGCTGTGCCCCGGTGACCACAGAACGCACCCAGCAGAGTCCAGGATTTTTTCATGGTTGAAAGAAAACACCGTGACTACAATAAATAACCTTGAGGTCCCCCTGCTCTGAAGGCTCCAGGGCTTTCCCTGCAGGTCCCTCTGCCTAGCCACCCCCTCCCCAAGCTGCCCACCCCAGCCTGGGCTGGGTCCCCCATCCTTTGGTATGAGTCTCAAGACCTGTGACAGGGAGCCAGCAGGGGAGGCCTGACTTGATGCAGGGGTGGGGGTGAGGGCCAGCAAGCGGCAGACGAGGGCCAGCTTGGGACCCTGCAGGGCTGGACGTGGATGCCGGCGTGGACATCAGGAGGGTCCCAGGGAAAGCCAGGCTTCCCGCTGCTCCCAAGGGCTGGGAGCTGCCCAGCTTCCCACAGGTCACCTCCTGCACTACCCTCTGGCCCTTCCCCTCGGCAGCTGGGATGAGACAGAACAACAAAGGCCACTTACTCTGTTCGGACGGGTACTCCCGAGTGGGCAGGTAGACTGAGGGACGTCGGTTCTGTGGGAGGGTTGGGAAGGCGTGGGTTAGGAGAGTAGACAGGTCTGGGGTCCCCTCACCCCTCAACTCAGCACCCGCCCTCCAATGCAGATCAAAAGACGTGCGAGGATTTCAAGTGGGGCTGGGTTTGAAGCTCGGCCCCTCTTTCTGGCAAGACCCCGACCTGGGGGCTGCACACCACCCCCGGCCCTTTCCCCGAGGGCAGCTCATGGTCCACGTACTCACCGAGGCTTTGCACACAGAGTCGGCATGAAATCGACTAAAATTGCTTTTGTTGTAGACAGGCAGTCCTTTCAAAAAATCTGCCTAGAAGACAGGGAAGATGGTAAGTGAGAAATCAGGCAGCAGGCTGGGCCACCCCTGGAGCACCTGTGACCGGGTGGGCTACCTACCGGGTGACTTCCGGTTTCCTTCTTTCTGTTCTGTCATTCAAGTTTTCTAGAACTCACCCTTGAGCTGGCCACCTGATGTGTCCACTCTTATGACCAGAACAAAGTAACCAACCCCAGAGTAAGGGTATGATCTCCCACAGGGTCCTCACAATAAACCTGTCACCAGGCCAAGGAGCAGGGAAACTGAGGCTCAAACAGGACAGGACACTTGCATCAAGTCAGGAGCAAGCAGCGGGGTGGGGAGCCGGACCCGGGCCCATCCGACTGCAGACCTGTCCTCTGTGCTAGCTGAATACTGAACTCGTGGTCTCACCTCCATTTATGCACCTTTGATAGAGCCTGGGATGGAGACTTGTCCACCCTAAGAAACCCTGAGGGTCCATGTGACAATACATGGGGGTGGGGGAGCAGGAGGCTGGGTGAAGGGGAAACGGCAGCTGGGACACAGGGGCTGCTGGGACACAGGACCCGAAGCCTGGGGTCAACCGAGCTTCCGAATCCTGAGAAAACTCAGAAACCCAAGTTTCAGTGTCAGTGCCAGCTTTTTTCTTTTTTGTTTTTGGCTGTGTCACGTGGCATGTAGGATCTTAGTTCCCCAACCACGGATCGAACCCGTGTCCCCTGCATTGGAAGTGCAGGGTCTTAACCACTGGCCCACCAGGGAAGTTCCAGTGCCAGCCTTTTAAAACTGGCTGAGCTTTGCAGCAAACGCTGTGTGGACCAGGGCTGGCTCGAGGGCTGCTCCTGGGGTCCCCACATCCAAAGGCTGCCCTGTAAGGGGAGAATGCCTCCCACTGTGGGGAGGGCCAGAAGCCTAAAGGAAGCAGGCTGGCTCCTCCCTGCCCCCGGTGCCTGGGGCAGGGGTTCAGGCACCAGAGGTTTCAGGCCCCCAAGGTGCCAGGGAGCCAGCGACAGATTCATTCACAGCTCTGACTCTTGGAAAGTCCTTTTTCTCTGACGCTCTGGCACCAACTGGGCAAGGAAGGGAGAAAGCTCTGGAAGGGGAAGACCCTGACTCTGGGTGGAGGGCAGGTCTCTGCCACAAGATGGGGGTGAATAAAGGCCAAGGGGAGCTGTGTCTGCCTCAGGAAACTGAGGCACAAGAGCCCCGGAGAGGGATGAAGGCTGAGAACTTGGGGCAGGGAGTGACTTCCCAGCAGAGCAGGAGGGCAATGCTGTCGTCAGGCCTGGAGAGGGAGAGCTGGGGAGGACCAGGGGTTTCCCAAGCTGGAGTCACCCCATCGTACAGACGAGGAAACTGAGGCAAAAAGGTCATGTAACACTCATCTGAGGTCCCCCAGCCCCAACGAGAAAACAAGGAAGCTGACTGAGCCCCGGTTTGCCTAACCTCAGAGGCCAAGCTCCTGTTCTGTGATGCCAGTGCCTCTGCTTCCCGCCTGAGAGCCGAGGGCTCAGAGCCTGCAGGCTACGTGAACCCTCCCTCGGGTGCTCAATCGCCATGCCTGACCCAGGCGCTGCGCTCTCGGGGAAGCTGCTGTTCAGGGGATCCCCCATCACCCTCTGGTGCCGGCGGAAACAGGCGTCCTCACCCCTGTGGGGCCCAACCCCTCCTCTGCTGGGCCCCAGCAAGAGCCTAGCGGGATGGGTGAGCCAGGGGAGCTGGAACGTGGATGGGCCTCCTGCTCCCACCCAGGAGGTGGCCCTCACATCTGGGTGACCTACGGCCCCAGAGCCAGCTCAGAGTGCCTCAAACCTGCCTCCCCTGTCCCAGGACCCCTGCCTCAGCTCAGCCCCAGACTATGGGGTCAGCTTCATCCATCTGGCAAGGTGTTCTCAGGACCCAACTGTGTGGCGGGCCCTACACCAGGCACCAGGGCACTGCGGAGAGCCACAGCAGACCTACTTCTGGCCCCAGGGAACAGCCAGTGCATGGGGACACGGGTGTGGATCAAAGCCATGCAGTGAATGTAGAGTGGCCATGAGGACAGGGCACCACAAGGTGCCATGTGAGGCCCATGAGAGCAAGGGGAGGGGGTAGGGAAGGCTGGCTGGTCTGGGGGATGGGGAGGACTGCCAAGATGCAGTGATGCAGGCCTGAGACCTACAGGAGAGGAGGGCTCCCTGCCCCAACTCAAACCCCTCCGCAGCCCTGGCTCGGCTTGGCCCACGCCAGCCTCCTGCCACACACCTCCTCAGCCCGTGCCACCCTCCAGGAATGCCCCTCTGCTCTCCACGTGGGAAACACCCACCAAACTCTCCAGTCAGCTCAAAACGCCCCCTCCCCCTTCCCTCTCCCCACACCCCGGAAGCCTCTACCAGGGATCCTCTGCCAGAGCCACGCTCATACCGCAACGAGGTCATCTGTTTACACATCCAGTTCCCTCACTGGACTGCCACTTCCCTGAGGCAGAGGGCAACCCTGCCTCAGGGTCCCTGACAGGGCTAACATGGGGCCGGGCAGCAGAGTGGTGAGAGGTTCTGAAGCCCCAGGCCTGCACTGATCCTGGATGGGCCCCTCCCTGACTGTGTGACCTGGGGCAGGTGACCTCCCAGTCTGGCCGCCCCAGTTGTGAGCGCGGTTTACAAGAGGGACCCCTCCCAGGGTTATTCTGGGTTTCAGAAAGACAACACAGGGAGAGAGCTTTGCCCAGAGCACCCCTGAGGGCAGCTGTTAGTATCAATGCATGTGTGCTGAATAAATGAATGCAGACAGGGCACGGCCAGTACTTCCTGTCAGCTAAGCAAGAAAACCAAGCCTCAGACTTGAGGGAGAAATCCTCACCTCAGCCAGACAAATCCTAGCTACAGCTGGGCCGAGAAGCTGTCCATTGCCTCAGCAAACACTTGCTGAATATCTGTGTGCCAGTCACTGTGTGGGCAGCCTGCCAGTGACCCAACCAAAGCAAGATGAGGAAAAGAAATGGTGTGCAGAGAGAGGAGGCATGGGGGCCTCCTGCAATCAGGAAGGGACCCTCTGAGCAGATGTTATTCACAGGAGGAAGAGCAATCCAGGCAGGAGTAACAGGTGCAAAGACCCTGGGGTGGCAGGGACTGAATGTGAAGATGTGAAAACAAGGCCACTGTGGCTGGAGCTCACAGCGGGGAGGGGTGAAGAGGGTGGAGATGAGGTCACAGAGCTGGGCAGGGACCTTGGAGGCTGAGGGGGGGGAGGTGGGTTTCATTGGGGTTACAACAGGAAGCCCCCCCCCCACTGTTTTATAAGCTAGATAGTGGTATTATCTGATTGACATCTTTAAAAGCTCCCTCTGGTTCTGGGTGAATTACAGACTGCCAGTGGGGCAGGATGGAGGCAAGACCAGGGAGGAGGCTGGAGCAGGTGTTCAGGCAGGAGGTGGCAGTGCCGGGAACAGGTGGGGAGCTGTGGACAGATTCAGAATTCGTGTTGGAGGCAGAGCCAACAGAACCCTCTTAGGAACTGGGAGTGGGCAATGAGGTCGCAGCGAGGAGTCAAGGACAACACCCAGGCTTGGGGACCCACGTGCTAGGAACCCACTTACCACTTTCCCATATCCTTCCTGACAAGAAGTCTTTTACCTATTCCCCACCACATCCCAAGGACTATGGCTTGTGGGCTGGGACCCTGAGTCCAGGAACAATGGGGTTTGACTTGCCCTGACAAAAGCTTCCATCACCTCTGTCAGCCCTGGGGATGCCAAAGAGTGGAGGGAATGAAGGGGGCTTCAGCCCAACTGTGAGGCTGTGTCCCACTTCACAGGTGGAGAGCCCAAACCCCAAAGAACCACCAGACCCAAATCCCAGGATGAGTGAGCGGCCCAAGGGGGATTTTAACCTCCCAAAAAGTTGGCATTATCCCCACTTCAAGATGAGGAGACAGCTGGGAGGGAATGTCACCATCCCCGAGTCACCCAGCTCATCTGTTGAGCATTCACTGTCCCAAGCCCTTTAAGACGTCAGTTCCCCAAATTATCACAACCCTATGAAGTCTGGACTATTGCTACCCTCATTTAACAGGGATAGGGCCTGATAACTAGAGAGATGAAGTCGCCCCCTCTTAGAGCTGGTTGGGACCGGAATGTTGGAGGTGGGGTCAGGGCTCTGGGGGAACCAAGGCAGTTCGCGATGTCGCACTTCCTTTGGCGATAAAGCCCCGCATGTCACGATGTCAAGCCCCCTCCCCGCCCCGACGCTCAGGTCGGCCTCCCAAACCTTCCCGATCAGGAAAGGCCCAGGCCTGGCGCCCGGAGGACGAGGCCTCAGTTGGGGGTCTCGGGGGACCCCATCCCCACACCCCCAGGCGATTTCCGGGAGAGCCGCGACCCGGAAATGAATGAGTTGTCAGGGCCTGGAAACCTAGATAGGGTCAGGGGTCGGAGATGGAGCCAGGACGGGGTCAGCAAGAAGCTTACAGCAGGGTCCGGGGGGGTCGAAGGTGACAGGTCAGAGAGAGGGGCGGGGCCGGGCCCCAGGGGGCCGGCCAGGGCGGTGAGGGGCCTCGGGGGTTACTGGAGGTGGGTGGGCCCGCGGCGCCATTTTGTTGAGCGGAGGGGGAGTACGGCCCTGGCGGCCACCCTCACCATCTTCTGTTTCCTCCGTCGCCGCCTCAGCCACCGCCTCAGCCGCCGCCACCGCCACCACAGCCGCCTCCTTAGCAGCCGCCGCACAGTAACTTCTAGCCACGGCACAGCCCACACTGCTGGTGCGGCCGCCCTTCAGTCGTTGGTCCGCCCTCTGGCCCTGCCTCCAAGTTATGCGGTCTTTGCGCACTCCCATTGGCCAGATCCGGCAAAGTCACGCGGCCATTGGTCGCCACGCCGCCTCCCTTCGTTGTCAAGTTCAGTTGAGAGAGCAAAACCCCGCCCGGGACTTGCAAGCGAAGAGCAGCGAAATCCGGAAGTGGGCGGAGGCCGCGCTCCCAAAGCCCCTTGGGATTTGTAGTCTGCAACACCCGGAGGTCCCACCGGTCTCTCTAGCATTTGCTACGCTTTTTCATATGGTGGTTCATGAGGTTCTTACAGCAGCCCCCGGAAGGATAGGGACCCACCGTTACACTCCCAGCCTCCTCCCTGGGGTCCCAACCTTAGGTTTTGGCATATCTAAACTGCTCCCACACTAGCCGCTTGATATCTTTAAGCTGACAGAGCATCTTTGAAACACTTCCCTTGGCTCCCCAGTATCCCAAGGATACAGTCCCGCCTCCTCGGTCCCAAATTCTGGGCCCCTCCGGCCTCCTTTGTCCACCTTTTATCCTGACCCGTCCAATCCCTCCTCCCTTTGGGCTCTCCCAGACCCTGCCACCTTCTCTAAGAAGCCTTTCTCGACTGCGTTCTTCCCAAGGCAAAGTCCAGTGCCTCCTCTGGGCTCCACAGTCCTCACAATCATCCTCCCAGCCCTGAGTCCACTGTGTCCAAACTGCCTGGGTACGAATCAGGCCACTGCCCCCCCACCACGACCACCATCAGCCTGACAGCCTGGAGAGAACAAGAACTTATTAAGGAAGTACTCAATAAGTTACTAAGTGGAAGCTACTAAGTATTATTACACCAACATCACAGCAAAGGAGAAATAAGCATCTCATTTTAAGGATGGATCCTCTTTATTTTTTTGGCCGCGCAGCATGCAGGATCCTAATTCCCCAACCAGGGATGGAACCCGCGCCCCCTGCAGTGGAAACCTGGAGTCATAACCACTGTACTGCCAGGGACGTCCCATTTTATTGGAACCAAATGAACTTCAGAGGGCTAAGATCTTGCTCAAGGTCACAGAGCCCATCCCCAAGGGGCAGGTGGAGGATTCAAACCCCTCCCACCTCTCCACAAGCCTTCCTAGAACTGTGAGAATTGACATTTTATAAGACAAGTGAAAATTTGAACATTTATTAGATTTTTAATGACATGAATGAATTGTTGACTTTTTTTTTAGCTTTGAAAAGCTTTCTGAATATGTATTAAAGGGCCATTATCTTAGAGAAGTGAGTTCTGAAATATTTACAGAAGAAATAACCTGCTGCCCGAGATTTGCACCTCAGGAGAGGGCAGGATAGGTTGTGGGTAGAGCTGTGTACTGGGTTACAAGGGCGTTCACTGTACCATTCTGTGGACTGATGCACATGTTCGAAATTCTTCCTAATTCAAAAGCGTAAAAAGGCATTTGGCAAGGTCTGACTTCCCACTCCCTCTTCCAGTCCAATCCCACAATTCTTCCCCTGGGCCAACCCCGAAATCTGAGAATTCATGTCCGTCCGAGTCCCAGTCGTCAGCGAGGAAAAATGCTTTAATGGGGGGGGGGGGTCCAGCCGGCAGCGTCGCGCTGCTCAGTGGCTTAACGATTTTCGACCCTTGTGCATGCGGCGAAGAATGACCTGGACGCCGCTTGGCTTGCTCAAGCGCCGGATCCAGCCATGCTTGTTCTTGCGCTTGATGTTGCTCGGCTGATACTCGTTCCCGCGCGCCTTGCCCCGGGTCTGCTGCACGGCGGGGAGTCCCCAGGCGTCGGGGAGCCCCAGCCAGGCCCGGGGCTGGAGCCACCTGCCGGGGAAGGTTAGAGGGGGCGCTGTGTGACTTCCGCGTGGCGCCCAACCTCTCCGAGCTTGGGCTTCCCGATCAATGCCAGAGGGAGCCTGGCAGCATAAAGGCGCTCGAGGAGTTCTCAAGGCATTGGAAGGTCATGTGGTTGGTAAACAGCTGGGGCCAGTCCCCGACGCCGCCCTTACTCCCAGATTTGGGAAGGGGTCCCCCTGAGGACTCACCTGCCACCCAAAAGCGCCGCTGACCTACTGACTGGCCCCAACAGGAGCCCCACCGATCTGGTCGAGAAAGCCATGTCCGCCGCCGGCACGCCGTCCGGTGGCAGCTATTTCAAAGCCCATAGGTTCCGCAGCTGCGGGGACGAGGACTTCTGGGAAATGTAGTTTCTTCTAGGCGGAGCCCTCATTGCCGCGGGAGTTGTAGTTCTACGTAGGCGCACCGCATCTTAGGCGTGAGCGTCAGGGCCCACAGGAGAGTGTAGTTCTTCTTGTGGACCAGCAGGTGACAGGCGAACGGCGCCTCCTCCGCATGCGCGTGCGTACAAGACATTATGTCCCTGGGTCTGCTGGGAGTTGTAGTTCCTTCTCCTGTAGATCTACAGAGGGTACCGTGGGGTGACGGTGGCGCAGCTGGTGGCAGCCTCCGGAAACGGCTGGTTGAATTTCCCACCCCCAGCGGGAGCCAGGCAGACGGCACACGGCTGGCAGCTTTCCCTTAGCCCCAGCCAAGTCTCCGCCCCTTGGCGGGGAGCCCAGAAGTCTGAGTTGGTGTTGGCTGGATGTCCTTGGGGTGGTCATTCAGTTTCTCAATCTGCAGAACTCAACGGTTGCAGGCTTGCCCTTGGCGGTGCCCCCGTTCAGGCCCTATTTTTCTAATACTCATATCTGAGCCCTTTCCCTTCTTACACACCCTCTACGGCTCCCCATTGCCCCAGGGAAAATATCTGGCAGGCATTTGAAGCCCGCTTTCCCCATACACACACACCCTAAATTTCAGCTACAACCTCCTCTGCCTGGTGCTCCCCTAGTCAACTTTTTAAAATCCTCCTCAGTACTCTCCTTTCCCCCAATCCTATCCCTCCCTCTGGCCCAACACTGCCCCCACACAGCTTTCCCCAGACTCTCCCTGAAGCCCAGGGCGCCCTCAAGGGCCAGGCTTGCAGCTGAGTCCCTGCAGGCACCCCAGTATCTCCCAGCCTGGGGAGGGGGAGGGGAGTTTTTTCTGCATTAATAAACCGTAGTCTCCCAGGAGCACCTGAGTGGGCAAGAGTGGGTGGCTGGACCTAACCCAGCTCTGGCAGCAAATTCCAGGGGATAGGAGTGGGGAAGGGATGATTAACCTCTTGTCCTCTGAAGCCCATCTTACCTGCACCATCATTTAGCAAACCACTACAATACTACAGCAGTACAATAATAATGCCAATAATGTATGGAGCACTTTCCCTGCTGAGCAAACACATGAGGGAATTAATTCCATAGAGAAATAAATGGAGTCTCAGGGAAAGGACTTGCCCAAGGTCACATATCAGCAAAGGGTAGAGGCTGGATTTGAACTGTGGGCTTTCTGGCTCCGGCTGGGACCAGGGTCACCAGTTAAATTGGCCTATTTGTGAAACTCCAATTCCTTAATTACCCATAGCTCCAAGATATCTGTTTAATGGTTTAACGAATAACAATTTGCAGAACTTGGAATCACACAGCCGTGGTTCCAAGTCCCATCTCTGCCCCCCCAGCTTGCCTTGTGACCTTGTGCCATTTATGAGCCTCAGTTTCCCCACCTGAAATTGCAAAGATCTGGGAGACTGTAGAACGGAAAGGTCAGCACAGAGAGAGGGGCATGGGGGCTCCGTTTGGAGGGGACAGGGCAGTTCGGAGGCAGAGGCTAGCCGAGGAGATCCTCTTTGCAGCGAGGAGGGGCCCGGAAGACCTCCGGATGCGACCCCTTCTTGGCGGTTAACCAGGCCCAATCCCTCCCTCCACCTCCGTAAACCTTGAGGGAGGCGGGGTCGTTGCCCCAAGAGCCCGCCCTTATCCCGGAGTTGCCGCCTCTGATTGGCAGTCTAACTAGGCCAGGTCATTATGCAGCTGCTATTGGCCAAGGCTCCAGTCAGTCGGTGCACGGTCCCGCCCCCCCCGGGGGAGACACTTAAAGGGCCGTCTCGCTAGGCGGTAGCGGGATATCCCCGCACTGACAGCCTTGGGCCCGCGCCCGCCCGCGTAAACGCGCCCGGCCCGACCCCGCGCCACCATGTAAACGGCGCCCGCAGGCGGACGCCGGCTTCTCCGCCCGGGACCCCTTTGCCCTGCCCCGGGCCCCAGGGCCCTCGATGAGGTGAGCAGGGACTGGGCCGTGGGAAGGGGACACTGAGGCCCCTGGGTCTTTCACTTTGGATGGGGGATGTCCACAAAGCCCTTAGGAAGCCGCGGAGCCCCAGTGGCCTCGACCCCGCCGCAGGGTTGACGGGCACCCAGGAGGCGGGGGCCTGGCTCTGTGGAGGGGGTCTGGCGTGGCGCATCTGCGCCCCCTTTGGCAATCCCGGGTTGGAACCCCGCCGGAGGTGGGGGGCGCGGCCTGCTCCCCCTTCCTCAGCAAGTACGGGCCACTGCAGGACGGGTGTTCGGCGTTCATTATCCCCGCGGAGCCCAGGATGGGGACGGGGAGGGGTTGGTCCCATCACCAGGGCCTAAACAATGGGGGTGCGCTGCGCGGGTATCCCCCTCGAGTTATGTAACTGCCTGCAGTTGCCATGGACACGGAGTGAGGTCCGTGGCCCACGGAGCGGGATGGAGGCCTGGAGGCCCCCAGCCAGGGCTTTACCTTCTCCATCCTCATCTCCACCACTGGGGGCTGTGTGCCAGATTCCCCAGAACCCAAGGTACTGAGCAGTGGGGACAGAGCACCTTCTTCCCAGAGTGTCTGAGCCTCAGCTTGTAGGTCTGTGAAACAGACCCATTGCACTCATGGTCTTGGGGAGTTGGGCAAGGGCTTCTGGAGCTCAGTCCTGAAACCCCTCTCCCAGGGTCTCACCTTTCAGAAGCCAGGTTTAGAGGCCTGGGATGGGGGCTCTTTGGGACCTGCACATTTTTAGATGCCTTTGGAGCCCTCAGGGTATGCTGGTTTAGTGAAAGTGAATTAAGGAAACAGTGCATGAATGAATGAATGGACGAATGAATGAGTGGGTTTAGGAAGGCATTACTGCTATAAACCTGAGCTGGAGGGTCCTCAAGGATGGGCCACATTTGCCACAACGTCCCCGCCTCCGGGAAGCCACCCCCAATGAATGCCTCTTGGTGTCAGCCACGACCTTCTCTCTAGGATAGACTAGGCTGGCCCAGAAGGGTGGCCGAACGCCATACAGGCACTGACCAGACAAAACATCTCAGTGCGTGGCTGGTTCTGGCCACCCCCAAAACTGGAGCCTAGATGGGGCCTCGCAGTGCAACTCACCTGACCCAGGTGTGGGGAGTGGGTGCTATGGGAGTGGAAGGCTCCCTGTGTAGATGGCCTCTGACCTGGCTGTCACGACCCCACTCACAGGACACACCATGCTGACCGGGGTGACCGATGGGATCTTTTGCTGCCTGCTGGGCGCGCCACCCAATGCTGTGGGGCCCCTGGAGAGTGTGGAGTCCAGTGATGGCTACACCTTTGTGGAGGTCAAGCCTGGCCGCGTGCTGCGGGTGAAGCATGCTGGACCCGCTCCGCTCCCCACCCCACCTCCACCACTGTCAGACGCCGCCCAGGGGGACCAATCTGGCTTGGTCCACTGCCAGCGCAGAATCACCGTGTACCGCAATGGGCGGTTACTGGTGGAGAACCTGGGCCGGGCACCACGAGCTGACCTCCTGCACGGGCAGAACGGCTCTGGGGAGCCACCAGCCGCCCTCGAGGTAGAGCTGGCTGACCCAGCGGGCAGCGATACCCGCTCGGGCCCAGGCAGTGCTGGGAGTGGCAGTGGCGGACGACGGCGGCGAGCCCGACGCCCCAAGCGGACCATCCACATTGACTGTGAGAAGCGCATCACCAGCTGCAAGGGCGCCCAGGCCGATGTGGTGCTCTTTTTCATCCACGGTGTCGGCGGTTCCCTGGCCATCTGGAAGGAACAGCTGGACTTCTTTGTGCGCCTGGGCTACGAGGTGGTGGCGCCCGACCTGGCCGGCCACGGGGCCAGCTCAGCGCCCCAGGTGGCCGCCGCCTACACCTTCTATGCACTGGCAGAGGACATGCGTGCCATCTTCAAGCGCTATGCCAAGAAGCGAAACGTGCTCATTGGGCATTCTTACGGGTGAGCCAACACTGGGGTGGGGATGAGGGTGAAGGGTGGAGACTGGCAGGAACTGGACACCTACTCACAAAATACTGATTTCCCTTCTTGAAAAATCCTGCTAACATCTGCAACAAAACAGGGATTCCTGCCACCAATGCTATTGTTTCACATTGTTTTAAAGCAGTATCTCAATCCCTGAACTATTGACATTTTGGGTCAGGTAATTCTTTTCTGTGAGGGGCTTTCTTGTGCACTGTAGGATGTTTAGCAGCGTCTCTGACCTCTACCGATTAGATGCCACTAGCACAATGGTCTAGTGATGATCATGACAATCAAAAATGCCTTCAGATAGTGCCAAAGGTCCTCTGGTAGGCAGAATCACCCCTAGCTGAGAACCACTGTCTTCAACTAAGTTCAAAAATTGGTTGCTCTGGAGACCCCAAGGGCTCCAAGGAAAGACTAATTGGAATCCCATAATTTTTGTTTACAAGGGCACAGGTTGCTATAATTCATGCTTCCTGAAAGGGGTGACAGATAATACCACCTAGCATTTAGATGAGAGCCCACGCCATGGAAGGCTCTGGACCTGGGTGCCTGATCACTGCCAAGTGGTACCATTCTGTCCTTTACCCAGGAGGAAAGGCAGGATCTGATCAGCCAGCCAGGTTGAGAACCACTGTTTTAGCAGTTGTAGCCCATGCAACTAGACAAGAAAAGGAAATATTACATAAGTTTCCAAAAGAAAGGAAGCCAGACTGGGAAATAGCATAGCTCCTATTTGCTTATATGAAAACATACCTCAAAGTGGATGCTTATGCTAAATGATTCCTCCAATTAAACGAGCACCCACCTGTGGAAACTCCTGTGACCCCATAACAATGCTGTGAGGTCAGCACAGTTACTGTGTCACAAATGTGGAGATGGTAGCTCAGAGAGGTTAAGCAATTTGCCCAAGGGCACACAGTGAGTCACTGGGACAGTCAAGTCCACCTGACTCCTGCTTGTATCCTGTCCCTCTTCAGCAAGCGTTGGCAAACTTTTTCTTAAAGAGCCAAATAGTAAATATTTTAGGTTTGCAGGCCATAATGGTTGATCTCTGTTGAAACTTCACATGTCTACTGTTGTAGAAAGAAAGCAGACATAATTGTAAACAAATGGGCATGGTTTTATTCTAATAAATCTTTATTTATAAAATATTTTACACATTTACAAGATTGTAAACTTAAGTTTACAAAAACAAGCAGCTAGCCCACAAGCCATAGTTTGCAAAACAAACTCCGCTTTAGGGGGAATGAGGAGAGGTACCTGCACCCTTCCACCTTGCATAAGGCAGGCAGATGTGCCAGACCCAGGGGCCAATGAGAGAAGATCCTTAAAGGGAAGGGATACGCTGGAAACAGGGACGTTCTCTGAGAAGGCAAAGGGTTGGTTTAATCAAATAGCTTTCCTAACACTTGGCAATAAGTAATTCTTACTCCTTTGGGGGTTATGATGACTTTGAGGATCTGATAAAAGTTATGTATTTGGACCCTTTCTCCAAAAGAAAAAAAATCCACCCTCAACACACACACACACACACACACACACACAGAGTCTCTCAATTTCAGGACATTCGAGATGCCCCACCCATCCCTCACCCCCATTTGGTGCCCATGGACCCCAGGGGAAGAATCTTGGCCTTCAAGTATATGCCTCTGGGTGAGGGGAGGGCATTAACCCCTTCACTGCTTGTATCCTGCTGACCACTGCCCTTCAACCCTCCCCACCATCCATCCATGGGGCAGTGTCTCCTTCTGCACGTTCCTGGCTCATGAGTACCCAGATCTGGTGCACAAGATGATCATGATCAACGGCGGGGGCCCTACGGCACTGGAGCCCAGCTTCTGCTCCATCTTCAACATGCCCACGTGCGTCCTGCACTGCCTGTCACCCTGTCTGGCTTGGAGCTTCCTCAAGTGAGTGACCTGGCCCTGCCCTGGCATCTCCCCAGGGTGGATGGGAGGGGAAGCTATATGGCTGGGGCTGGCATGGGGGCACCCCTGGTGGCTGAGCTGTCATGAGGGCTCCAGCAGTGCCTCCTCGCCCACAGGGCTGGCTTCGCCCGCCAAGGGGCCAAAGAGAAGCAGCTGCTGAAGGAGGGCAATGCGTTCAATGTGTCTTCCTTTGTGCTTCGGGCCACGATGAGTGGCCAGTACTGGCCCGAGGGCGACGAGGTCTACCATGCCGAGCTCACCGTGCCCGTCCTGCTCGTCCATGGCATGCATGACAAGTTTGTGCCGGTGGAGGAAGACCAGCGCATGGCTGAGGTATGGCACTTCGGCCACCACACCCTTCAGATCCCCCTTGCACAGTCCAGGGGGACTCTGCCTTGTGTTCCAGCCCCAGGGACGTCAGAGCTTAGATGGAGAGTCAAAGGTGGAATCCAGAAAGTAGGGCTGCCTTGAACAGGTGGTAGGTTTATGTGCTGTCCCCACTGCACATTAAAAGGCAGTCTTCATGGGGCTTCCCTGGCGGTCCAGTGGTTAGGACTCCGTGCTTCCACTGCAGGGGGCACGGGTTTGATCCATGGTGAGCGAACTAGGATCCCACATGCCAGGCAGCATGGCAAAAAAAAAAAAAGGCACTCTTCACAGTTGGGATTTGTGATGGGCTACATAATTCTTCAAGGGCGAGCTGGTTTCTTTAGATCAGATTCCCTAGAAAGGGTCTTGAGATCCTTAGGGCTAAGAATAGCTCTGGGCCAGTGGTTCTTAACCAGGGATGATCCTGCCCCACAGGGGACACTTGGAAATGTCTGCAGACTTTTCTGGTTGTCATGACTGTAGGGGAGGGAGGTGCTCTGGCATCTGGTGGGTGGAGGCCAAGGATGTTGCCCAGTAACCTACAATGAGCAGGACATCCCCACCGCAGAAAATGATCCAGCGCCAAGTGTCTGTCATGTGGAGGTTGAGAAACCCTACCTTAGCATGAGAGACTCTCCATCTGTTAGTGATTTCTCACCGAGGTGACTTTGCCCCCAAGAGACATTTGGCAATGTCTGGAGAGATTTTTTTTTTAAATTTATTTATGTTTTTTATTTTTGGCTGCGTTGGGTCTTCGTTGCGGTGCGCAGGCTTCTCATTGTGGTGGCTTCTCGTTGCGGAGCATAGGCTCTAGGCAGGTGGGCTTCAGTAGTTGTGGCTCCAGGGCTCTACACCACAAGCTCAGTAGTTGCGGCTTGCGGGCTCTAGAGCACAGGCTCAGTAGTTGGGGCGCATTGGCTTAGTTGCTCTATGGCATGTGGGATCTTCCCGGATCAGGGCTCGAGCCTGTATCCCCCGCATTGGCACGCAGATTCGTAACCACTGCGCCACCAGGGAAGTCCCTGGAGAGATTTTAAATTGTCATACTGTGGCGGGGGAGTGGGATGCTATCACTGGCCTCTAGTGGATCGAAGCCAGGGGTGCTGCTCAACATCCTACAGTGCATGGGACAGTCGCCATCCCAGAGAATGATCCCACCCCAAATGGCATTAGTGCCCGGGTTGAGAAATCCTGCTCTGGACATATTGTAGGCACTTAATAAACGGGGAATGAATGAATATCCAGTTGGGCTCCAGCAGGGTGACAGGCCATCTTCCAGATCCCCCTTGGGTGGAAGTGGAGGAATATAGGGTAGATTGCAAGAAGGACTTCCTGATGTTGGAGGCCATGCATAGATGGGGGGGGCGGGGGGAGTCCCAGGGCAGCCTGGCCCCGAGCTCCGTCAGCCTGTCTCTGCCTGCTCTGAGCCCGCGTCCTCCGCAGATCCTGCTCCTGGCCTTCCTGAAGCTCATCGATGAAGGCAGCCACATGGTGATGCTGGAGTGTCCGGAAACGGTCAACACGCTGCTCCACGAATTCCTGCTCTGGGAGCCCGAGCCCTCGCCCAAGGCCCTGCCCGAGCCCCTGCCCACGCCCCCAGAGGAAAAGAAGTAGCCGCTGAGCTGTCAGGGTAGCGCTTAGTGAGCCGAGGAGCCTGAGGAGGGGCCCGGAGCCGGAGTTGGGTCTGCCGCCCGCGCGGACCACCTGGGCGGGCCGTTCGCTCCAGTGGGCGGGGTCAGGTCAGAGAGTCGCCCCCCAGGCCGGCTGGGCAGGACGTGGCGTTCGTGGGAGCCAGGTGGACACACCGCTCTCTGCTAGTCCTGCGGGACCCATCGGTTTTTCGGGGCCATAGCCGGGACCCCCGCGGAGGATGACCTTGTACAGAAGCCCCCTACCCCAAAACGCCAGGGCCGAGGCAGGCCACCACCCCGCTCTCTGTCTTCCGTGTTCGCCGTGCTTGATCCTGGGACCCACGAGCCCCGCAGGGACCTTCGAGACCCCGCCCCAATGCCCGAGACCCCTAACCACCCCCCATTCCGCGGCGCTGGGAGCTATTGTGGCCCAAGGAGGGAGGGTTTGGGAGGGGCTGGCACCACCAAACCCGCACATCTCAACTTGTAACTCAATAAAAAGTGACAATCTGAGCCTCCAGGCCTGTGTTGGGTGACCGAAGCGCGGGGCCGCCCTGAGCCTCAGTTTCCCCAAGTGCAGACAGAACTGAGTCGAGTGCCCCCCCTCAGGGGTGCAGACTGAACTGAATCGAGTGCCTCCCCCTCAGGGCTGGCCCACAGAGACTAGAGGATGTCGGCGTTCAGGCTTGTTTCCCGAGTTCCCCTCCCTCCTCAAAATGCAGGGGCTACTTGGGCAGTATTTCCGGAGCAGAAGGTGGATAGGGGGTGAGCTGCCCGTCCCTGGAGGGGAGGAGGAGAACCAACTGAGGTCGATGCTGAAGTTGAGGTGAGGATCCGAGGACGGTTGCATCTGATTCCAGTAGCCATAATTGTGTCAGCTGTATGCAAAGCCCTGTGCTGAGTGCCTGACACCCATAGGTTCATTGAATCCCCTTCACTCCACACCACACAGCAAGTTAGTACCTCCTACTGTCCCATTTTATCTTATAACTTGGTTTTGAGTGGCTTTTGTCACGATGATTTTTATTTCGAATCTTTTTTTTGAATCCAGATTTCTCTGGATTTCCCTGCTCCATGGCTGTGCTCCTGGTCCTCTATATTTTATTCTAATGTATGTATATCTAGGTTTACCCGTGGTTTGTGTGGCCAGTGGGAGATTTGTCCCCTCAGTTGCTGCACCTTTGGTCCTTTCCCCACTGGTTTGTGAACCCACCTTTAATTTAAAGGGGCTCTTACAGGGGCACTGCTGTTGGTTGACAAATTCTGGAGATATGTTTGATTATCACAACTGGAGGGGGAGGTGCACCTGGGATCTTGTGGGTGGAGTACAGGGATGCTGCCTGACACCCTACAGTACACAGGACGGCCCCCGGCCCCCACTGCAAGGAGTAACTTGGTCTCAAAAGTCAGTAGGGCCAAGGTTGGGATACCCTGTGTTTTAGAAAATCCCACCTCTTCTGGGCCTCTTTTTGTGGCGGGGGGTAGGGATGTCTCTGGATTCTTTCTGTTTGTGTATTCTTGGGAGATGGCATGCTGTTTGGGTTTTTTTTAAAATAAATTTATTTATTTATTTTTGGCTGCGTTGGGTCTTCGTTGCTGCACGTGAGCTTTCTCTAGTTGCGGCGAGCGGGGGCTGCTCTTCGTTGCGGTGTGCAGGTTCCTCACTGCAGTGGCTTCTCTTGTTGTGGAGCATGGGCTCTTAGGCACGCGGGCTTCGGTAGTTGTGGCTCGCGGGCTCTAGAGCGCAGGCTCAGTAGCTGTGGCGCACGGGCTTAGTTGCTCTGCAGCGTGTGGGATCTTCCCGGACCACGGCTTGAACCCGTGGCCCCTGCATTGGCAGGCGGATTCTTAACCACCGCGCCACCAGGGAAGTCCCAGCATGCTGTTTTAATTGCTATCACTTTATCAAGCACCTACTTGGTGTCTGGGAGAATTACTTGTCTTACACATGAGGAAAGGGAAGCTCGGAGTGAGGTTTCTTCAGCTCAGTTAAAAATGGTAGAGCCCAGGCCCACTCCAGAGGCAGGAACCCTAATTACCACAGCAGCCAGAGTAGCCAGGGGCTCAGCAGTGGAGGCCAGGAGGCAGGTGGAACCTTAGCCCGCCCCCTGCAGGACCTGGTTCTCTGAGCAACGATGACAGGCAGGTGATGAACCCAATGAGGCAGCGGATCTCACCAAGTCCCTAAACCCACTGGACTGCTTTGAAGAAGCAAGTTCTGGAAAATTTAAGTGATCCTGCCACCACCTCACCAGGATAGTGGCTTGGCACTTACTGAAGCTCTTTGCATAAAGAGCAAAGAGGTTAGTGATGGGGTTAGTGATCCCATTTTACAGTGGAAGAAACAGGTTCAGAGAAGCAACACCAGGAGGCTCCAGTCACAGTGATGCCAAGGAGAGCTGGTGTCTCACATCCACACCGCGATGACCTCCTCAGTTCTGCCCACCCCTCAATACACAAGTCGGTACCTCGAGAACATCCCCGGTACCTCGAGAACATCCCGACACCCCCCGCCTTCCCCCAGAGACTTTCCGCCTGCAGGGCCGCCTCTGGCTCAGTAGGGCTCTGAGCCAAACACTTTACCCCATGACGGTTTAATCTGATTTCCTCAGTGACCCCCTGAGGTAGAACCGCGCACTTTCCCCATTGTGTACAACTGAGGACAGTGAGGCTCAGACAGAGAAATTGCTGGTCCGAGGTCCCACAGCTGGGAAGCAGCGAAACCTAATTCTTGAGCTGGGCAGATTCCCTTCATGTGGCTGAGGAAGGCCCCAGCCCAGCCTACATTGTGGGTCCCCTGTGTCAGGGAGATAAAAATGGACTCTGTTTGCCCAAACAGGACCAAACTACCAAAGCATTGGCATATTTCAAAGCACCAGAGTGTTCCAAAGAACCTTCTGGTCTACTTGTTCTCCTCCCACATCCCCTTATTCTCCACCCATGACAGGGAGCTCACTACCTCTCCAGCAGTTCCATCTGTAATAAAGTCCTCCCTCCCTCAGCCCAAGGGAGAGATTGTCCTGCTGCTCCCCCACCAGCCTTCTGGAGCTGGAGACGGGGGGCTGCTCTCAGCGCGGGGCAGCTGGAACATTCAAACACCCTGATCTCGACCTAGGCTGGATGGCCAATTCCCCAGTGCTCAGCCACGGGCCTGGATGTCCTGGGGCCATAGCTCTCGCTCACCCTCAGCCAGGAAGACAAGGAGGGCACGGTGCAGCAGATGCACCCCCAAGCGGCGGCGCCGGGTGGGTGGCCAGCCGGCCACCACTCCATAGCAGTGTCCTTGCTTCTGGTTGGTCAGCGTCTGGATCCCTGGGGAGATTAGGAGTAAGGTCACAAAAGCAGCCTCCAGGAACCCCAGGCAGAAGTATGTGCCAGTAAACCCACTGGGTATTGCCCGCAAGCAGGGATAAACCAATGGAGCAAAATCTGTGCATGCGCAGGTACATAATTGGTGCTCAATAATTGCTCATTGAATGAATGAACAGCCCTGAGGAGCAAGGAGTGAGGGAATCGGTAGATCAAGTGCCCTTCGTGTGACCGCCCCCCCACCGACCCCACAAGCCAGGCACCTACCTAGAGCATCCACAAGACATGCTTCTCGAGTGTAAGCCTCCACAGCAACCACATGCTGGAAGCAATGCAGGGAGACAACACCGCGACCACTGGCCCAAATGTCTAAGATCTGGCGCACCTTGGGGCAGGCCTGGGGGGAGCCAGGGCAGGGTCAGAGGTCTGCCCCCCAACTCCCTCTTTTCTCTACCTGCCCGCAACTGTGCCACCCCTGCCATGAACCTGGTCCTTATCCTCACACCTGTTTTCCTGGCCACCCTCGGTGGCTAAGGGCCTTCCAGAGGTGGGCATTCGGCCGGGTCCGTGTTCCCTTGCCCACGTAGAAGATGGCATGGACAAAAATCCGAAGGCATTCAGCCAGGGTCAGTGAGAAGGCTCGGGCTGGAAGGTTCTGAGTCTTCCTAGATGAAGTAGGTGGCTCAGAGAAGGAAAAGTGACGGGAGTCGCCCCAGAGGCAGTCTTTAAAGACAGAGCAACCCACGTCCAGTGACCCCTATTTTATAAAAGGCAGGGTGGGTGGCTGTTCGCCAAGGACACTCAGCAGCTTGAATTGGATCCAACTGCCTTTTATAGATAAAGAAGCTGATGACCAGAGAGGGCCAGTTCCCTTCCTAAGGACACACAGCAGATAAGAACCAATCTCAGAATTTTCCAGTTCCCACTTCTGGGTCATTCCTGTTCCAAGTACCTGGGGTCCAGCAGCAGATATGTGAAGCTGGACTTCATGACCCCCTCCCGCCACCGTCTGGTGGGTTCTGGCCGCTCAAACTGCTTGGCAAGTGCATCCTCATCTGCCTGGGCATCTGGGATACGGCCGGTCCGCAGGGCTTTGGCCAGCTCTGGGCTGTGCCCTGAGAATTCTAGGCCTGGGAGGGGAAACTGAGTCAAGAGAGACAAAGGAAAGGATGGTTCCCAGAGATGAAGGGAGAAGTAGGTTGCACTGAGAGCCACGGGTCTCCGAGGACTCCTGGAGGCTCCTTGGACTCTGGATACTAACCACGAGCAGCCTGGGCTTCTTCTAGTGGTTGGAGGTAGTATGGCCGGGTGAAGGACGTGATGGGACCGCGGCTCTTGCCAAGTGCCCGGAGCCCTTGCAGCAGCTCCAGGTCAGACGTGGTGGGGTCCGGTGGGCACTGGCAAGAGGTGATGGGGTCCCTGCCACCTGTGGCGCTCGCCTCATCCTCTGTCAGCCAGAGGGCAGCCACATCACTGTCGAGGGACAACTGGTCATCTTTTGGGATGTGGAAGTCAGAGGGTCCAGGCAGTGGTTCCCAAGGGGCACTATGGGCTGGGCTCCTCTCTGGGAAGAACTTGGGGGAGGGGGAGGCATCTGGCAAGGTCAGAGTCAGGGCCTGCAGACGGGCATTTAGCTCTGCCTCCCTGTCCTCCACGAGGGCTCGATGTTCCTGCTGTGGAGTACTCGAAGATCTTGGCACCCTCTGGGAGGGTCGGACACCAGCCCAGGGGGACGTGTGGGCGGTTGGGTCCTCAGCTCCAGAGGCCTCAACCGCGGTGACAAAGGAGGCAACTGAGCTGCAGTCCCAGCATCCCAGGGGGGACTCCAAGCTGCCATCTGTGCCAGCAATCCCAGGGTGGGCAAGGAGGCTGGGGGGTCCAGGGCCAGCCTCCAGGCTCATGTCCTTGTCATCACCTCTGCCCAGTGTTGTGGAGTCCAGTGTCACACTGGGAGGTCCAGAGGGGCTGATATTCAGCCCCTTTCCCCAAGGGCCTGGGCCTGGAGCAGGGGATAAGAGTGGGAGTCAGAGAGGAGGGGAGGAGGAAGTGAGAGACAAAGATGGAAGTCAGATCAGACAGAAAGAGGCGGCTGCAATCGCAAAGAGGAAGGACAGAGCCGGAGGCAGAGAGACGGACCAGAGACCTCAGTCGTGAAACAGAAACAGTGGGAGAGCGTGGATGTCACACACAGAGACCCGCAAAGCTAGATCAGAGGCTAAGCACCCCCAGCCGCACAGGCACCACTCACTGCCAGGCTCTGGCTCGGGCTCTGGCTCCTGGGGGTCTGCCCGGGTCCGTGTTGGGGTCCTGGTCCGAGCCTCCAGCTCCCGAAGGACACGCACACAGTTCTGGTGCCCCTGCTGCTCGGCCAGGTCCACAGGCCGGAGTCCGTCCTACATGGGCGCGGTCAGCAGGGGGCGCCCTCTTCCCTCCCTCGCTTCCTCCCTTCCTTCCTCTTTCCCTCCCTCCGGGTTTGCCCTGCTACAAACAGCGCTGCGACCCCCACCTGGTCGCGCAGCGCGGGGTCCGCTCCCTGGCTCAGCAGCAGCTCCAGGCCGCGGCGACAGCCCCAGGCAGCGGCCACGTGCAGCGGCGTCAGCGCCTCGGCCGATCTGGGGCAGGAGAGGAGGAGGGGTCAGTGGAGGAGGGAACTCGATCTCCGCCCCCATCCTCCCACCCCCCGCCCGGGGCCTTGGCTCTCAGCACCCCCATTTCCGCCCTTAAGCCTGAGACACCACACTTGGAACCTAGATCCTGCGCCCTCGGGCCAGGACCCAAACCTCTGCTCTCTGACTCTAGAGCGCCTACCACCAGATCCGAACCTTTGATCCCCATTTGGCCTCAGCGCAACATCATACCCCACCCTCGGTCTGGTACCCTGCCTCTGCCCTTGGACCCTCAAGATCCTTCCCCAGATTCCCCAAGCTCCGCCCCCGGGCATTGAGTCCGCATCCTCGAACCGTGGGACGCCCTCTCCAGGACTCCCAGGTCTTTCCCTCGGACTCGGGAGACCCCTCTCCTTCGCGGAAAAGCTGCCCGGAGCCCAGACCCTGCCTCACCGAGTGTTGGGGTCCCCGCCTCGGCGCAGCAGGGCCTCGAGGCAACACAGACTCCGCGGGTGCTGGGCTCTGGCCGCCAGGTGCATGGCCGCCGCGCCATCCTCAAGCACCAGGTTGGGGTCAGCACCACGGCGCAGCAGCTCCTCCACTGCCCTAAGGACAGAGGGTCAGAGTGGACCGCGACACTCGCCCCCTACCCCTGGCCCACCCACCCCGTGCCCTGCCCTCACCGCAACTCCTCCTTCCGCAGCGCCGCCTGCAGCCGCCGCGCCAGGACTGTCGCCGAGCCCATGCCCCGGCGGTCCCCCAGACCAGTTGCCCGACCTGCCGATTTCCAACTTCCCGCGGCGCCCTTGTGCGCACGCGCCGCTCCGTCCCTCAGCCAGGGTCCCCGCCCCTCGGCGCAGTGCAGGGTCCCCAGCCAGGCTGACCCGCGACGTATTGTCGTCCACATCTAGGTTCAGGAGCTCTAATGCTGGCCCGAGCCTGCGACACCAGGTAGTGCCCAGGCAGGGCTAGGGGCAGCCGATAAGGTCCCGGTAGGGTGGAGGTCGTCGTGTGTGCCGTTATCTCTCAAAACCGCGTAAACACTAACACAGCCTGCTGGAGGGGGTGAAGCTACGCTCCCGGGACCCGATGGTGCCAAGGCATTAGGTCTTACAGAACCATCTGCAGAGGCGGCCTCCATTAGCGCACGCAGCCCTGATAGTATGTTAGGCTTCAATTAATATCTCCCTCCCGCAGTGGCTCTGTGTTGCCCATTTTCAGTTCTGCGGAGTCGGGAGTCCATTACTTTGGAGCCCTGAGCCTCTTAGGGCTCTAGTTTCCCCACATGCAAAATGGGAGAATAATCCTTTCCAGACTGGTGTGAAGTTGAACGAGGGGCCTGGCACACAGGTGCCTAATAAATCCTCATGGGAAGGAAAAGCTGTTTCTCGATAAAGCTATTTTTGTTTGATAAGGAACTAAGAAAACCTAGCTGGTAAGCTTTTTTTTTTTCACAATTGCTCATCATCCAGTAAGATAGTTGAGTGATGCACCTGTTATATCTGTCTCCCTTCCTCTGGGGAGCACCCACACTATTTCCTGATGGAACTATAAAGCTTCCTTACCAGAGAAGCTTGATGGAGTCCTGGCCAATCAGAGTGTACCACAGCTCTGGCCCATGACTGGCCCAATGCAAGGTTACATGACCTAGGCAAGGCCAGTCGTAAGGGGTGCTGGGAGAGCCCTCACTTCACCTGGGTTGGGATTTGGGGAGCAGTCACAGCCATCTCACCCCTTTCCACGGGTTGGGAGGAAAGCAGGGCACACTGAACACCAACCACGCAGGGTATTTCAGCCCTCCCCAATGGCAATGTCAGAGCACCTGGATACAGCAAAGCCTGAAGCTACACCACGGCTTCTTATCCACAAGAACCAAGCCATTTTCCTTTCTGCTCAGTGGGTGGGTTTTCTGTCACTTGCAACGAAAAAGATTCCAATGAACACAAGTTGATCGTTGTGGACCTGGGTTAGGGATTCTCAGATTTTTATTTTGATGGCAAAAATCACACAGGGCACAACAAGAATCACAACTGAAAAACTGGGAGTGGGATATGGGCTGGGAAACATAGGGAATGGGTGTCCAGAGTCCCTGGGATGCTTCCTGGAATCCTAGGTTCCCTTCAGGGCTCCCCAGGTGCCTTGGATACCTCCTAGACCTCCCTCTGGGGGTCCCACAGAGCCCAGTGTGAGAACCAGCATTCTCGGCCGAATGTTTCATCGTATTAGAAGGTTGGATGTACAGGGACGGTTCAGACAGTGGCCTCAGCCTCGGCGGCTTCATCGTCCTCCTCCAGCAGGCTGTAGGAGGCGTGGCTTTGGCAGGGCCGCTGCAGCGGGTGAGCCAGAAGCTTGGCCATACAATTGTGCAGCTCAAGGGCTGGCCCAGCCAGCGCCACCTCGTACTTATAGCTGGTACCCTTGGTATCCAGGCTTCCCATGAAGGCAAACATGTCCTATGGGGCCAAGGAAGGGCTGTTCAGGCAGAGGTTCCCCTGACAGGCCCTCCCTGTCCTGGAGGGCCTCCCAGGAGGGGGCCTCAGGAATGGGTTCCGAAGGGTAAAGAGGAGTTTTCGAGAAAACATTCCCACATTCAGCAAACATTTCCTGCCACCCACTCAGTGCTAGGGACCCCAAGAGGTCTCAGTGCTGGAGCCCCTAGCCTGGAGAGGCACAGTCGGATACAATGACCTCAGCCCCCATGCTGATCTACCTTGAGGAGCAGGGAAGTTTTCTCCAAGTAGGGACTTCCCGTTTGGGTACTGAAGTATAAGTAGGAGCTGGGCTCAACCCCCTCTGCTCACAGTTGGGTAAAGTGAGGCTCAGAGAGATAAGTGGCCGACTCGAGATGCCACAACTAGTTCAGGGCTGGGATGTAAAGGACCAGCAGAGCCTGGCAAGGCAGGGAGGGAAGCATGCTCCAGGCAGAGGACACAGAGAAAGCGAAGGCAGGAAGAGAGAGAAGCAGGGGATGCTGGGGATGAAGTGGACAGGACCCTACATACTCATGGGCCACTGTCCCAACAGCCCCATTAGTTCACTGAAGACATGTGGGAAATGGAAGTTGAATGACCATGATCCAGCAGGACCAGGAACGCTAAAGAGAAGACTAATGGCAGAGCCGTGCATGGGTGGGCAGGGATGGGTGACTTCCCTCCTCCTGATGCCAGGAGAGCACAGGTGCCTCTGAGCCTGTTGCCAGGTGCCACTCCGTCAGAGACACACTGTGTGACCCTGGCCTAGTTGCTGGCCCTCTCTGAGCCTGTTTTCCCTCAGCACAGATCATGAACTAGGGGGCTGGCATTAGATGCCCTGAAGTCCCTTAGTGATTCAAAGCCCCCCTTTCCCTCAAGGCCGGGGCAGGTGGGTTTGGAGCCATCCCATCTGCGCCTACATCCGCCTGCCACCCACACCCACAGCAGCCTCTCACCTTCCAACTCATCTCCTCCTCCTTCTCGTCGGCGCCGTTGTGGATGTAAACAACATCAAAGAAGAAATACGGGCACTGGAACATTTTCTGCAGGGGAAGAAAGCCAGCCTTTGGGACTTTGGTCACCCCATGCCCCCATGATCACAATTTCCCAGCTACTGCCCAAGACTCTGGGAACCTGACTCTAGGCACCCCAGCTCCTGTGGTCAGGAAGTCCCTCCTAGTGTCTAACCACCATCCTGCTGGCTGTAGGCATCCCTCCCTCTCCCAGGCCTCCCTCACCTTCATGGGCTCCGTCAGGGAGAACTGGGGCTGGCAGGGTGGACGACTATAGACCAGGATGGTTCGGACCACGTACGGCGGTGGAATCGTCTGCACATTCTCTGTGACTGGCAGCTCGGTCTTCTGTTGGCTGCGCCGCAGGGATGGGGGACAGGTCAGAGCACACCCTGGTAGCACACCCCTATTGTCACCCTCAGAGAGCCCAGCTCCTCACCGTGTATGTGAGGCCCCACCTGACCCCTCCCAAGTTCACTGTTGCCTCTGAGCCTTCCCACATGCTGTTCCCTCTGCCCCAGCACCTCCCCAGCTTCGCCTTTCTGCCTGACCTCTCCTGCTCCATCAGAGGTTTTGCTGACCCCAAAGCTAGGGCCTGCTCAGGCCACCCTCAGCATCCTGAACGTCCCCCATCACTGTGTTGAGCTGGACCTGCCCTACCAGGCCAGGAGACTCTGAAGCAGGGACCAGATCTTATATGCAAAGTCACTGCCCAGTTGCCCACTCAGCCACAGATGGTTCTCACATTGAGTACAGGGCACTAGGCAGATAGAGGGCTAATGTCCTTAATATGTAAAAAACAAATCTGATCACCAACAAGAAAAAAGCCGACATCCCCCTAGAAAAATAGGTAAAGGGAACAAATAGACAAATTTACTGAAAGAATACTGAATGGCTTAAAAATGAATGAAAAGAAAAGCACAGCAAAATAAGATGCAGCCTCTTCCCACCTATCAGATGGGCAGGACTTTCAGGCGTGTGAGCAACCCCGGTGCTGGGGGAGGTAAACAGGGTTAATTTCCCGGGAAAGTGCTTTGGCAAAGTCTAGCAAAATTAAAAACACACACCACCTTGTTCCAGCCTGTTCTCCATTAGGAATTTACCCCATAGATTCACTTCCAAAATCTGCTGAGATGGGCAAAACAACCTCCTTGGCTACCATCAAGGGGCTGGTAAAAACAGGGCTTAGAATACTTGGGCCCACAAGCTAAGAACCTTTTTCATTTTTAAAGGTTGGGAAGAAAGAAAACCAAAAGGAGAATATTTTGTGACAATCAGAAATGTGAAATTCAAATCTGTGCCTGCAAATAAAGTTTTATTGGCACACAGCCATGCCCACTTGCGTACCTGTGGTCTGTGGCTGCTTTCTAATTAAAATGGGCAGAGTCTGGTTGCCAAGACAGAAACGATGTGGCCAACAAAGTCAAAAATATTTACTATCTGGTCCTTTAAAGAAAAAGTTGGCTGCCTCCAGGTTAAAAGAAAGTAGTGGGTCTTCCCTGGTGGCGCGGTGGTTGGGAGTCCGCCTGCTGATGCGGGGGACGCGGGTTTGTGCCCTGGTCCAGGAGGATCCCACATGCCGCGGAGCGGCTGCGCCCGTGAGCCATGGCCACTGAGCTTGCGCGTCTGGAGCCTGTGCTCCGCAGCGTGAGAGGCCATGGCGGTGAGAGGCCCGCGTACCACAAAAAAAAAAAAAAGTAGTGGAGGGACTTCCCTGGTGGTCCCATGGTTAAGAATCCGCCTACCAATGCAGGGGACACGGGTTTGATCCCTGGTCTGGGAAGATCCCACATGCCGCGGAGCAACTAAGCCCGTGCACAACTACTGAGCCTGCGCGCTACAACTACTGAGCCCATGCATTGCAACTACTGAAGCCCATGTGCTCTAGGGCCCGCATGCTGCAACTACTGAAGCCCATGCGCCTACAGCTCATGCTCTGCAGCAAGAGAGGCCACCGCAATGAGAAGCCTGTGCACTGCAACAAAGAGTAGCCCCCGCTCGCCGCAACTAGAGAAAGCCTGCGCGCAGCTACAAAGACCCAGCGCAGCAATCAATCAATCAATAAGAAAGTAGTGGAGAACCACTGGGCTGTCAGAGAATAACACAAAGGGCGAGATTTGAGAAGGAACCTCTTTTGCAAAAATGCTTCCAGACAGGCAAGTGAGCAATTGTTCCAGTGAGAAAGGGTGAGAAAGGAAGGCTTTAGGCCTCCCTAAAGGACTATTTCTGGGCTGTTTGGAGCTTTTACCCAGAAAGGGTTCTTCTCTTCAAAGGTGAACAATAATTTCCCCATGGGGGACTTACATGAGGCTGAAGAGACCTTCCAAATCTGGTGCGAATGCTAAGGAGAGCAGAGCAGCGCATGGGTGGGTGGCTTCCCTCCTGATGCCGGGAGAGCGCAGGTGCCTCTGAGCCGGTTGCCAGGACACACGCTGTGTGACCCTGTCCCAGTCGCTTGCCCTCTCTGAGCCTGTTTTCCCTCAGCACAGATCATAAACTAGGGGGCTGGCATCAGATGCCCTGAAGGCCCTTAGTGATTCAAAGCCCCCTTTCCCTCAGGGCTAGGGCCATTCTCCTCATGGAGAGAGCCATGGGTGTCCCTGTTCCCCTCCCCTCATTACTGTTTTCTTTGTAACTCACAGGGATCATATTATATTTAAGTTCTGGGCTGCAGTGAGCCTTTAATGTTCAAGTTAATATAAAATGTGCTATGCCCAGGTTGGAGGGGCTGTAGCAATGATTGTGACTTTTCAGTCACATACGGCCATTTGCTGAGCACCCACTGTGTACTTAGCCCTTCATGAAGTGTTCCCCAGGTGGATGCATTTTTGACATCCAGAGTCCAAATCAGCTGTTTTTGCTTCTGTATTCTGACTATCTTCACAGCGACCCTGTGGGGCAGGAGGTTTTGTGGCTCTCATTTTACAGATGAAAAAACTGAGGCTCAGAGACGTGGCTGGCCCAAGCCTGATGTGGCAGAGCTGGGATCTAGACCTGAGCCAGGCCGAGCCAGGCCGCTCCCCGGGGCTCCCTGCGTGGAAAGGATACTGAAGGTGGAGCAGGAGGCCGTCTCCAGGTCGTAGAGGCAACTGCAGAGTTCTCGGGGATCAGAGGTCAGGCCGGACAGCTGCAGGGAAGCATGGGACTCAGCGAGGTGCTCCCTCAGCCCCAGGGGACCCCAGGGCACCCAGCCCTGCCCAGTCTCACCCAGGCAGTGTCATCGTTCACCACCACCAGCGCGAACTCGTGGCTCTTGTCAATCTTGTGTTTTGTCCGCACGAACATCTCGATCATTTTCTGGGAGACGTTGAGGGCATTGGTTTTGGAGCTGGGGAGGGCCAGAGGGTGACCGGGTAGTTAAGGCCCAGGTCATGCGGCAGTGGGGGCAGCAGAGCCCAGCCGCGAACCCAGCCTAGCTGACCCCCCCTCCAGCTCTTGCCCTCTCCGATGGGTCCCTCTGGCCAGCCTGGGTCTCACATCTGATCTGTGGGAGGCACCCCACCTTTGCTCAGCCGCGGGTCATCACGAGTGCCAGGGAGGGCAAGGCAGGCTCGTCCTCAGGCCCCATCCAGGCCCTGCCACCTGACCCCAATGAGACTTAGCTGCTCAGGGGCAAGAGTTTTGGAGTCCGCCAGGCCTTGGTCTGAATCTGGCTCTGCCCATTTGCTGGGAGGCCTCAGGCAAGTCATTTTGCTTCTTGGAGTTTCCGAGTCATGGCTGTGACCTGGGTGGCGTGTGATCGCTCTCAAGTGCTTAGAACACAGCCCCGATGGGCCGCAGCTGTATCATTACCAGTTATCATTGCTACTCTCCAATACCGCCAGGCCCCGGGGGTGAGTCTGAGAGAGACAGCCCTGCGTTTTTTGGGCTGGGCCCTTCCTAGCCATAGCTGCAAGCTCAAGCCCCCAAATATTCCTCTCACCTATTTAATGACTCTAGCTTTGGCAGCGACATTTCCTCCGACAGGTCCAGGCAGATGATCTGCAATGAAGTTGAAGGGTGGTGAGAGCTGTGACTAGCAGCACCGGGCGACTGAACATTAATGCAGGCCCCCACACCACTCTGCTGGCCCTCTCCAAGCAGCCCCATTGGAAAAGGCCATATGATGACTCCCAATTCCCAGCTAAGCCATCCACTTTAGAAGGAGGCAGCTGAGGGAAATGAGCACTGGACTAGGAGTCCAGGTTGATGAGTGAACAAACAAACCAGAGAACATTCAACACAGAAACAAGAAAACAAGGGAATAGTGGGATGAATTGTGGCTCTCTAAAAGATAGATCCACCTGGGACTTCCCTGGTGGCATGGTGGTTTAGGAATTCGCCTGCTAATGCAGGGGACACGGGTTCGAGCCCTGGTCTGGGAGGATCCCGCATGCCGCGGAGCAACTAATCCCATGCGCCACAACTACTGAGCCCGCGTGCCACAACTACTGAAGCCCGCACGCCTAGAGCCTGTGCTCCAGAACAAGAGAAGCCTCCGCAATGAGGAGTCTGCTCGCCGCAACTAGAGAAAGTTCGCACGCAGCTATAGACCCAATGCAGCCAAAGATAAATAAATAAATTTAAAAGATATATCCACCTGGAACCTCAGAATGTGAATTTATTTGGAATTAGGGTCTTTGCTGATGCAATTAAGGTAAAGATCTTGAGATAAGATCATTCTGATCTAAGAACAAGTGTGCTTATAAAAGAAAAGACTGGGGACTTCCCTGGCGGTCCAGTGGTTAAGACTCTGCGCTTCCACTGCAGGGGGCACGGGTTCGATCCCTGGTCAGGGAACTAAGATCCCGCATGCTGCTCGGCCAAAAAAAGACAAACAAAAAAAGAAAGAATAAAAGAAAAGAGAAGACTGGGAGACACAAAGGGGAAGGCTATGTGAAGACAGATTGCAGTGATGCAGCCACAAGCCAAGGAACGACTGGAGCCACCAGAGGCTGGAAAAGTCAAGGAAGCCTCCTCCCCTAGAGCCTGCAGAGGGAATGTGACACGTTCATTTCAGACTTCTGGCATCTGGAACTGTGAGAAAATGAATTTCTGTTGTTTTAAGCCACCGAGTTTGTGGTAACTTGCTGTGGCAGCCCTAGGAGACTAGAACAAAGGGACTGTTTTCCAGAGTGGATCCTAAAAGACTATGTGTAACCCAAGGTTCCCTAACACCTCGAAGCCACTGGTCAAGCCCCTCACTTACCACTTTCTCTGGACAGTTGACCCTTGGCGTCCGCACCTGGACCTCTGGGGCTGGTGGAGGCACCTGCCACGGCTTGGGACCGGCTCCGGGAGGGTTGGCGGTCCCGTCGTCAGCACTGGCCGCCTCACCCTCGCCCTCGCTGCGGCTGCCCACACTGGCCTGGGCCCCCAGCGCCCGGTCCTCCGCCCCCTCAGGGTTGGAGCGAGTGCGGGGTCTGGGCTCAGCTGACTGCTCCTCTTCCTCCTCCTCCTCCTCTTCAGCGGGACTGCTGGGCTCTGCCACCTCCATGGCTCCTGAGTGGCTGGATGGAGCAGGTATGGGGGAAGCCAGGATCCTTCCCTTAGGGGTTTTAAAAGCATTTGGTTATTGGGCAGGAGAACAGGGCATGAGTCGCTTACTAAGAGTAACTCCTCTCAGGGTCTCAGTTTCCTCATCTGTAGGATGGGTGCCTTTAACACTTATCAGCCCAGCATCCACTCTGACTCGAGATAACAGTCTCCCTTTTTTTTTCTGTAGGGCTAACCCCTCCCCTCCCCCTTTTGGCTAGTGAGCCACTGTGAATGGCTCAGAGGTAGGGACAGGACCCAACACACGCCAGTGAGGGGCAGCTCTGAGACTTCCAATAGTGCTGTTAGAGGAAAGGAACTCGTCAGAGTTGCAAAGCTGGGGAAGTTACAAGTCGAGAGCTGCTAGGAGCCTCTTTTGCCTCCAAGAAGGAAAACAGAGCTTGCCTGTAATGATGCTCACCCAAAAAACGACAGATACACTTCTGAGCACCTGAATCCAGCTATGCCTAAATTCCCTTTCTTGCTTAAACCAGATTGAGTTGGGTTTTTTTGTTACCTGAAACTGAAGAGGTCTTGGTGAATAAAAGAATAATAACTTCTAGGGTTCCCTCCTCCGCAGCGGAGCGCTGGCTGCCTAGGGGGTGTCTGCACACGGAAGGGGAGCAGATCTGGTATTACAATTCCCTTGAGGAAAAACAGGACGCTAGTGGAACAGTTTGCCCATCTGGGCAATGGGTGCGGGCTGCCGGGGATCGTCTCTGACCCTTGCAGTCCCCACAACCTCTAAGGAAAACACAGCTTAGCTGCAGCAAGAGGGATGGAGGCTAGACTGCAGGAGAAACCAGAGCTGAAGGCGGAAACCTCAGGGCAAGTGAGGGGCTGAATTTGTGGGGCTAGGGAAGTTGGGCCTCTAGGGACGGATCCCGCACGCTTTCACCACCCAACTCCTGCTCACCGTAGCGTGAGCCTCCCTCCGACTCAGCTGCCGAATCGCTAGGAAACCGCCATCTTTACCAGCCGGAAATGGTACGGCGCGGCCGCCACGCCTCCTGGGAAATGTAGTTCAGCAGGCAGCAGGCCTAGAGGAGAGATGTATGGGACGAGGCTGGAGAGCCTTGGAAGCTGATAGGCTGATACTGTTCTAGGAGGTGGGGTTTGGATTGTGATAGACTGGAGAGGAGCTGAGGGGGGCGGGATCTGGAATGTGATTGGCTAAAGTCAGATAAGGCGGAGCTTTTATGTTTCTGGCGGATTCGGACTGCGCGGGTCAGCGTTTCTACCGTAACAAGGCAGAGTGGAGTTGGGCTTTCAATGGGATAGTCTCAGAAAGATGGAGAAGTCCTAGTTTGCAGTGTGATTAAACGTAGCAGGACTGAGTTGGGTGGGATTTAGAAGAGGTGGGGCTGATTGGTGATTAATAGAGTTGACTGAACCTCAGTGAGGGGTTTTTGCGGCAGAGGTGGGCGAGGTCCAGAGCCCAAGGGCCCTCCCAATTATTTAATTCTGCTCCTTATTTCACAAATATTTGCAAAAAATAAAAAATGCTAAGCCAGAACTATTTCAAACCACCCTTCCTTCTTCATGCACAGTTCTCCCTTCAGCTCCATAACCATTTAAAAACTGAGCCTCAGTTTCTTTATTTGTTAAAGTCTGCTAAGCCTGTCCACATCAGCCAGGCTCTGGTTCAGTGACAGCCCAGAGGGGCTGTGGAAAATGAGCCTTGAAGGATGGAGAATTTGCTAGAAAAACAAGAGGAGGAAGGTCATTCCAGGCAGAAGAAACCGCCTGGGCAAAAGTCTGGAGGCTTTGAAGAGCCTTGGAGTGGTGGAACCTCTCACAGGTTAATATGGCCAGAGCAGAAGCTAAGAGTGAGAATTTCAATGCCCCGGGTACCCCGAAGTCAGAGAATTGCAACTTCTCTCGCTACTACCTTTGGGGACACAGAAACAGGAAGATTCAGCCTCATAGCTTCTGTCAGTGGGACCAAGAAGATTCAGGCTATCCCAGGCTCTGCACAGTTTACACAGAAGTGCAGAAGCAAGGAAGGTGTGTTTCAGGCAGAGGTTAAGGCATGGCCAAAGGCACCAGGGTGTGAGAGAACTGAGAAACTTCAGCTGTTCACAGAGGAGGTTATAGCGGCTAGAGTGTGGAGTACACATTGGATTGGTGCCAGCCGCAGGCATAATTTTTTTAAAGACCTTGAATGCCAGGCTGAAGAGCTTGAAATGTTTCCCAAGGGCAATGGGGAGCTATGGAGGGTGTATGAGCCAGGTAGGTGAACAGTGAGATCTCTGCAGCCTTGGTGGGGAAGGGAGTGGAGGGATGGCTGGGGAGCCCAGGGAGGGAGCTGGGCTGGTATCCAGGTTGGGGAGGAGAGGCTTGGGCTGTGACTATGGATGGAGATGAGGAGGAGGCCCTTTAGAGGTGGATGCAGGAAAAATGAGCAGGATGTAGGGACCATCTGGGCTCTGAGGAATCCAGCATTTATGGAGAAGAAACAGTAGCTGGCAGAGGAAACAGAGATGGGATGGTCAGAGGTAGTAGGGAACAAGGAGGGTGCCTTATGATTCAGTTCCAGATGGTGCCTGGCCATGTGCAAATTGCTTGTTAAAATTTCTATAACACTGGAATATATGTATACACACACACACACACACACACACACACACACACACACAATATGGAATATTACTGAGCCATAAAAAAGAATGAAATAATGCCATTTGCAGAAACATAGATGGACCTAGAGATTATCATACTAAGTGAAGTGAGTAGACAAAGACAAATGCCATATGATATCACCTATATGTAGAATCTAAAAAAAATGATACAAATGAACTTATTTACAAAACAGAAATAGACTCACAGACATAAAAATCAAACTTATGGTTACTGGGAATTCCCTGGCAGTCCAGTGGTTAGGGCTCTGCACCCTCACCGCTGAAGGCCCAGGTGAGGGCCTGGGTTCAATCCTTGGTCGGGGAACTAAGATCCCACAAGCTGTGTGGCACGGCCAAAAAACAAAGGAGGGGGGACAAAAAAAGAAAAGAAAAAAACTTATGGTTACCAAAGGGGAAGGGAGGAGGAAGGGATAAATTAGGAGTTTGGGATTAATAGGTACATACTACTATATATAAAATAGATTAAAAAAAACAAGGACCTACGTATGGCACAGGGAACTATATTCAATATCCTGCAATAACCTATAATGGAAAGAACCTAAAAAAGAATAAAAAAAGAATGAAAAGAATAAAATCACTTTGCTTTACACCTTAAACTACTACAACATTGTAAATCAACTATACTTCAATAAAAAGTTGTTTGTTTTGAAAAAAAACAAACTCCCATGACACTGTAGGAAGATATAGAAATTGAGGCTCAGAGGGGATCATCACTTGCTCAGGGGTACCAATCCCAGGTCTGTCTGTGACTTGAAGTGGAATGAGAACTCTGACCCTGACACTGAAGGTATAGGCAGAGGAAAGAAGTTCACAGGGGAGCCAGCTGGAGAGCCTCAGCCCAGGGGAGCATTCTAGCTTCTGAGAAATAAAATCCAAGGGTCAGAGATGGAGGAGCCACGGGCTTGGAAGCAGAGGCGAGGAGGGACTGACATAGTGGGAGCTGGACATATGTCCTCCTGCTGGGGCTGGAGGAAGCCGCTGTCCTTGAAGAGGAAACTGCACAATAACAAGTCACATGGCCGGGGAGTGGGCTTCCTGTTTCCTGGCTCCTCCCAGGCTGGCCTTGGCCAGGCCAAGCCTGAGTAGGCAGTGGCCAGAGTGACCCCAAGAGTGTCCAGGGACTTGGTTTTCTGACCAAGGTGCCCCCAGAAGAACAGGGAATTAGAGCGGCTGAGGGGACCAAACCCCAGGATTGGAATCTTTGGTTCAGGAGAGCCCTGGGGAGGAGAGAGGACTGTTGAAGTCCTCGTCCCAAGCCCATATAGGGGAGGAAGAGGAGCAAAGAGGTAGTGAAAAATAAAGGAGGCAGAAAAGAAAGAAAAGGTGAGGGCAAATTTGAGAGGTTGTGAGCTGACCGTCAAGGGAGGCATTCAAATCAACATTGATAACTCAAGATCCTTTCAGAGAAGTGAAATCAATGCCTATATCACAGAACAGGAAATTGAGGCTATCATTTGCTTTGAGCTGAGATCAGGTGGTGGTTTTAGGGGGTGAGGAAGGAGGAGGATTCAGGGGACCCTGATTTCTGGATGACAATGAGTGCCAGGGCCACACGGCCCCGAAGCCGGCGAGGGAGGCACGCCGCTCTGCCCGTAAGTGTCCCCCCTCCCTGCCACACCCAACTCTGCGAGACCCCAGGACCCAGACCTGCCTGGCTTAGAGCTCAGCTCTGGGGATCATTTGCAGGGTGAGCTGGACCCTGTAGCAGAGAGTTCAGAAGAGGCTGAGGCAGCCAGTGGGAGCTCCGAGCCGGGCCCTGTGCCATCTCAGGATAGCTGCAAGCCAGAGCCGCTGGGCCCTGAGGCGGAGGCCAAAGGGCAGGGCCTGGAGAGCAGGTAAGGCCCACTTGGTCTGTGTCCCCCACTACAGGCCTGGCACATCTTTCCCACCCATAGATCTGTTTATGTCCCTCCCCTACTCACACACATGCCATGGCTCCCATTGCCCTCAGTCTGACTTTCGAGGCCCTGTGTGATGCAGTCCCAGCCTTGTTACAAAGCCTCTTTGTGTTAGCTACCCCAGATGACCCCATTTCCAGATCTTTCCATCTCTCACCTCTTCACAGGACTGACAAAGAAGTTGATGGGGACTCTAGCAGGGGACCTGCTGCAGCCCCCGAGGGGCCCTATGAGCCTGCCCAGGAAGCCCACCAGGCCCCAGAGGCAGCCCCACGGGACAGGGAGAATGTCCTCTCTGGACCCAGAGCCCCTGACGTGTTTCAGACTCTCCAGCAAGCTCTGAGCTCTCTGGAAGCGGCTGTTGCTGCCTGGCGCCACCAGCCCCCAAGATGTCCTGGGCCGTTGGAGGCAAAGGACAGAAGCGAGGGGGGACCAAAGCCCTGCTTGGAGCAGGAGCAGGCTGGGAGCTGCCAGCGGGATGCAGCCCGATTGACTGAAAGGAATGCCTGGTTGCGTTTGGCCCTGGGCAGCCGTGAGGACGAGCTGATCCGCACACAGAACTCCCTGAAGGCCTTCCAGGTTGAGAAGGAGATGCTGCAGAGGGAGGTGAGTGGGGCAGGCCTGCCTCCCAGGGCTCCCTGGTGGGAGGGAGGCAGCAGGCCTGTTGTAGGACACATTCAATCATTTGTTCATTTGTAAAGCTTTTGTGGAGGCTTGGCTGCTGAACCCCAAAGAGACAAAGGTCCCTTGCAATCTTAGTTAAGGTGATCAGAGAGGCCCAGTGAGGAGGCGGCGACACTTGAATGAAGACCACAGGGGGGCAAGGGAGGAACCATGCAAGGAGCTGGGGAAGAGCATTCTAGGCAAAGGGAACAGCATATGCAAAGGCCCTGAGGTTGGAGTGTGATTACTGTGTTCAACGAACAGTGAGGAGGCCAGTGTGGGGCTGAGCAGGAGGAGACAAGGGTACGGAGGTGGTGGGAGCAGATCCCGGAGTGCCTTGCGGGCTGCAGGGAGGATTTGAGCTTTTGCTCTGAGTGAGGTGGGAGCCACAGAGGGTTCCGAGCAAGCAAGGGTGGAGACCTGATGCAGGCATTCACAGGCGCCTTCTCACCACCGTGGGAGGAACAGCTAGTGGAGGGAGAGGCTGGAATCTTGGAGATCCAGGAGGAGGCACTGGTCCAGACATGTAAGGGATGGAAGCTGTGGAGGTGGTGAGAAGTGGACAGATTCTGGGTGATGCTGAAGGTGGAGCTGGCAGGTGGGGTGTGAAAGCTGGAGAGGGGTTGAGGACGAGCCCTGGGTTGGGAGCCTAGGAGACTGGAAGTGAGCCATAGGGAGCCTGCGGGAGGGGCAGGTTTGGTGGGAGGGAGACCAGAGCTGTTTGGGCCTTGATCAGCTCAAAATGCCATGAGCCACCCACACGGGGCATTAAAGGGACAGTTCTGTGTCCAAGTCCAGAGCCCAGGGGATGTCAGGGTAGGAGGGACAGAGGAGGTGAGACTTGGGGCTGCGGGAGCCCAGCATGAGGAGTGGGGCTCATTTCCCTACAGAGTGGAGCACATTTACCAGCTGGGAAAGAGGAGTCTTTTTAAAAAAAATTTACCCACTTTTTTTTTTTTTTGCGGTATGCGGGCCTCTCACTGTTGTGGCCTCTCCCGTTGCGGAGCACAGGCTCCAGACGCGCAGGCTCAGCGGCCATGGCTCACGGGCCCAGCCGCTCCGCGGCATGCGGGATCTTCCCGGACTGGTGCACAAACCCGTGTCCCCTGCATCGGGGCAGGCGGACTCTTAACCACTGTGCCACCAGGGAAGCCCTTTACCCACTCTTGCCTCTGGCAACCACCAACCTATTCTCTGTATCTGTGAGTTCAATTTTTAAAATTTTTGATTGATTGATGGATCAATTGATTGATTTATGCCGGGCCGCACGGCTTGCGGGATCTCAGTTCCCCGATCAGATTGAACCCCGGGTGACCGCAGTAAAAGCACTGAGTCCTAACCACTGGACTGCCAGGGAATTCCCTTGTTTTACTTTAGACTCCACATATAAGTGAGGTCATACAGTATTTGTCTTTATCTGGCTGATTAATTTCACTTAGCATAGTGCCTTCAAGGTCCTTCTATGTTGTCACAAATGGCAAGGTTTCTTTTTCTACGGATGAATAATGTTTCATTGTATAAATGTATACACCACATCTTCGTATCCATCTCATCCATCAGCGGACACTTAGGTTGCTTCCATGTCTTGGCTCTTGTAAATAATGCTGCAATAAACATGAGGGTACAGATGTCTTTTCGTGTTGGTGTTTTGGTTTCTTTTGGATAAATACCCAGAAGCGGAATTGCTGGATCATGTGGTCATTCTATTTTTACTCTTTTGAGGAAATGCCATGCTTTTTTTCCAGAGCGGCTGCACCTATTTACATTCTCACCAATGGTGCATGAGGGTTCCCTTTTCTCCACATCCTCGCCAGCACTTGTTATCTCTTGTCTTTTTGATGCTTGCCCTTCTAACTGATGTAAGGTGGTATCTCATTGTGGTTTTGATTTGCATTTCCCTAAGGATCAGTGATGTTGAGCGTCTTTTTATGTACCTGTCGGCCATCTGTATGTCTAAGGAAAGAGAAGTCTTGAATGGCTGAGTGACTTGTGCCAGGTTATACAGGGAGGGGTTTGGCAGGATGAGTGTCTGGGGGTCCTACCTTCCACCTGGGGCTCTTGCCACTGCTCCAGGAACAGGTCTTAGGGAAGGATGGTGGGTGCTTTGAGCACCCAGGCCTGACATCCCCCATTCCCCCACAGGTCCAGGAGCTGCAGGATTCCCTGCTGAGGCTGAAGCCCTTCCCACCTCCCTCCTGTGACCAAGCAGGCGGCTCGGGTAGTGGTTCCAGCAGCTCTGGGGCTGATGGGGAGACCTGGGGCACTCAGGTGACTGTGGGAAGCTGAAAATCATGCATGATCTTAAGATCCTTAGGATTCAGGGCCATGAGACCCAAATCCTGGTCATGTGATCCAATAACTTCTGGGGTTGGAAAAGACCTAAACCCGTGATGCTGGGCTCTCAGTGACAATCTGGGTGAATCAAGTCACCTCCTTCTGGCAGGATCCCTTCTCCCTGGCTCACCCCCTGCTCCGGCGCCTCCAGAGTGATTCCAGCACCCAGATGCTTGGGTCTCTCCCCATCCAGCTCCTTGCCCCCGAGATGCACATCATGGAAGCCCAGATGGAGCATCTCCAGGGGTAAGAGCCACAAATGCTGAGCTCATAAGGGCACTGGTGCCTCCCAGCTGGGTTATAAAGCCAGGAGTCTGGAGCTGGATTTGGGGTGGGGTGGGGAAAGGTGGAAATCAACTGGGTTCTAACTGCCCTTCAAGGCCTCTCACTTTGCCTCTTCCCCACCTCTGGAGGCAGGAACATTGAGAAGCTCAAATGCTTCAACCGTCTGCTGTCAGCTGTGCTCCAGGAGTACAAGGGCCGGTGTGAGGGCCTCAGCATGCGGCTGGGCCAGCGGGAGGCTGAGGCCACTGCATTGCGTCTAGCCTTGCAGTATAGGTCAGTGCACCCTGCCCATGATATCACTGACTGGGAGGGAAATGGGTGTCCTCAGAGGATAGCCCCAATCCCCAGAGAGAGACAGAGTCCTCGCAGGAAAGTACTTTCCCTCACCACGGAAGTTAACTTAAGGCAATTTTAGTCCAAGAGTGCTGAAGGAGTTTACAAACTCCCAGGGGCGGGGGTGGGAGGAGTAGTGAGGGGTCCAGGAGCAAGTGAGGATGTCACCTACACAGCAAGATGGGTGTCCTGGAGCGCTCAGAACTGGTGTCCCACAGTGAACACTGTGAGGAGGCATATGGGGCCTTGCTCACTCTTCGGAAGGCAGACTCAGGAGCAGAAGAAGCCTTCATGGATGACTTGGAGGTGGCTGAGAAGGAAGCTCAGAGGCTTCTGGTGCAAGAGGAGGCTGCCATGGATGGAGGGATACTGCAGGATCCACGTCCAAGGTACCCCTGGGAACCCTGGGGACTGGGTGGGCCAATGAGTGGGGCTCCGATTGGAGAAAATGGGGCTCCCAGAACTGGCCACATGTTGGGGGTTGGTATGGCTCCTATGGTTGGTATTGAGGCCTGCTGGAGTTGGCTGGTTGCTACACAACAATGTTGGCACACTGATGACAGCCATTGGGGTTGGTATAGGACCCACCAGAGTTGGCATGAAGATGGATGATGGTGCCCACTGATTAGAAAGGGCATGATGGAGCTTAATGGGGTTGGCTTGATGTTGGTACCCACTGGCGTTGGCATGATGCTGCCTGACAGGGTTGGCAAGTTGAGTGATGGTCCCCATTGGGTTGGTGTGATGGCATCCACCATGATAACATGAGTGACTGTGCCCATCGGCATGATGGTGTTCATCCATCATTCATCATTGATGGCTGATGTTGCCCATTGGGGTTTACATTATGGTACCTACCATGTTGGTTTGACCATGCCCAGCATAGATGGCATAGGAAGGACCCATGATGGTCAGTAAGATGGAAGCTGATGAAGCCCACCAGGGTTGGCACGAAGTTAGCACAACCATGTCCAGCAGCGTTGACATAGGCCCCTCTTCTGTTTCCTGTAGCCCCGAGGGCAGCAGTGTGGATAGGCCCACACCACAGGAGGTGGCTATACAGCTCCATGGCTACGTCCAGCGTCTTCAGGAACGCCGTGCTCTGGTGAAGATTCCCCCAGAGCCTGGTCCCACCTTGGCACCCATGTCCGCTGTGCCCCGTGCAGAAGCCATGGTGCAGGCCATTCTGGGGACCCAGCCTGGCCCAGCCCTGCCCCGGCTGGAGAAGATGCAGATCCAGGAGGACCTGGTGGCCACACGGGTACACATGGGCTGTGGCCACTGTGTCAGTCTTTCCTGGTGGGACCAAACTCTTTGCTGAGTCTGAGAGAGATGTGATTCAGGGACCAATTAGCAAGGGAGAGTTTTGCTGGGCTGGGGACAAGCTTCCTGGAGGGAGGAGAGTTGGAGCTGGGGTTTTGAGGGATGATTAGGAATTCGTCCTCTGGAACTCAGTTTCTCACAAGACTTCCAATCTGGCTTTCCAAAATGTCCCTCCTATGGAAAAGAGATAGGGGCAGGGGACATAACCTGGGGGTTATAACCTGGCATGAAAGCTGAGGTTCTGAATTTGGAGAGACTCAGACACTTCCACTGAACTGCTACTTGACCTTGTCTAATCTACTTGCTCTCTCTGAACTGCCATTTCTACAGCTGTAGTTTTTATGGATGATATTTCCCATCTTGCAAGATCATGGTGAGGGCTGGGGTTCTTGCCTGACCTGCTCTCAGTGGGCGCCTCCTAGAGCCTCATTTTCCCCAACAATTGACCCTAGAGGTGCAAACCCTCTACCCTCTCCTTGGTCTCTTAGGAGACCCTAGCAGACCTGATGCTTCGGCTACAGCTGGTGCGGCGGGAGAAGCGGGCTCTGGAGCTGCGGGAGGCTGCCCTCCGAGCCCAGGGCCCAGCCCACGTGCTCCTGCTGGAGCAGCTGCGCTGGGAGCGCGCAAAGCTCTGGACTGGTGGGGCCAACAGCAGTGGTGGAGACAGCAGTGGAGGCGGGAGCAGTGGAGATGAAGAGGAGTGGTCCAAGGTGAGTGGCCCTGCCTGGACCTGATAGGGATAGCAGTATATTACTGGCTATGTGGTCCTGGTTAATCATAGCCCCCTTTGAGCCTGTTTCCATTTCTACACACAAAAAAAGGAGTTGAATGTTTAAGCTGCACGTTTCTTTCTTTGAGGGTATTTAGCCCAATAAGCCCCAAGGGATTTAGTGTCTTCCAGTCACACCTGTGCCTCCTCCTTCCCACCCCCAGGCTGATTCATTTTCCCCCTCCAGCTTCCTTCCTGAGGCTTTCCTTTTTGCCCCTTACTGTCTAATCATGTCTGTCCTCTGCTTAAAGCCTTAGCAGCTTCTGGAACCCTCCTTTGAATCATCTCTCCTACCTCCAGGGCTTTGTAAGTGCTGTGCCCCTGCCAGGAACACCAGTCACTTTCTAATTAAGTCCTCAACCTTCTACAGGTCTGAGCTCAAACATCACCTCCTCCAGGAAGTCATCGTGGACTGCCTGAAAATGAGATATTATTTATTCCCCTGTACCTTATTGAGGTACCGTTATTGGGTACTATACCCTTATTGGGTACTGTACCCTTATTGGGGTATCTCACCAGAGTGGGGGCTCTGTGAGAGCAGGGGCTGTAGCCACCACAATCTGGGCAACTTCGATGTCCAACTTGGGCTGAGCACACACTCAGCCTAGGCCTGTGTCACTACCCTCCCTGCTGCATCCCACAGGGCACTCCGGCTGTCCCTGGTGGCAGCAGGGCTGTTGATGGAGGCCAAGTGAGCAAAGTGCAGAACCCAGAAGAGCTAGCCCAGGAACTGTCAGCATCACTCACCCGGTGTGTGCCTGGGTCCTGTGCTGGGGGATATGTGGCCTGGGTAGGGGAAATATGTGAGAGCCCGTGGGGGTGTTGCATACCCTGCAGGGCTGGGTATACACCTGCATACAGTTGTGTTCACATGGAAACATCTTGGGCAGGTGGGTGGGAGGAGGGAAGGAAGACAAGATTGGCTATGGCTGTGAGCCCCTCTCTCTCCACCCCTGTACCAGGGCTCTGGGCCTGCGGGAGCAGCTGCAGTCCTTGCGGGAAGAGCTGGAAGAGGTGGCTCAGAAGGGGCGAGCCAGACGTGCTCAGAGTACTGAGCTGAACAGTGATTTATGCAAAGCTCACAGGTAGGTCCCCCTATGTGACCTCAGAAGCATCCCTGGCTCTCCCTGGGCCTCAGCTTCCCCCCTGTAAGGTGGATGGCAGCTTCAATCCATTCCACACCTCCTCTGGTGCCTGATGTGGGTCAGCCCCTGCTGAGTGATTCTGGGACCCCAGGAAGACCCAATCTCAAAGAGCTCCCGTCTGGGGCTGGGAGTACATAGCCCCTGTCTTGGGTGGAATGGGGGGCTGTTTCCTGGCTCATCCTCCTACTCCCTCCAGTGCCCTGGTCATGGCCTTCCGTGGTGCCCACCGGAAGCAGGAAGAGCAACGGCGGAAGCTGGAGCAGCAGGTGGCACTAATGGAAGCCCGACAGGCAGAGGAGCTGGCAGTGCTGGAAGCCACTGCAAGGGCCCTGGGGAGGCCAAGACCGCCCTGCCTGCCTCCCCGGCCAGGGGGGACCTTTCTATAAGCCCTGCTCTGGTTGTGTCTGGACGTGCCAGATAGTTACGGCAGCTCATGTCATAAACTGTTCTAGGTGATGTTATGTCACGTGGCATGACTTTGCATGTTGAGGCGTGTTTGGTGTGATGGGGGCTGATACCTGGGTGTCTGGGGCTTGATAGTGGCCAGGCATTTGAGATAAACTTGGTATCTTTGGCCTGACACCATGTGGCATGTGAAGAGACATGTCAGCAGGGTCATGCCAGAAGCAGCTTGGGCTGTGGGGACAGGATCCCCAGGGCTGGCTGGGGGGATTCAGGGTTCAGTGAGGTTACATAGCCAGAGCTGAAATTCCAACCCTTATCTGTCTCCAGAAGCCCAGGGAGGAGTCCACTGGGGCAGGGCACACCTTCCCCTGCACACCTCCTTCCCAGGGAAATGCTGGGTTTGGCCTGGCAGATGTTCCCAAGAGGAAGATACCCATAACCCAGAAGGAAGACTGAAGCCTGAACACTTCAGGGTGTGGAACATTAGCTGGAAGAGCATTGCTCCCTGAGTGAAAGTAGAGGGAGGAGGAATCCGAGGTGGCTTTGGAATTTGCATTCAAAGAATGTGGAGCTAAGGTAAAGGGCCTCTGGGTGGTGAGCAAAGCAAAGGGAAGAAAAGCTGCAAGCAGTCATTCAGGGGGTTGGTACAGCTGTTGATGAGGAACTCAGAGAGGTGCTAATGGTGGGCAAAGAGGCACACTGCCCTCCAGGGCCTGGATGGCCCTTGGCCAGGCTGAGAAGTTGAGTCTTTCACGTGCCAGAGATGGGAGCTGTAGGAGGTGTTAGTGTCAGATTAATAGCAGGCAACTGATTAGCATGTTATTTGCGTAGGCCACACCCCTTGCCCTTCCACCCGGCTCTGGCAGGGTTGGGAAAGGGGGGCTGGGCTCGACCCTGCCGCTCCGGATTAGTGGCCAGCTGTCCCGTCTTGGGCGGTAGCTGAAACTCAAGACGGGGATTAGAAAGATTTTCATTCTCAGCCCGGTGGTGGTGGGGGCGGGGCGCGGGGTTCCAGGCAGCACCTGTGCAGGTGCGTGCGCGGCGTTACCGGCTCTCCCTGGGAGGGCAAGGCTGGCCTGAGGTCGGCGCTAGTAAGCCGCCAGGACTCAACCTGGTCCTCCGGATCCACAGACTCCTCGGGCAAGCGCTGGGGCTGGTGACCTTCGAACCCCTCGTACTCTCTCTGGACCAAAGCGGGCTTTGCAGAAAGCAGGCAAACTCAGGCAGGCAAGGTCGCCAGTGGCCGAACAGAGGAGCCGACTTTACCCCCCTCTTGTCCCTCTCCCTCCCTAAGAGTCTAAGTGACCTTAGCCCCGAGTCCCACCCGTGGAGGGGGTGGGCCCGAGAGGAGACAAGGTCACCTGTTGGAGGATGGGGAAGGAGTTCGCGCTGGAGGTGGAGGCAGGAGCTGAGGTCGCCATTGGGGGGCGGGGGCAGGTTCCCAGGCCGCCCGGAGCTGGGTCTTGCGGTTCCCACGGGTGCCCCCGCGGCAGATGGGCCCAGGCCTCTTTGTCCCCAGTCCGCGGCCGCTGCAAGGTCAAATGTCACCGCGGGGCCACGGGCAGGGGTCAGGGGGGCGGGGCAGGACTTCGACCCTCCCCCGGAGGGCCCAGGGTGTCGGGGCGGTGGAGCTACTGGGAGGGGGCGGGGCGGCCGCCGAAGGGTTGGACCAATCCGAGGTTCTGGGATCTGCTGCAGACCTCGCAGTCTCCAACCGGTCCCCAGACCGCCACTTAGGAGCCCCCTTCCTCCAGACTTGTGGCCTTCAAACCCCAGTTCCTTGCCTCCTCCCTTCTCCAGCCCCTCTCTGACTCTTTTCCTTGAGGCTTCTCGCCCTTACAAGTCTCCATCTCTCATCTCTTCTCTGAGACACCCACCTCCACGTCTCCCCCCACCCCATCAAGGATCCTAGAAAGTCCAGATCAGGGACCTAGGACTCCCGTCCTCACCTCAAAACCCATCCAGCACCCCCATGTTCCCTGGCACCCCCAGAACCAAAGGGTCCTCTCTAACCATCCAGGCCCACCTCCCCTAGAGTGGCTTACAGGGCAGAGAACCCCTCTCTAGTCAGACCCATGGAAAGTCCTTGCTCGTGTCTAACTCTAGTCCTTGCTTTCTGTACTTGTTAAAACCTCCCCCACCTCACACCCAGCCACACCCTCCCCAGAAGGCCCAGAGGCCCAGGGCTGGGCATCTATTGCCTGGCTTCTCCAGAACCTTGGTATCATCTTAAATGCTGCATAATCTCCAAGCATCTCCTGCCCTAGTCACGGAGGGTGCCCCCTCAGATGTCATCTGGAGAGGGTAATGGCTTTTCCCAAGGACGCTTCCTGAGAGACGAGGGTGTAGGAGCTGGTGGGGGCAGAGGGCACTGCTCTCCTGCCTACAGCCTCAGAGGCCCTGCCACGTGCCCTGGTGTCCAGCTCAGCCCAGGACAGGGCAGGAGATAAGGCCGGGTGCCCGGACCTGCAGGACTCCAAGGTGAAAAGTCACTGCAGGAAGGGCTTTTCCAGCCGGTTAAATGTTAACAGGCCCAGAAACAGAAGCCCAGGTTTCTTTGCCCAGGGCGGCTGGGGTGGCATACAAAGAGTGCTTAATATATGCAATATATGCTGGCTGCCCCAGCTCGGGGTCTTGGTGTGTGTGTGTGTGTGTGTGTGTGTGTGTGTGTGTGTGTGACGTGGAGGCAGAACGGCAACTGGGAGGCTCTGGGGAGCCTGGAAGAGACATCTGTAGTCCAGCCGGCCCCCGGCCAAGCCCTTTCTGTGAAGCACAGAAAGAAAAGGAAATTAAAGGGGAAAGGGGCAGGCCCCGCAGGGGTGGTGGGAATTCCTGTCGCCTCCAGCCTCGCTGGGCGGGTGGGCGCACTGCCTACAGAGGCCTGAAATTCTGGCGAAGGCCACCCCCCACCCCACCCCCGCCCCCGACCTCGCGCCCCCGCCGGCCGCAGACCACAACATCCCTTCCCCCCGGAGATTCCGAGCACCAGGTGTTAGCCCAAGCAGAGAAAGGGTGGGGTGGGGGTCGGACGCGGAGACTTTCTGGAAGAGGAAGCAAACACAATCCATCAGGCAACTGTGCAAAGAAATGCCCCAGGGTGTGTGTGTGTGTGTGTGTGTATTGCGCAGGGGCGTGCCCCCCGGGTGCAACCGGCCCCCCATTATTGCTTCTGCCGGGAATGCAGGGGGGTGGTGCCGAGGGGCGCCTCGAGGGCGGCTGAGCTACACAACGTCCAAGGCCGGAGGTGGAGGGGAGGGCCTTAGAGAGACATCTTGGCGAGGCTGCGGAAGGGCAGAGGGCAGCACTGGCCCAGGCTCCCGCCGCGGCCCGGCGGGGGTTAAAGCTGGAGCTGGGCGAGGGCGGGGGTGGGAGTGGAGTGGGAGAGGGAGGGAGAGGGAGGAGGGTCTGGCCGTGCGGCCCGCGCTCCGCCCTCGCCCCTCCCGCCGGCCTGGGCGCCGGGCGCCGCGCACGGCCACCCATGTCCTTATAAGGGCGGCCGTCGCCGGGGCAACGAGCGCCCGCCCCCAGCCCGCGGCGCGCGCCCCTGCCCCCGCCCCCACCCCCCGCCCGCCCCGCGAATGGAACGTTGTGTGTCAAACCGGCCGCAGCGCGAGGCCGGCGCGCGGGGTCGGCGGCGGCGAGAGCGAGGCTCGGGCCCAGGCACAGGCCCAGGCCGGGCGGGCGCGGCCGCAGCGGGGGCGGCAGCTCGGGAAGCGCCTGCCCGCGGCCCTGCAGGCCCCGAGCGGCCACCGGGGGACCTGGGGGACTCAGGGGGCGCGGTGACCGGCCCCGGCGCGCGCCCGCCACCCCTCCCCCCCGCCGCGGGCGGCCGAGCAACTTGCGGCCAAACTTTCCCCCCGGCCTCCCGCACTCGGATGGCAGCCCGCTAAGTTGGCCGCAGCCCTCGGCCGAGCGGCGGCCAGGCCAGAGGGCTCCCCCTGCGCAGCCTGGGCCGGGCCATGGCCCGAGCTCCCCCGCCGGGGCCCCAGGGCGGCGGGGCGCGAGTCCCCGGGGCCCCCGGCCAGCACCTCTAGCGCGCCCCCCCGGCCCCGGGCCTGGCCCCGCGCTCGCGTGGGAAAGTTGGCCTGGAACCGGCCCGACCAGTTCCTCCCGGGCGCGCGGACCGGCCGCAGGAAGTTGCTGCAAAACTTTTTTGGGGGGTGCAGCCGGGTGCCCCCCGCGCGCCGGGGCCGGATGCGCGCTGGGTAGGGTCCCCCGGGTCGAGAGGGGTGCCCCGAGGGAAGAGCGCGGAGGGGGCGCCCCGGCCCTGCTGCCCTGGGGCTATGGCCATGGTGACCGGCGGCTGGGGCGGCCCCGGTGGCGGCGGCGGCGGCGACACGAACGGCGTGGATAAGGCGGGCGGCTACCCGCGCGCGGCGGAGGAAGACTCGGCCTCACCCCCCGGCGCCGCTAGCGACGCTGAGCAAGGCGACGAGGAGCGGCCGGGGCTGCAGGTGGACTGCGTGGTGTGCGGGGACAAGTCGAGCGGCAAGCACTACGGCGTCTTCACCTGCGAGGGCTGCAAGAGCTTCTTCAAGCGGAGCATCCGCCGCAACCTAAGCTACACCTGCCGGTGAGCCCCCTATCAGCGCACCGCCGCCGGGCACCCGGCCCCGCTGTGGGCCGGGCCTCTGACCTGCTCGGTCACCTTGGGCCTGGCGCTGACCTTCCCTGGGTCTCCACTTCCCGTCTGAGATAGGGGCACAGATCCTTTTCCCCCTCTCCATTACATTCTTGGGATTGTGTATACTGACGGCGCTGTATCGATGCAGGTCCCCCCTTCAGGTGGTCCCTTGCGGCATCCGCCCTAGTTACTTGCTCCCCCTTCCTCCCTTTTCTCCGGACAGGGGTCAGCTCCGCGCGGGGAGGGGTTGTGGTGCTGTCAGGGGTGGGTCCCTGACCCCAGGGCATCTCTTCTCTTGGGAATATCGGCGCGTGGGGTACCCCGCGGGAATCAAACGTGGAACTTGGACTGTGGGGCTCACAGTGTCCAGGGGCCATTGTCTGCGGCCGCGCGGATCGATACGGCGCGCCCTTGGGGTCAAATATCACTTCCAAAGTCGCTCTGACCACCGAGGCTGCGGCGGGAGCGAAACTGGGGTGGCACAGGGCAGCCTTCTTCGCGTGGGGGCCCCTGCTGTGGGGTTGGGCCTGCTCACCGGGGGAACCCCCGCCCCCCCCTCACCCCAGCCCTGGCTCACGCCGGGCTTTGGGTCACCGGAAACTCCTGCTCGAGGTCCGGGTGGGTGGCGGGATTTGACCGCATCTTGGCTGCTCGACCCCCCACCCCACCCCCAGCCAGGAGTTGGTGCAGAGCTGGGCTCCTGGAAAATCCCTGAAACTTTGGTCCGCTCTGAGACAGGGTGGGCGTGAATGTTTCCAAGAAGAAGCCCTGGACTGTCCTAGGTTGGAGTCCCCACTGACAGGGTGTGGCCGTGCTAGCTTCTCTCCTTAGTTCTGGGGCTTTAGGTCTGGGGGGAGAAGCCGCTGGCATTGAGTGTCCAGGCCAGGGCTCCCTTTCCCACCACTCTTTGGTGAGCCTCCTTTTGCTCCACTGACAAGCCCCTACTCTGCATCCTCCAGGAACATGCTTGGGCTCTGTAGAGCCAGTTTGGAGAGTCCCATTTTCCAGATGGGCAAAACCGAGGCCCAGAACGCTCTTGGTGCCTGCCCTGGGTCACCCAGGGAGAGACCCTGCTCCAGTTGGGGCTTAGCAAGGGGAACTGTGGGGTTGGGAAGAGAGGGGCAGCTGAGTCTGGGTCAGGGTGTCCCCAGCGAGAGCTGCTGGTGGAGGGCTTGTTGGCAAGGCCACTGGGCGGAGCCCCGGGCACCTGAAGCAGGAATTTGGCCCCAGGTCCAGCCTGTCTGGGGTGGCTGTGTGTGTGGGGGAGCTGGCTTAACTCTCTCCTCCAGTGCTAACTGGGCCACCAGACTTTGGCCTCATTTTTGCTGCTGGAATAGCTGCCTGCTCTCTGGCCAGGTCTTTAGGGAGGGCAGAGGAGGGGCTCAGGTAGTTTTGGGGTCCCAGAGGCTCCCTGAGAGTGGGAGCAGGGAGCACCAAGGTCGGGGAGAGGGGCCATGGTTTGGGGCTGGCAGGTTCTTCAGAAGGTCTCTGCTGTGTGACCTGGTGAAGTCACTGCTTCTCTCAGCCTCAGATTGATTCAGCAAAGTCCCCTCAGGGCCTGGCCTGGGTGATTTGATGCCGGCCCCCTAGAAAAGACCCTGGCTCCAAGCCCAGCCCTCTCCCAGTTTGGGGGAGACACAGGTGTCCCCAGCCTGTGCGGTGTGGGTTGGGCCAGAGGGAGGGATGGTCTGGGGTCCCGGGAGGGAACAAGGGGCTCTGCCTAAGGGTCAGAGAGGAAGGCAGGCCACCGGAGGTGGGCCTTGAAACATGAGGGGTTTAGCAGATAGAAGCAAAGGGCACTCCTGCAGAGAGTGTAGCTACAGCAAACACTCAGTGGCAGGTTTGGGGGAGCAGTGATGTAAGATGAGACCACCCAGGCATAGGAGAAGTTAGAGGTGAGTGGGTCTGAAATGCTGGACTGAGGTCAGTGAGGAGCCATGAAGGGTGTGTGAGCAAGAGAGGGCTATGATCCAATTGGACTGGAAGCCAGAGCCCAGGGAGGAGGCTGAATTGGACTGTGGGGTTCGGCGAAGCATGTCCTCTTTAGGTGGGATAACAGGTAGAACTTACTGTTTCCTCATCTGGAGGAACAGAAGCTCTGTCCTGACTCTACAGCTGGGGAAGTTGAGGCAGAAGACTCAGGGCCTCCCCTGAGGTCTGAGGGCCCTGAGCCAGGCTCCTGCCTGCCTGCCTGCCTGCCCCAGGCCTGGCTGTTTCCACGCGGCTGCCCAGGACCCTCCCACTGCATGCCTGCTGGGCTTTGTTCTGGTTCTGCCTGAGCTCCCTTTGCCCTAGTAAGGCCTCTTCCTGGGGGCTCAGGCTGGTGGGACACAGAGGCCTGGGCTCAGAGGCTGGCGCTGCAGGACACAGAGGCCTTGCAGAGCCTCAGCTCTCCTAAATCTGCCATTGGGACTCGCAGCTGGGGCTTGGGTCTTGACGCCCTCCCCCCATGCCCCCAATTTCTCCAGAATGAGTGCATCCCATATAGAATTGGCCTCTGGCCTCCCATTTTCAGTTGAGGAAACCAAGGCTCAGTGGAGAAGTCACAGCCCAAAGATCAGGGCTGGGTGTCTGCAGTTGAGATGTGTTTTGATTTTTAACTTCATTAAGTGTTTGTTTTACTTTGTGACTGTCTGTAGGTACCCTCTTGGTGCCCAGCTGGGACTCCAGGGTGTCTGCCCCAAGCCTGGGCCTCAAAAGGCCCTGAGCCCAGGGTGGAGAGAGATAGGGAGGGAGCACAGGGGCAGGGGCCAGGGGGAAAAGGTGCTGGGGACATTTGAAGAACAAAGGCCTGAACCTTCCTGCTAGGGACTGACCCTGGATGGGAACTCATTGCCTCACAGGGCGGGGCCACCTGTCCCATCCCTGGAAGAGGCAACAACAATCCCTGAGGGCCACCCAGAGGAAGCTTCTTGGACTCAGTTAGGAATTGGACGTTCTTTCCAGAGAAGGGGTTTGGGATCTTAAAGGGGTACAGGAGTTCATTTGTTCATTCACTCATTCGTTCGTTCGTTCGTTCATCGTTTGTTTGTGGTGGCCTTGTGTAGGGCAGTAATGCTGGGGCTCCACAGTCCTGTGACCCCCTAGAGGACTGGCCTGGCTCCTAGTCTCTTAGTCAACTCACAAAGCCTTGCTCCCTGACCATGTTCCTTCTCTGCTCTCACATTGCCCTTGGGACAAAGAACCTGACCCTTGGCCTGACAGTGACCAAGTAAAGTGAAACTGTTTAGGCCTTCATATTTTGGCATTTCCAACCTTTTGCCCTTGTTGCCCACTCTGCCTGGAACTGCCTCTGTTTCCCTGGGGAACTTCTGATCATCCTTCAAAACCCAGTTCCAGGGCTTCCCTGGTGGCGCAGTGGTTGAGAGTCCGCCTGCCCATGCAGGGGACACGGGTTCGTGCCCCGGTCCGGGAAGATCCCACATGCCGCGGAGCGGCTGGGCCCGTGAGCCACGGCCGCTGAGCCTGCGAGTCCGGAGCCTGTGCTCCGCAACGGGAGAGGCCACAACAGTGAGAGGCCCATGTATTGCAAAAAACAACAAAAAAACAACAAAAAAACAAAAACCCAGTTCCAGCATATCCACTCTGGCACACTCATCTGCTTTGCCACAGACTGCTCTACGTCTGTGGCCCTCACCCGAATTGTCCTTTCCTCTTTGCAGGCCTAGCCTCTGTGCCACTTTGGGACCACTTGCCCGGCCGAGGTTGGTGGGGGGCTGGTGGTTCTCAGGGGCAGCCTTCAAAGGCGTCTCACAAGGTGGCTCCAGGGGCAGGATGTGGGTGTCATGGTAACCCCCATGGTGACCTCTGCATGCCCACAGGTCCAACCGTGACTGCCAGATTGACCAGCATCACCGGAACCAGTGCCAGTACTGCCGCCTCAAGAAGTGTTTCCGGGTGGGCATGAGGAAGGAGGGTGAGTACCTGCTGGGGTGGGGCAGGCAGGGGATGAACAAACGGCCTGCCCTTTGCTCCTTCTTTTGGGGTCTGGGAGCTATGGAGGGCGGGGTCTGGTGCCTGCTAACCTCGTTACCACCAATGATCCTGAGATCCCGTGGGCCTGGGTTTGGCCCTGGGCTGGAGGAATCCAATTATCCGTGGCTGTCTGGTGGCTGCTGCAGAACTGGGATGCAAGGGACTCCCTGACTCCGGCCCATTTTAGAATTGTTCTTCCCCCACCCTCCCCAGTTCCTCCCCAGGCCCCGCCCCGGCCTCAGAGGCAGTGATACCCTGGTGACCCCCCTGCCCTCTAGCCAGGCTACCGCTTTCTGAACAAGGATGTATTTTTTTATTTGATTTGCTTTCCCTCCACCCTCCACCCTCCACCCCCTGCCTTGTGTTTGCCCAAGGCAGGAACTCACCTGACTAAGGCAAAGGGCAGCTTACCTTTCCGCCTGACCGGGGCACTGGGAGCCAGAGGGAGGCCCAGCCTCTTGTCCTTGCCCTGGGGACTTGGGTGGATACATGCGGGGCAGCTGGGTCTAGAATGCCACCAAGCACTCTTAGAATTCAAGTGGAACTCAGAGACTTGTACATGGATGTCTGGGCTTGGGAGCAGAATCTGGCCCATTTCAGTGATGGCCCCTGTGCTGGGCTTCATGTCTCTGCCTGGACTCTCATGAGCCAGGCCAGCAGTTCTTCCCTGCATCTAACCTGAGTCTCTGCTGCTCTAAAGATGGTTTCTCCTCTGCTGGGCCTCTGTGGGAGAAGCTGGGACAGCTGCTCAGACTCTTTCTCTTAAGACCGTCTCATCACTCCCTTTGGTCATTTTAAGTGTGGGGGTGACTGTCTCTCTGCCCTCCCCCCAACGTGGATTTTACCTCCACTTGTTGATCTGACCTAAACTCCTGATATACATCTTATCAGGGCTTCAGATCTGCAAAGTCTCGGGGTGGAAATAATAATCTCAGGTCCTGCCCCAAAGCACAGCCCTATCTCAGGGCCTTTGCACAGGTTGTTCCCTCTGCCTGGAACGCTTGCCCAGTCACCTGCATGGCTTCCTCCCTTGCCTCCTTTAAGATTTGCTCAAACAACACCTCCTCAGAGAAGCCCTCCTGATTACCCTTCGCCGCCCCCTCTTTATTTCAGGCCATGTGTCTTGCTTTATAATTTACTTGCTCCTCTATCAGGATGTTCTCCTCAAGGTCAGAGACTTTTGTCTGTCTTGGTTTTTGACATATCCCCAGTGCCTAGACCAGCCTCGAAACCCATAAGGTGCTTAATAAATGTTTCTTGGCTTGAGTTACTATCCACTTAGCTCTTACTAAGTGCCAAATGCTATTCTAAGCAAGTTAGATACATTCTCATGTAAATTCAGTGATTGGTCTCATTATCATCACCATTTTTATTATCAACTGCATTTTTCATAAATGGGAAGACAGCACAGAGAGCAATAGAACTGTGGTTGGGATTTGAACCCACAGTCGTGGCTGAATGAGGAGGAAGAGCTGGGGAAAGGGGTTCTCAGGAAGTGGGAACAGCAGGTGCAAAAGGCCCTAAGGTGGAAACGTGGCTGGATGGTGGAAGAATGGTGGGGGTGGGGTTTAGAACCAAGTGGGCCCGGGATTGACTGGGATTCGCTCTCTCGGGCCTCATCTGGCTACACCCATTTGACAGATGATTCTGAGACTTCGAAATCACATGGAGCAAGGCTTGAATCCAAGCCCCTGTTTCCCTGATCAGCTCTGCTAGCCCCTGGCTCCCACTTGCATCCCCCTCCCCATCTGCTTCATGGTGGGTTGACCAGAAGTTCATGGAGGTGGTGAGACAGGGCATTCCACCTCATTAAAACTCATTAATTAGTCTCTGCCTGGCACCCAGCCCAGTCACCCCCTCCGCCCCTCCCTCTGTGGCACAGGCCAGGCTGGCATGCAGCCACCTCTCCCCTCTTTGCACCTCAGCTTCCCTCTTCTCACCAACCGGATCACTGGGGGCACTGGCCAAGGCCAGCAATCGGTCCTCCCCGCTCATAGGCAAGGTTACTGATGGAATCACATGTTTACTGAGCACTTGCTACTGGCCAGGACTCCACTCTTAGCACTGAGGTCACTGCAGAGACCCAGAGAGATGAGACCTGCTCTAGGGGGCCATGACCTGGAGGGTGGGGCTGGGAGGTAGGGAAATATCCCACCTCCATAGGAGAGATCAGTGCTCAGCCCATACTGATCACTTGTTTTAGGGGTAGGCTGGCCATGTGCCCCAAGTCCTGGGAAGGAAGGTGATCGCTCCCTGGACCCATTCTCAGGTCTTGGACCCCTATGATTGACAGATGAGGACATGATTGACAGGTTTAGTCTCCCTGGCTGTGGAGGAGAGCTCACACAGTCCAGTAGGAGGGGGCCAGGTGCGAATTAAATTAGCCCTCACCCAGTGGTCCCATTCCCACCTGGGAAGGTTCCCCCTGTCCCAGGGTCATGGCCCTTCTCTGAAGGAAGTAGGAGTTGGGTGGTGGCTGGACATGGACTCAGGCTGAGGGCACAGGGCAGAGCAGGGTGGGGCATGCAAGACCTTGGCCTCTGTCATCCCAACAAGCTTTGTGCCCATGAGGTGGGGATTGGGGGTCCAGGGAAGGGCTGAGCTGGGGGGCTTGGAGGGGAGGGGGCTGAGTGACCCTTTGATAACTTTATCTCCTCCCCTTATTCCTCCCTACTTGGCCCCCGCCCACTCTCTCCGGGTACCCACCTTCCCCCTCCTTCCTTCCCTCCCCACTCCCTTTTCCTCACACCCCACTCACCCCTCTCTGGTTTCCCGTGTTCCTCAATCCCCTTCCTATCCCATTTTCGTCACTCCCTCTCTCCCATCTCCTGATTCCACCCTCCCTTCTCCCCTCCTCCCTCATTTCCTGCGGGGCTGGCTGTCTCCCCTCCTCCCCGCCCCCCCCATCTCCATCTCCCCCCTCGCAGCGGTGCAGCGCGGCCGCATTCCGCACTCGCTGCCTGGCGCCGTGGCAGCCTCGTCGGGCAGCCCCCCGGGCTCTGCGCTGGCGGCGGCCGGCGGAGACCTCTTCCCGGGGCAGCCGGTGTCGGAGCTGATCGCGCAGCTGCTGCGCGCCGAGCCCTACCCTGCGGCAGCTGGGCGCTTCGGCGCGGGCGCAGCGGGCGCGTTCGGCGCAGGGGGCGGCGCAGCGGGCGCGGTGCTGGGCATCGACAACGTGTGCGAGCTGGCTGCGCGGCTGCTCTTCAGCACCGTGGAGTGGGCGCGCCACGCGCCCTTCTTCCCCGAGCTGCCGGTGGCTGACCAGGTGGCGCTCCTGCGCCTCAGCTGGAGCGAGCTCTTCGTGCTGAACGCGGCGCAGGCGGCGCTACCCCTGCACACGGCGCCGCTGCTGGCCGCCGCCGGCCTGCACGCCGCACCCATGGCCGCCGAGCGCGCCGTGGCCTTCATGGACCAGGTGCGCGCCTTCCAGGAGCAGGTGGACAAGCTGGGCCGCCTGCAGGTCGACTCGGCGGAGTACGGCTGCCTCAAGGCCATCGCGCTCTTCACGCCTGGTGAGATGACCTGAAATGGGGGGCTCTGAGGCCGTGGGAGGGGTGGGAGGGAGGGGTGCGACCTAGATCCTGACCCTGGCCCCGGCCGCCTTAGCCCTCCACTCCCTGATCCACAGCTAGCCAGACTTGTGTCCCTGAAAGCGCCTTGAGCGTTGATGGGGGACAGTGGAGGAGGTGATGCGGGCGGTGTGACACCCTGATGGCCCCACCCCCGATCCCAGGTCTCCCTAAGAACTTCGATCCCTGTCCGGACCCGTGACTCACGGCCCCACAGCCTCTCTCCCTGATTCCCAGGCTTCCTGAGACCCCCCCCCATCCTTCACCCCCTCATCATCATCGTGCTCAGTGGGCACTGACAACAGAATGACAAGTGGGGGGACGCGGGAGGAGAGGTCCCCCCACCTGGTTCTGGCCCTCATTCCCTGATCTCTGTTGTCCTCCCCGAACCCTCTGACCCTCATCTGCCAAATCAGGGTTCTCTTCTTGTTACCACTTATGGAGAGCTGCCAGGCAGGGGTGCCTTGACACCTGGTTCTGGGTTCCCCTGGGCTCTCCACTCCCAGATTCCTGGGCCCCTAGACCTCTGACCCAGGGCTCCCAACCTGCCCCCTGACCCGCCTCCAGGGGCCACCCCTCGCTGAGCTGGAGAGAGTAGGGGGTGTGGCTTGGAGCCCCTCCCACCGAGGGGCGGGACTCCGAGCGGAGCCGTGTGCTTCCTTACGTGTCTTTGGTAACCGTCCAGCAGCCAAAGCCCTGCTTTATTCCAGGGAGTGGCGCAGCTGGCTCTGCACTCTGGAAGGAGGCCCCACTAGGTGTCTCCTTGGGGCCAGGGATGCGGGAACCAGACACAGGCTACTCTGGGAGGTGGCTTTCATCCAATAAATATGGCTTTGCCCCTCCTTATTTCCCCAGGAGACTTTCTCTGCCCCCATTCATGGGGCTGTCATCTTCACTCACATCGCAGGCCCCTCTGGGGTGTCTGAATACCCCCTCTAGGCTTTGCTTTCCTCCCCAAGTCCCCTCCCCAGCCTCTTCTTCCCCTTGAGCTTGGTTAGAACTTCTCTCCCTGCTAAATGCTTTAGTCAGGGCCCCTCCACCCTTGAGACATCACTGCCTGCACCCCTGTGTCATCGTCCTTGGATGAAGCCACCTTAATATTTCTTGAGGACCAACACTGCCATTTGTGCCCTAGGCCCCCGTCTCCCACTTCCTGAGTGCCCTCGTTCTGTATCAACAGCCCTGAGTGGTGCCCCCGCTCCCCCGTCAGCCCTGGGGTCCTGTGTCTTCCCGCCACCTCCTCTTCTGACCTTTCCCTTGTCTCCCAGATGCCTGTGGCCTCTCAGACCCAGCGCATGTGGAGAGCCTGCAGGAGAAGGCCCAGGTGGCCCTCACCGAGTATGTGCGGGCCCAGTACCCATCGCAGCCCCAGCGCTTTGGGCGCCTGCTGCTGCGGCTCCCTGCCCTGCGTGCCGTCCCCGCCTCCCTCATCTCCCAGCTGTTCTTCATGCGCCTGGTGGGCAAGACACCCATCGAGACGCTGATCCGAGACATGCTGCTGTCGGGAAGTACCTTCAACTGGCCCTACGGCTCGGGCCAGTGACTGGACAGGGCCGGGTCTGCAGACCTCCAGGGACACATATGCTCAAGCCTCCAGTGGGGGCCCCCAGGCAGAGGACCCCGGCTTCCCTCCTCAGACTCCTGTTTTTTAAAGACTGTGAAATGTTTGTGTTTTTTGTTTTCTAAGTGATCATGAAACCAAAAAAGACTGTCTAGGCTCCAGCCAAGTCTTCCCCAGAAGCCCTGGTCAAGATGAGGGGCAAGACTGAGGGTCCAATCCCAGGACAGCTGTGTCCCTTGGTGCCCCAAGCATGAACTCATGGTGCAGTGGCTTCTCTGGTGTGATGGACAAAGTCCGGGCATCTGGACTGGAGGGGCAGCTGCACCCGGGCAGGGGTAGCGTGTACCAGGCGGATCCTCTGGACACGTAATCCACGTTGGACACTACATGATGGATGAATCAAGGCCAATAATAAAGAAGTTTCCTACCTGCACAGCCTCTGTCATCTTTGTGAGGGGAGGGTGGCACGGAGGGCGCCCTACCATGGCTACCCACTCCCAGCCATCTGGAACACCCACAACCTAACAACAGCCCTACTTTCTGTTTCTGTTGGACAGTTTTGTGGGGGATCTGCAGCTGGGGGCAGGAAGGGGGGTCCGAGGTCAGCCAGTGAGTCTGTAAGAGTTGAGCTTAGCAGATGGCTCAGGTTTGAATTCAGATTCTGGCTTAGGAGGGTGAGCCTCATGGATTAACATAAGCCTTAGACCAAACACTTGTTTCTTTCCTTCTCTTGGCCGTGCCACACGGCTTGCGGGATCTTAGTTCCCTGACCAGGTATTGAACCCCGGACCCACGGCAGTGAAAGTGCCGAGTTCTAACCACTGGACTGCCAGGGAATTCCCTTTATTATTTTCTTTGGTCGGCCCTTAATCATCTGGGCCCCAGTATCCTCGGGAGAAACATCTGGGGCTAGTTTTGTCACATGATCTCAGCCCAGACAGAACCCTTCATTTCCCTGGCCACAGCGACTGCTTTAGGGAGGGCACGTGGCCCAGAGCTGGCCAATGAGATTCAATGGCAGGGTTGGGAATTCGGAGGATATCATTAAAGCAAAGCAGAGCCAAAAGAGAAAGACCAATTTCCCTGCATCAAGCCATACCTGAAACCCTCGGGTGTTTAAGTTCCATGAGCCCAGACTTCCCCTTTTGTGCCTGAGCCAGTTTGAATTTGGTTTCTTCTCACATGTAACTAAAAAAACCTCCTGTTTTGAAAATTGGCACTTGGAAGGTGAGGACCTCTAAGGACAGACTTTGAAATGTGGACTTGAGTTGATGTGCAGTGATGCAGCACTAGGGAGCTTGCCACCCTGTCCTCGGAAGTTTGTGGCTCAGCTCTGTGGTGGGAAAGGCACCTATGGAATGTATTGCCAGGACTGTGGCTCTAGGGGATGGCTAGAAAGGGCCCAGATCGTGGTGGTGGGGGGCACCTGTTGATCCTGACAGGTCTTGTCAGGCAAAGACAAGCCCTTTATCAAGCCCTTTATCAAAGATGCCCCTTGGAAAACAGTGAGCAAAGAGCTCAGGTCTCACCCTGCAGGCTAGGCCAGTGCTCAGCCCTAAGGCAGCCCCAGCCCCCCAAAATGCTCTCCACTGGCACCCCAGGCTCCCCCATGTCTGTCTCGGAGGAGGTCTGGGAAGATGGAAAGAACGAGGGTCTCTTGGGTATGCTCTGTTCCTGGAAGGGGACTGAGGTGGGAATGGGATGGAGAGGCTACTGGGCTCTCCCATTGGTGGCTGGGCTGGTTTCTAATCGGTAGGTGTTTTCTGAGCTGTACTGGGCATACGTGAATGTCTGTCCATTCCAGCTGGCCTGGACAGCAATGCCCCATTTCTCAGATTCACAGAACATCTGTGGACTGACCAAGACCATGGTATCTGTCCTGCTTCCAGTCGGCCAGAGACTTGGATGCCTGTCCAGGCCTGTCTGCTGAACTCCTACTTCTCCTACAAAACCCTACCCATATGGCCTCTTCAGTAGGAAGACATCTTGAGCCTCCCTGGTTGTTAGGACTCTGCTGTCCGGGTCCAGCCCTCTGTCATTGCTCTGTCACACTGGGCTCTCTTCCCTGAGGACATGGGTTTCTTGAGGATCAGTCCTGGGACTGAGGCCTCTCTGTGACCCAGTGGCTGGCACTGCCTTCCCTGCCCACAGTCTTCCTGACTGTCCCTTTTCCCTGTGACTCCCCTGGGAGGCCAAGACTCAAAGTAGCTGCTGGGCCACCATCACAGGGCCCCACACAGAGCCTGGTGCTACCTGTGTCCCATCCACTCTACCCAGGGCCTGGCATGCAGTGGACATCAGGGGACCCTCCTGGCCAAGGAGGTGATGCTAGATGTCAGCCCCTCTGCTTCCCACTTGAAGGCTCTTAGAGGAGAGGGAGTGCCCCCAGACAGACTAGGGTTCACAGCTCACCCAGAGACCCTGGACAAGTCCCTTTCTCAGAACCTTAATTTTTTTCCTCTGGAAAATGGAAGAACAATTTTTTGGTGACAACGAGTGAAATCAGGAGTTTCAAGCAGCTGTACACAGTCGGTATTTAATAAGTGTTTATTCCACTGGGATGAAGAGCAGGACCTCTTCCAGGGGATGGGCTGAGATCTGGGATCTCCATGGGGGTCCTGGAGGAGGTCCTGAGAAGGCTTCCTGGAGGAGGGACCATCAGATCTCAGCCTCAAGGGCGAAGGCATCTGAAATCAGGGACGGCTACCCCAGGCGGGGCAATAGCAAGAGCTAAGGCCAGGAGGTAGGAAGAGAAGCAAGGGCAGGGTGGCACCCCGACTCCAATGTTTCCCTCTGCCTGTTTGTCAGGACACTCAGAAGTACACAGAGCCCTCGCTGTCTCCCTGGTCATCGAATTTCTGGATCTGAGTCTTGAGGTGCCTTAGTTTGCCCTTCAGGTAGTGGCAGCGAGCCTGCTTGTCCAGGAAGCTGGGGTCCTGAGCAGGGCAAGATCCAGGTAAGTCCTTGTGGCAGTCTGGCCTATGGCTCTCAAGCTGCTTGACCTTTTGCATTTTCCTCTCTGAGCCTCAGTTTTCTTTCCTTGAAACTGGGCAGGCACAAGTGTCCCAGCCTCCTGGGAGTGTGTGTGTGTGTGTGTGTGTATGTGTAGGGGGGTGCAAAGGACAGGCTGTAGGATTCAAGAGGCATAACTCACCAACTGCTTCTTCTCAAATTCCCTCCAGACACGGGCAGCAACATGGGCCTCCTTCTGCCAAAGGAGAAGGAAGGGGGTGCTCAGGGAGCACAGGACCCAAGGAGGGATGGGGAAACTGAGGCTCAGACAAAGTGGACCTTGTCAAGGGCTGATCTTGGCCTATGTGCTGTGGTGCCTGCCCAGCCTGGAGGAGGAAGAGGCCCAGAGATCTGAACCCAGTGCGTTTCCGGAGGCCTGGGCTACCTGGAAGGGTTGTAGGATGAGGGTTTCCACCTGGGTACTAACCTGGCTTCGGGGTGGGGGCAGTGAGTTCAGCAGGGCCTCCAGCTGCTGGAGCTTTGCCTGTGCAGAGCCCACCTCCTGCTGAAGCTCCAAGAACTCTGGGTACTGGTCCTGAAACACTGCAGCATAGCGGCTCCGATCCTTCTCGTTGCTCACTGGTGGATACTTACTACCAGGTTGACAGGGGGTCAGAGTATGAGTGTAAAGAATTCCTCTCTTTTCCCCAATCAGTGTAATTTTTCTTTGTCCATGTTGGGTTCCTAGCCCCAAATGCCCTTTTTCTCTGTTTACTATTTGGTAAACTCTTATTCACTTGTCAAAGCCCCAGCCTCAGTGCTCCTTCCATGTTCCCTGAAGTCAGGAACCACAGGGGGGCACTCACAGCTCATAGTCAGGCACGGGGTGGGGCCTAGGCACATGTCCCCCGGGGACGGCTCTAACAGACTTCTTGGAGCCCAGGAGGGTCCGGGAGGGCAGCTCATCCTCAAATACAATCTTCTTGGGCCTTGTCCCGTGTGCTCCGGGCTGAGGCTGGCACAGAGGGCGGGGCGCGCTGGGTTCGAGGCCTCCAGGCACCAGTCGCTGCAGATGCCGCAGGAATCATGGTTTGGAGTTAACGAGGGTCAGCCGGGATCCATTATACAGGGGGGAATGTATCCTTTGCCTAGGCTCAGCCTGGGGACATTCCTCCCGTTCAGACTCACCGGGGGACCAGGGCCAGGAGGGCGGGTTTGCAAGTTCCCCCGGGAGCCGCCGGTCTGCGGGGCCTCCCGGGTGGGCATCGGCTTCGGGATGGTGCCGCTCGGGCGTCCCCGCACCGGTGGGCGGGCCCTGCGGGGGGAGTCGTGGCCCGCGCGTGGCGGGGGTGGTCGGCGGGCGGACTGTGGACACAGGAGGAGGATGCGATTGGAGGAGGGTAAGGTGTGAGGACTCACGGGGAAGCTGCTCACGGAGCGGCCAGTTCTCCACCAGCGGCGCGTCCTCCAGCTCCGCCCTTATTTGCATAGACGCACGCCATTGGCCTTCAGAGATCCCCAGACCCCGCCGCCCAGTGCGTAACCCGAGAGAGCGCTGTGAACCGTTACGTCACCACGCAGCCCAGGATTGGCTCGCGTTAACCCCTGCGCGGCCGCAACCTCTGCCGCAGACGTATGTGGAGCCCGTGGACACCGCCCCCGAGAAGATCCCCGGCATCTCCGGCCCTGCAGCGGGCCGCAAGAACCACTCCCTCCCGGGGTCACCTGTCCCAGCGTATGGGGCTCCGAGTCTGGGTCCGCTCCCGAAGAGAGGCGCTCGAGTCCGTGTAGTGCATTAACTACAGGCTGGACTCAACTGGCTGGGTCGCTCAGCAGGTCGGGGGCGGGGCCTGGCGGTATAGGGCGCGGCTGGCGGCAAGGGGGCGGGGTTTGGCGAACCTGAAAGTGGAACCGCACCCTTGCCCAGAGTCCAACAGAGACCACCGCTACCACCGTGTTTGGGGCTGGTGACCCACCCTTTCCGACCCTCAGTTTATTTGTCTGGAAAACTGGTGGTTTTGGAGAACTTGTATTTATCTATTTACTCATTGGTTATATGTATTTTTTCCAGCGGTTATATTTTAAAAATATTTCTTTAAATAATTATTGGAGGCATGTTTAGAAAATTCAGATAGAAAAGAGGCGTAGGGCAAAGTGAATTTCTCACCCACCCTTGTCTCCAGAGGCAGCAGTTAATTGTGTCTCCTTCCAGAGAGATTCTAATTCAATGACACATTTTCCTCACTACAGACGATACTGTAGAAAAAAGATTCAAGTGCACATTTCTTTGGCCGATTGTGGAGGATTATGTGGAACTCCTAGAAGTGGAATTGCCCAGAACTGCCCGGGCAAAAGGGACCTGTGTATTTTAATTTGGAAAAATACTGTCAAGTTTTTCCTCAGTGAGGTTGTGCCATTGATGCTCTAATCAGCTGGTTTTCCCACAACCTTTGCAAACTCAGTGGTATCACAGTTTCCTGTAAGTGTACTTTCAAAGTTTTAAATCTTGCCTAATCTAATATGGTGTGTGAAAAAAATTCAGAAACCATTTGTATTTCTTTTCCTATTTCCTGCAAGTCTTTTTTTTTTCTTTCTTTTTGATTTTTAGGAGCTTTCTGTATATCAAGGATGTTAATTTAACCAGATAGTGTATCTTTTACTATTATAAATGGTATCTTCCAATATATTTTGCAGCTATTTTTTTTTGCATATAGTAGACTAATTTAAATATTCATTAAGTCCCTTGCTGGTTTACTAAATTCTCTTATTGAAATAGCTTTTTGTTAGTTTGCTTGGATATTTTATATAGACAGTTGCATTATCTACAAATAATTTTACCTCTTTTCTCATTTTAAAATTTCATTTTTCTTGTCTAGTTTCATTGACTAGCATCTCCAGACAATATTAAATCAAGGGAGGGGGTGGGTGGACCGTGGGCATCCCCCCATCCCCACCTCACTTTCTTCACTTTGATGGCAAAACTTCGAGTATTTGCCCGTTAAACTCAACACTGCCTTTGGCTTGAGGTTTTTCAGTTCAGTGAGGAAAACATCCATCTATTCCTTATTTTTAATTAAGAGACTTTGAGTAATGGATGCTGTGAACAGTACAAAGTACCATTTCACCCTATGATTTTTGTTTCCTGGTGCATTAATGTGGCCACTAATGCTTCCTAATAATGAACCATCCCTGAGTCACAAGCATGAGCCTCCTTCTTATGATCTATTTTTTAAAAGTTGCCACTAGAGCTTTCAGAAAAGCTTTAAAAACTGCCACTAGAGTTTTTAAAAGCTCTTCCTGGTGGTTTTGGGGGTGGGGTGGGGGTGGGGTCCACATGGGCAACTCCATGCATGTCATGCTCCCATGGTTTGGGACAGATACCTCCTGTCCACTCTTCCTTCCCAAGCTCCCTCAGTCACCCCCCTGACAGACTTTGCCCATGACATCTGGAGTGGGGGTAAGCAGAGCGGAGGACCCACAATTCCCCTGGACTCGTGCTCAATAATCCCTTCCAGGGTCCCAACTCCAATGCCCACCCAGTTCTTGTCTGAAGTGATCAGACTATGACCTGGGCAGGGCAGGGTCTCCACTGATTCTCATGTGTTTGCTGAATGACTATGTGAAGCATCTGCAATGTCCTAAGATCTTAGGCTGTGGCAGTGGGTGGGCTAAGCCTTGTCTCTGAATTATCACCTTCAATCCCAAGGAAGGCCCAGCACTGACACCCCTCCTCCAAGCTGGCCTCCACGCATGGCCCCACTCCTCCCCCACCCTCCAGACCTTACTCTGACCCCACAGGTATGTGTTTGACTCTGGCTCTATCAGATTGGGAGCTCGTGGGGCCTCTAGGGGCCCTGCCTTGTCCAGTGTGAGGTAGGTACCAGGGGGGAACGGGAGGTAGGTTTGCTGAGTCACTGTCCTCCTCCCCCGCCCCCCCCCCCCAGCCTGACATCCTTCCTCCCCTGTTCATGTGCTCTCTGTGGCTCTCAGGGGCACCAAGGGCCTTCCCATCACGTTGCCCACCCCAAAGGTTCCCCTGGACAGGGGTGGAGGGCAGAGAGAGGACAGGTGAGGCGGGCCAGGCCAGGTCTTTATTTGAGTTTGGGCATGATACGGATGAAGAGGATCATGCCGATGAAGATGAAGCAGACGATGATAAGCATGGCCCAGAGCAGCCAGTTGACTGACTTCTGTGTGTGCTGCTCCAGCCGCTCAGATTCTGTCTTCAGCTTCTCCAGGTTCTGGTCGGCCATCTTGAGTGAGTGCGACAGGGTCTGAGGGTGAGGTGGGGAGAATGTCAACAGGACTGGGTCCAAGTGTGGCCTCTTCCTACTGCACTGGAGCAAATCTACACCTCTTGGCCCTTGCTAGTGCTGTTTCCTCTGCTGGGAATGCTATTTTTGCCTTCTGCCAAACTCCTATTCATCCATTCAAGCCCCAGCCATAGAGACCTTCTGCTGGGAAGCCTTCTCTGATGCCCCAGGGCAGAAGCTTTAGAGTTCCCAGAGTCCTCATACCTGGTTGTCCTTCTTGATGACACTCTGGGCAGCCAGTGTGTGCGTCTTGAGGCTCCGTGCCAGGCCTAGCATCTCCTCCGCCAGCTTCTCCTGGAGGTTCTGGTGTCGCTGCAGGACGAGGTCTAGCTCGGCTGCTGACTGCTTCTCATCCCCTGGCCTGGGCCCTGCGACCCCACTGACCCCACAGATGGATAGACAGGTGGGTAGGAGTGGGTGTGGGGGGAGGAGGGAAGAAACTAACATGTTCTCAAGGAACCCAGAGGTTGTGGTTCCAGCCACTGCCCTGCTTGGGGCTGTTTCCCCTTTTTTGCCTTGGTTTCTGGGAAGAGCATCCTCAGAAGTGGCCTTTGATTGGTGGTTTATTTTTTTAATTTTAATTTAATTTTAATTTAAATTTTTGGCCATGCTGCACATCTTGTGGGATCTTAGTTCCCTGACCAGGGATTGAACCCGGGCCCTTGGCAGTGAGAGCATGGAGTCCTAACCACTGGACTGCTGGGGAATTCCCTGATTGGTGGTTTAGATGCTTCATGGTGACGCTTTAGTGGCCCAAGGTCTGTCCAACCCCCCTGCCCCCAATGCTGCCCAAGCGCTGAAGATACTCACATTCTCTTCCTCACATCCAGTTCAGGCTCTGGAAGCGAAACAGGCCAAGCAGGAAGAAGGAGAGCATTGGTTTGTTGTTTTCCAGCTTCCTGACCACTGCCTGGGATGTGTCTGCTACTCGTAATGCCATTTCTCATCTTGTCTGCTCCCCAGTGGGAGGGCTCCTGATCAGGCTTCAGAGTATTCCCTTCTAGGAGGTTTTCCTCATTTGGGCTCCCCCAGGTCCCAAGTCCTTCCCTCTAGCCAGCCTTGGCCCCTTGGGCTGGGAGTGTCCAACTTTGTTTCCTCTGGGGGCCCCTCCTCTGTCCTAGCACCGCTTCCAAGCATAACCCGGCAATGCCCCTGGAAACACTCTCCCTGGGCTGTGGAAGACCCTGTGGGAGCCAGGTTAGGCGAGAGGTGTGGGGCAGCAAGGACACATGTCTGCCCCAGGCCTTGAGTCCTGTTCTGCTCAGGATGACTCACCTTCACTAGAGTCCTGTGGGAAAAAAGGAGAGGCACGAAGTCACCCACCTTGCCATGCCCCCAGACCTGTTCTCTCTGCTCCCAGAAACTCCCCACCCTCAGTCAGGACCCTGGACAAGTCCTGTGCCCTCTGAGCCTCAGTTTTCTCATCTTTTTTTTTTTTTTTTTTTGCGGTACGCGGGCCTCTCACTGTTGTGGCCTCTCCCGTTGCGGAGCACAGGCTCCGGACGCGCAGGCTCAGCGGCCATGGCTCACGGGCCCAGCCGCTCTGCGGCATGCGGGATATCTTCCCGGACCGGGGCACGAACCCGCGTCCGCTGCATCGGCAGGCAGACTCTCAACCACTGCGCCACCAGGGAAGCCCAGTTTTCTCATCTTTAAACTGAAAACAATAGCTTATATTTTGCAGGGTTTAGCTGATCCACATAAAGTGCTCATAGAGGCATTTGTCATCCTATTTTACAGATGAAAAAACTCATCTGTGTGTGGTGAGGCAGGGGCCAAACCTTACTCTGGCCAACTCTGGGGCTTAAGCAGAGATGTGCCATTTTTTTGCCTCGTATCAACACTCTTATTCATCTAGCAAAGCCCTGGCTGCAGTGCCTCTCTGTTGGGAAGCTTTCTCTGATGGTCCAGGGCAGAGTCTGTTGGGCCCCCTAGGATCCCTGCACCTGACAGTATTTGTTGTTCTGGCCACCCCCAGGCACTGAACTCCTGTCCCCAACCAAAGCTTCCCAGGGACCACGGAGGGAGCCCTACCGTTCCTAGCAGCTCACTCCGCATCTCACTGGTGTACCGTGCCCGTGACTGCAGGTGTACTGTCTTCGTTGCAGGTACCCGTTCCCTGGCTGTAGTTGGTACTCGGCCAGGGGCCAGGAACTGGTTGGCTAGTGCCTTCTCTGAGGAGGAGGTCTGCAGAAGAGGGCAGGGGGTCACCAGAGGGGCAGGTCCCAGATGAGCATGATGAAGGCTGAGGAGACAGAGGTGCCCCTTACTCACTAGCTTCTCTGCCTGCAGCATCCCCTTCAGAAAATCTACCTTGCGAGAATATTCATTGATCACCTCGGAGGCCGGTTTGCTGGAAGGGGAAAAGAGGAAACAGAAAACCTGCCCACTGTCCCCAGTTCAGGGAAGGGTCTTAGCAGGGAGGGACTGGAGACCAGGGATTCCGGACTCTACTCCCTGCCCCGGATTTGAACACTTGTGGCCGCCTGCACTCACCTCGCCTGTGCCTTCAGGGCCTGCAGCATGTCCTCGAGGGCTCCCACGTACTGGGGACGAAAAGTGGGGTGTCAGCCCAGTGCCCCCCCACCACCGTCGGGCTCAAAGGGGTTAGAGCCACCAAGGGGCGGGGCCAGGTCGGGGGCGGGGCTGGAACGGGAGGAGCCAAGTATCAAGGAGGCGGGACCAGCTGAGCCCCAGGGAGGAGGCGGGGGAGCTGCGCAAACGGACGTGGCGGAGCCAACCGGAAGGGGCGTGGCCTCACTGGCTGGCGGGGTGGGGGAGTGGGGCCCGGTGGCCTCCGGCTGCGGGGACCACCCTCCGGGATTCGGGCTCTACGCGGACACACGGGCTTCCCTCACCTTTTCTAGACGCCACTCGTCCGGGTCCCGCTTCTCCGCTGCCATCGCCTCACAGCGGCACAACAGCCGCACCAGGTTCAGCTCCAGCCTCGACGCTGCCATCACCACCCAGCGGTTACCCGCCTCTTCCGCCGGCGCCATCTTAAGAGATGGCGGAAGTGTCTTTCGTTGGCCTCCTTCCGGGGGGAGGTTCCCGGTTTGCTCTCTCATTCTTATTTGGGGCTCTCTCGTTCTTGTTTGGGCGTTTGCTCTTTCAGTCTTGTCTTGTTTCAATTAGAGGCGCCATCCAGTCCGTATTTACTCAGGACTCAATCGCTTGCTTATCCTCGCGAGCATCTTAACCCTTCCGGAAGGGCTGAAAGGGTCGAGTCCTTCGTTTCAGGCCCACGTGCAACGCGTGACATGCTCATTACTTACCCCCTGCTCAAAATTCCTCCCCCGCTCCCCACTCCTTCCTGGGTTCTTCCCACACTGAGCTCTTCCGCATCCAAGTAGCCTGGGGGAGATTCTCCTGGGGGAGAGGCTCTGACCTGGGACTTAGGAATCCGAGACTTACGGGCTATGATTTCCAAACTTTTGCAGCTGTGATATCCCATCCCAGCCCTGACTCTGACTCCACCTCCCACCGTGGCCTTCTACGAATTTCTTAAGTTTTTCTGGACCTGTCTCCTCCCTTGGGAAACTGGCAGTGTGGCAGTGACATGGGCTAAACCTGAGAGTGAGAGGTCACCCCCAATGCCCAGACCCCCATGGACGGAACCCCCCCACTGCGTCCCCAGGAAGCCAAGGCCCCTTGTTCGAGTCCTCCCTCCTGGAGTGGACAGGGTGAGGATGGGGGCTTCACAGGGACTGAAGCCTGGTATGCAGCCCTTAACCATCTCCCCATCCTTCAGGTCACCTGTGTCCAGGTCACACCGGTGGGCCTGGTGCCCTGTAACGTACCATGGATGAGACCAAACTCAGGGTGTTGATAAAGGGGGGCTCTACAGGCAGACAGGGCAGGGTCTGAATCCCAGCCCCGCCCCACCCCAGCTGTGTGGCCTTGGAGTAACCCACCAACTCTTCCTTGCATGTGCCATTGAAACTCCGGTTTGTCATGGTCTCCATCTCCCCCGCCCCAAAGGACCCACCTGCCAGCCAGTTCCCACAACTGCCCATCTGTTTGTAACCTGGGAGCTCTTCTGTGGTGGTTGGGGGTGGTGGTGGTGGTGGTGGTAGTGTTGCTTCTGGTTGTAGTGGGTCCACCAGGACTGACTCCCCACGCCCCACCCACGGCGGATGGCCCCATCAGTTGACATTTAAGCCTCAGCTGGGGAGAGGCTAGGTGTGACAGGAGGCAGCTCCCAGGACAGCAGGCTCTCCTCACTGAATGTGGCTCTGCCAGGAGCTGCCTGCTTTCCCAGCTTTCTGGATCAATAAAAAGAACTTCCAGCAAAGCCCACATCCCTTGTGTGAAAAGTATGTGTGAAATTCCAGCAAACCAACAGCAAAGTCGGTTGGAGGAACAAGGCAGCTCCTTCCAGGCAAGGGGCCCAATCCCTGCCCTGTACCCCTCTTGGCTGAGGCCGCAGGGCTGACCCCCACCTGCCAACCCCTGTTTTTTCAGCCTGGAGCTGGCCTGAATAGGAACTGCATGCAGACACTTCTCAGGCACTTTTTTTTTAATTTCACATGGCCTGTGGGTGCCTCTTGTTCCAGGTCTGGGGCCATGTGTCCAGGTGTCTGGAGAGTGGGCTGAGCCTAAGAGGGGAGCCCCGCTCCGGAGATGCCAGATGTCCAGGCCGTCACTGTAGACTTGTAGGGACATACAACTCCAGGCCTTGCCCTCCCCACCCATGAGTGGTCCTGAGTTGCGGGCTCCTGTTCTGCCACATGGGGCGGGCAGTGCCAAGGGTGGCCTCCTCCAGCCTCCTGTGTTCAGGGCACAGTGGACCAAGGAGTGATGGCCACCTTCGAGTCTCCCTGGGATGTGAGGTCTGTAGTGCCTGGAGTGGAGGCTGCCTACCACCTCGTGTCCTGGCTCCAGCCAACAGTCTTGATCGCTATGGAAGGCTCACTGTTCCCTCGAATGCACGTCGGCCAGGTGGCCACTGCCGGGCCAGAATACGAGTCCAAGACAGACTTGGGGCAGTCAGGGGCCACAAGTGTCCAAACCCCTTGTGCAGGGTCCTAGCCCTCAGACTGTCCCCCGAGCTGTCCCTCAGTGTGGGTCTGAGCCTCCAAAGCTTCGCGGCTGTGTGGCCTTTACTCTGAAGACTCATGTCCAGGTTATAAGGGAGATGCAGGGCGTTAATATAAAAGTTTGTACATACACATATAAAAAAACAATTTGGTCTTCTGTTAAGGCTGTTACAGTTTAAAGTTATGTAAACCACGCCCAAAGAAACAGTGACCAGAAAAACGTACAAAAGGGGAGCTGGGAGATGCCAGGCTGCCCGCCATGATTCAGTGCTCTGGGCGGGCAACTCTGTGCGATGTAGGGGCTCAGCAAGGGCAGCCGGGCCTCAGCCGGCCTCTCCCTGCCTGCACTCACTTGGAGTCAGTGCCCACCTCACATCGCTCTTGGAGCTTTTCATTCCGGATCCTTCTCAGACCACTGAATGCTGGCTCTGGAGCTCTGGCACCCAGCTCTGGCACCGGGCCGTCCTTGGATATGCGGACTCTGACAGCTGTGGGCCCTCAGCCATTGGCCTGGCCCGAGGCAGGGGGCAGGCAGTAGGTTGGGGGGTCCGAGTACCTCCGCTTGGTCCCAGGTGGCCGGTCGTCCTTGTCCAGGGGCTCCTGAGGGCCCTGAGTGGGCAGGTGAGTGCCGGGTGTGATATACACAGAGTGTACCTGGTCTGGGCGGCGAGCAGGTGGCTCTCGGCGCCTCACCGGGGTGGCAGCTTCCTGGGCACCTGGTGCCCGGCCAGGGAGATAGGAGGGCAGGCCGGGCGGGAGCTTGATGTTGGCCGTGGGCATGATGGGGGTCCGCCGGGGGGTCTTCACTCTAACCGTCATGAAGGACGACGGCCTTCGTCGAGGAGGGGCGGCCGCCTCGGGGAGGGGGCTCGGGGTGGGTGCGCTGGGGCAGGGGAGAGCAGGCGCGAGGGGCCCTTTTGAGAGACAGATGGCAGGGTTACTGCAGCTTCAGGGCCGGCAGACGGACCCTTGCCCGGGGGCCTGCTGGGTGTGGACATGGGAAGGAAAAAAGCAGACGCTACCTTAATACTGACCTTCCGAGGCCCCCCGCCCAGCCCGCTCTTCCAACAGGCTCTCGGTGCTAGCTGATGTCTCTGAGTCCAGGTTCTCTTCATCGGAGCCCCGAGGGTCCAGCTCTGGCAGCCGGTACGTGATGTCCTCCCTGGGGATGAGAGGGTCACAGTGTCCAAGGCTGTTCCATGGTGGAAGACTGCCCCCACGGAAAAGTGCCAGGCCAGTAGGGGACAGAGTAGGTCATCCTGGTCCTGGAGGGGACTCCCTGCTCCCAGCACCCGAAACCCAACCCCAAAAGCACACCTGGACCAAAATGCCCCTGACTCAGTGAAGGTCATGTGAGGAAGGTGTCAGGCTGCTGAGGGAAGCCAGGCATCTGGCCTAGTACTCAGCTAGTGAGGGGCTCCTGCCTCAGGACCTTTGCACATGTTGTTCCCTCTGCCTGGAGTGCCCTACCCTATTCCTAAGACTAGGATGCCCAGGGGGCCTGGATTACACCTGTTCTCCTGGCATAATTTTTAAACAGCATCTCCGTTCATACTTCCATCTTGACCGGACAACAAACTGGTGGATCGCCCTAGCTAAGGCCAACTTTAAGACAAAGTTCAGGCATCACCCGTCTGTTTCCCTTCTCTCCCTATGGGCCACTGTGATTCCCTGTGGTCAAGCCAGGGGTTTAACGAGCTTAGGCTGTGTTTTAGGACAGCAGCACCCCGTGAGGTGGGCACTGGACTGCAGGACTGAGCCTAGCCCATTAGCTTCCTAACAGCCAGATTCCCTATAGTGGGGGGGGGGGGGGGGGGGGGGGGGGGGGGGGCGGTGGATGGGGGCTGGACAGGGCGGCCGAGTGTGGCAAGGGTTCGGAGAGACACTTGCTTCTCCTCCTTGATGGACTGGATCCGCTCAATTAGGATCTCTTTCTCACGATCCTCTTCACCGCCGGCCACTTCCTCCTCTGGCAGCACCCCCAGTTCCTCCAGGCCACCGCTGCTGCTCATCCGGGTCTTGGGGTTCTTGATCTGCAAAGAGAAGCGGCAGGTCTGGCCAGCCCCTCTGGGTGGGTGGGGGTCAGTGCTTGTGGATGGAGAGAGGGTGGTGCAAGCAGCTCCGGGGGAGGTTAGTTCTGACATGGATGGCTAGGCTTAGAGAGGCTTCTCTGGGGATCATGCAGGGACCGAGTGGCCGGCATGTGGCTCATTAGTCATCTTCAGCACAGGCAATCAACAGGTTTCCCCCAGCATGCACTTCCAGAAGGTTAGGACACGCTCGGTCTATCCTACGAGGACCCTAGGGGTTGAGAGGAACCCCAGCATGCACCGCACTGGGAGACATGCGAGGAGGACCCACCGTACGTGTACATACCAGGACCCCCTCATAAGGAGACGAAAACCCCAGTTTGAGAGGCCAGGGCTGGGGGAGAGATGAAGAGTGGGTGACCACACAGGGCCATGACCAGGGCACAGGCGCTAGTCATGAGCATAAGGCCACGTCTGACCGTCGGGACAAGGATAGGATCCTCCCACAGGAGCCCGGGACGGGCCCCTTATCCCTCTACCCCACACTGTGAGGCCACTTCTGCTGTGGCAACGTTCCCCTGTGGGCAGGGCCCAGGTCAGCCCGGGACATGGCTGGGGGATGACCAGGACCACCACCAAGTAGGTGACAGGACCCCCACTGCTGAGAGCGGCAGCTGGCCTTGAGGCTGAGCTAGGATGGTGGTCTTTTGGCCTAGGTGAGGAATCAGCCCCTAAACATGCTGCCACGAGGCCCCAGGTCAGGCTGCCTGTGGCCCAGGGTGTGCTGGGAGAGTGTGCTGGACGGATAAGTGAGATCCCGCCCAATGTCCAAACCCCGCCCACCGGTCCCCACTCCCACAAGGCCCCGCCCCCACCGAAGCCCCACCCTGCGTTGCTCACAGCGTTTTGTCGCAGAAGAGAGAGCCTCCGAAAGGCGATGCTCTCAGCAGCCTCCAGCTGGGTGATCTCCTCCATCTTCACTTTGTACTTCCTCATCTGTTCTTTGATCAGCATCTCCACGCACCTGTGGAGAAGGCGACTCAGCTACCGCCTTGGGGGGTACGGTCAACATGGGGGCCTGCATCTAGGGAGATGCTGGCCCGCGACTGGGGCATGGTGGCTGAGACAGAGACCCAGAGACCAGGCAGGGCCACGGACATGGCTGTGGCTCCCATCGTGGCCCCAGTTCACTCACTGTGTGACCTCGTGTAGCTCACCCCACCTCTCTGAGCCTGAATCCTTGTCTTAATAAGCCTCCTCGTTTGAAGGAGGAAGTACAGTACCATGGAGGTTGGGTGATTTGTCCCAGGGGCTGCAGGCAGCTGGCCCCAAGGGCTCTAAAACTGCACTGGGACCCAAGGCACATGTGCTCAGTGGTCAGGGCCAGCCTCAGTGGTCAGGGAGGGTGTGGTGGGACCGGATGGACTCAGCCTGGATGAAGAGGCAGTCATGACTCAGGTTTCCCATTGTCATGACCACATAAGAAAAAAAAAGAACCCAAGGAACATGCTGGAAGCAAATCCGTCAACAGCATACCGCTGCCCAGGTAATGTCAGGGCCACACTGGGCTCTCCTCCACTCTGCCTACCAGCAGCTAGCTGTTCACTGATATCTTGAGTGTGGCCCGGGGTGTGGGGTGTGCACTGTCAGGCGTAGCCCTCAGGCCTTCCTGTGTTTTGCCTCCTGAAACCGCCTTGGGTGACAGGTTCTTATTTTTACAACTCGAAGTCTAAACACTGTCCTTTTAGTGATGGATGTCTGCTGACCTCCTTCTGAGTTTTTTTTTTTTTCTCTTAATTAATTTTTATATTTTGGGTGTGCTGCGAGGCATGCGGGATCTTAATTTCCCAACCAGGGATCGAACCCGTGCCCCCTGCAGTGGACGCACGGAGTCCTAACCACTGGACCACCAGGGAAGTCCCTTTCTGAGTTCTTTTGAGGCACTTCCTGTTTTTCGTGTTTTCTAAAAAAAATTTATTTATTTGGCTGCATCGGGTCTCAGTTGCGGCACGTGGGATCTTAGTTGTGGCATGCATGTGGGATCTAGTTCCCTGACCAGGGATCGAACCTGGGCCCCCTGCATTGGGAGCGCGGAGTCCTAACTGCTGGACCACCAGGGAATTCCCTTGAGGCACTTTCTGAGAACTTTTTTTTTTTTTTTTTGAAGCACTTTCTGAGAACTTTCAAAGATCGTTTGCGGGGAAGAAGGAACCTTGAGACAACCGCTTCTGTTTGCTGCAGGCTCTCACTGCTCCCAGAGGCTGGGAATGTGGGGCTTCACCACCTGCCCCGCATCCTGGACAGAGGACGAGGGATTTCTCCCCTTTTTTGGTTTTTCACCCTCAAGAGAACTCAGAAGTGATGCTCTTGCTGTTTGAGGAGATGCTGCCAGGTCTCCACCTGGGTCTGGGCATGTGTGAGCCCTACGATGCCACCAAGAGGCCAGGCTGCTTCTTGTCCCTTGTCTGTCAGAAGAGCCCTGCTCGCCGCTCACAGCAGCCAGCGCACATGCAGACTTCATTAGAAGTTCGGTTTTAGTACAAAAGTCACGTGTGTTCATTAGAAAAGAAAGAAGGGTGGGGAGACCAAACGAAGTTTACCCAGGACCCCAGTGCTCAGGACACCTCCCGGGGCCGTTGTGATCGGGCTATGTTCTTCTAGACTTTCCTCTGCAGGCACATTTACACACTACCGAGGCCAGGCCAGTCCCAGGATTCTGGAGAGGGCTCTCCTCTTTCGTTTGTGGGATCCCTGGCTTGGCTGCCCTGAGTGCATGTTGCGGGGTGGCGGCCAGCCGGTCCTGGTACTCACGTGGTGATTTTGAGGACATCCTTCATGCTGGTCAGCGGGTCCGAGTTGTCGGGGCAGCGCAGGAGGCAGGGCGCAAAGATGATGGCCAGTGCGCTGGGTGACATTCGGTTCACGTCCTCAAGCAGGGCCACCCTGTGGAGCGAGCGGCAGTTAGGGGGTGGCCACAGGGAGCCCCAAGACCAGAGTCCAGATCCCGGGAAAGTGCTGCGGCAACTGGGATGTGAGAAACGCTCACTCCTGCAGGGTGGAGAGGTGCCACGAAGAAGCCGGGGGCCCCCTTCTGGACCCCCCAGTATGGGCTCACATCCTGGTGTGGAGCCACCAGAGAACGCCAGCCCGGGGAACGCGGTGGGGGGGGGGGCTCTTGCTGGGACCCCACCCCCCTGAGAGCGGGGCAATAGGAGGGCAGGCACTTGCTTGACCAGGTGGAAGATGAGCCTCTCCAAGGAGTTGTGGTTGGCTTCTGGCAGGTGCTCCAGGACGGCGTAGATGGCGGCCAGCTGCTCCTGCTTCTCTGGCAGCTCTAGGAGGGTCCTGGGGGTCAGCTCCCTGCGGCCCTCACCCGACAGGCCCCAGGGCGCCGGGGAGCCTCCCACTGTCTGGGGCCCGGTTTCTCAGCTGGGGGCACAGGGGTCCGTCCTCCCTGACCGGCCACAGCACGTGCTCGAGGCTCTGAGCCCCGACCTCGACCACCTGCCGGCTCTCGCCACAGTGGGACTCACCGACGGCGCGGAGGAAGTCACCGTACTGGGCGAAGGTCATGAGGGGCTCGGGCAGCTCCCGCAGCCACTGCTTGAGCACCCCGGTGATGGCGTGGATGGGAAAGTTCTCCAGTTTGACTGCCGTGGGGTCTGCGGGGAGGGCGCGGCGGCCGGTGAGCTCGGGGAAGGCAGGAGGGCTGAGCCTGGAGCCCCACGCAGTGCCCTCCTGCCCTTGACACCTACCTGTCCGCAGCACCCACCTGTCTGCAGTGCCTGCCGGAGCTCCCTCGTGCGGTTGGCGGCACCTGACTTGCGGTAGAGGCCCTCGGTGTACAAGCCGTGCATCTCCACGTGTTCCAGAAGCTTCTCCAGCACGATGGGCACTGAGACCTTGTCGCTGGTCAGGCTGTCCACGCACACGCCAAAGTGGCCCGGCTCAGTGCCTGGCTCGATCTGTGACGACGGGGATGGGGGTGAGGGTCAGGCCTGGGCTGGTTGTCCTCCCTGTCACCGCCCCCCCCCCCCAAGCCTGGCTTCCTCTGTGGCCACCACCCCCCCTGCTCCTCATCCTCTCTTGCACGGCTGCCAGAGGTGCTGGGCTGTGGAGGTCCCCGGATGGCTGCTGGCAGGGGGTCCCTGTGTGAAGTGCCACAGTCCCCTCCACCCAGCTGATCCTGGCTTGTGCCAGCCCGTAGGACCCCGCCTCCCTCGTGCAGGGTAGGGGTTTCCTTCCACCTGGAGGGGGGAAGAGCAGGGCCAAGGCCTGGGGTGCACACACAAGCCTGGCCCCAGCTTTGGGGGGCCCTCTGGGGGCTCTGACAGGACTGGAGTGCGCTCTGCTTCGGGACCAGCCCCTCCCACCAGCTCCGTGCTCCCACCTGACACCCAGCCTTGGCCTTGCACCTAGCACACCCTTCTCCTCCAATCTCTCAGAACGGCCTCCCCCAGGTGTTCTGGAAAGTTCCCGGCCCCAGCGGGCTCACCTTCTTCCCACTTGTGTAAGAGCAGTAGGTCTGAATCTTGTGCACACACTTCTTGTGGCAGGTCATCTTGCACACTAGGAGGTCATGGTGGGGGAGAGGGAGAGGGCGGTCACTGACAGCGCATCGGGGACCCATGGGTCCCGTGGCCGCCTGTCCCCGTGTCTCAGGACAGTGACAGCTGCCTGGGTATTTACGATGGACACGGAGTGGCGGGCTGCTCCTCACACAGGGGCCAAGGGGAGAGGTTACCCTGGCCCGAAAAGAAAGCCAACCCTGACTGGTCCTGGCGGGAAAACTGCAGTGCTAGAGGACTCCTGACCCAGCCTGGGCCCCTGGGGGCTGACTGGCTCCCCACCCGGCCTTGGCCACCTCCTGGCTGCCTGACTGGGGGCCGGCTGGCTCACCCTGGGCTGCACCTGGCTCTCAGGGTCCCTGTGGGGACTGACTGGCCTCGCCTGGCACATGGGGGAGGGGCTGGCACTTCAGGCAGCGAGAGCAGCATGAACAAAGACCCGGAGATACAGCCCAGGGTGACTTGCCCAGGTAGGCGTGCAGAGGGGAGGCTGCGGAGTTGGGGTGGGGGTCTGGGGGTCAGTTGAGGACTGGCCTCTGCCCCAGCGTGACAGCGGGGCGTTTGAGTGGGTGAGGTGCGGCCTTACTGCCCCTGTGGTGAGAGGCAGTGCTCTGGGAGGATCAACCCTGTAGCTGGGGTGAAGGCCCGGGTGCACCGTGAGGGGTTGGGGACATGGTGGGGGGTCAAGGGGTGTGCGGTGGGAGTCGGAGGGCCTGGGGGGGGGCGGTCAGGGGTGCGGGGCACTCACCACTGCAGAGCAGGGCCTTGTCCATGAGCCAGATGTAGGAGAGGCACTGCTCGCAGGACTGGGGGATGCTCACTTGGTAGCTGGCGAACACGTGCCCGTTGTGCTGCTGGACCTGCAGCAGTGGGGGAGGGAGGCCGAGTGGGAAAGTGGACCCCCAACGGGGTGGCCACGGGGCCGCACAGTGGGGACGCTGCCTGCGGCATCTCAGGACCGGGGGCCCTTAAGGCCGGGTAGGAAAACACACACCCGCCCGCGTGCACATGTGCACACACAGACATGCGCACACCCGTGCGCGTGCACGCGAGAACACACATACTCACAGCACGTTCCTGCTTCCGCTTCTTCTTCTGAGCTTTGCTCTGCTGTGAGGGAGCACAAAGGCCAGCTCTGTGTGGGGTCCCCTGGGGACACCCCCACCCCAGCGACGTCCTGGCGCCGGACCCTCCCTCGCCTGGAGCGGTAGCACCCACCTTGGGAGGCTCGAAGTCGTTCTTGGTGTGCCCGCGGGTGAACTCGTCCAGCAGCGACTGGAAGAGATTGAGGACCAGGTTGGTGTCCTTCTCGCCGCGCTCGGCCGCCAGGTTGCTCACGACGATCTGGTAGTTCTCCATCAGGTCCTTGTAGCCGACATGGATCTTCCCGTTCTGTGGCAATGCAGGGTGTGACCCTCTGTGAGACAGACAGACGGGGGTGCCCGGGGGAGGGCATGGGGTTTGCCGCGGGGGCCCTCCCTGGGGCTGGGGCTCCACGTACAGGGACGGAGTACATGGTCTTGAGGTTGCTTCGGAACTTCTCGGTGGCTTCGATGAATAAGCTCTCGATGGGAGTCTTCTGGGAACGCAGGTCATTTATCTGGAGAGGAAGGGAGAGGTGTGCTGACGCCATGTTACCTCAGGCCGGGCATCTGGGCGGCCATAGCTCTGCCCTGTCCCAAGTCCTTCCCTGGCTCCCCTGGGCTTGCAGGGAAACATCCCGGCCCTCTTGCCAACCCTGATGTGTCGGGGATCACTCACTGTGGGTGTTGAGCAGCACCCCTGGCCTCCCCCACCAGATGCTGGTAGCTTGTGAGGACCAAAAACATCTACTGATGTTGCCATGTGTCCCCTGGGGGCAGACTCACCCCTGGTTGAGAAACACTGGTTTAACTGGGGCCCTTCCTGCCGCCCCACCCCGGCGCACAGTGCCCGGCTGTGCTCCAGGACGGGTGCTGCCTCAGATGGCCTGGTCATTTCACCATGCCTCCACCCCTTAACTGTCCCTGTCAGCCCGCTGTCTCCCTCTGAAGCTCTCAAACACCACACTGTTTGCTGTGGGACTGCCTGTGGCTGGGGCCATGAATACCCTGAGTGCAGGCTGTGATTTCTTCACCTCTGTCTCACATGCTAAGTGCTCAATCATTGCCTGGAACTGAATGCATTTTGTAAAAGTGTGTTCTAAGTAAAATAATTTGTTCGCAGTCAGCTGCAGCTGAGCGGCGGGACAAGGAAAGGTTGCAGGACCTACAGGAGCAGCCTGGCAGGACTCGGGTGTGTCAGGTGCCTTGCCTGGAAGATTATTCTGGAGGCTAATGCTTCCTTTTTCTCATGTGTGTGAGAAAGTGGGCCACCGCCCCCAAGGGGCGCTCTGAGACAGCAAACCACGTGTCTCTCAACAGCGGATCTCAAACTTCCTGGGCAGGAACTGCAGGACAGAATGCCTCTGCTGGGCGCCCAACCCATGTGTGCGCATGCACGTGTGCTCTAGATGATGCCGGCAGGCGCGGGGGTCCCAGAACCAGGTGATGCAGGTGTGACTCGCTTCCACACGTTCTGTGCGGCCCCCATAATAAGACAGACATTTTGTAGCAAAACGTAAGCATCCCCGCCGAGCAGGATGAATGTAGGCTACAAGCGACCTCTCGGGAACCCCTGCCAGGATTTACAGAAAAGCGGCTGATGCCAAACTTAGGAACAAGCGTGTGGTTTCCAGAACTTTCTGTGTGTTGGAACCGTGGACCTGGACTTTCCATTCCCGCCTGATAAAGGCTTTGGTGTGACGGTTTGCAAAACTGCCAGGTGGAGACGGCTCTCTGGGGAGGCCCGGGGCCCCGGCTGGCCCACCTTGTTGAGCAGGAACTCATCCAGGTACTTGAGCTCGTTGGCGTTGGTGATCTTGCGGAACACCGACTCTCGCCACTTCTCTGACACCGTGATTTTGCCAATCTTGAGGTTCCGGTTCTTCTTCCCTTTGCCTCCTGGCTCCTTGGCGTGCTTCTCGCCGGTGGCGTGGCGGTGCTGGTGGCTGGAGGGGGCTGGGGAGGGGGAAGGGAGGCAGGAGAGGCTGGTAAGGGCAGTGGGTTCCTGGGGAGGATTCAGGTTGGCCTCTGGGGCATGGTCACAAGTGCAGAGAACCAGGGCCCTGTGCTGTCACACACTGAGGTCCGCAGCCAGAGAGCGCCTCCGGGGATGGGGACCAGTCCCAAAACCCTGCAACCAGGGCTTGGCCCACAGCTGACTCAAGGCCCCATCTGGGGACGGTCCTCAGGGGCCCCAGTGGCTCTGCTGTCCGTCCCTGAGGCTGCGGGAGACCAACCTTCTAGATTCTTCTTCATGGCGGCGGCTTCCAGTACGACTTGCCCGGGTACTGTGTTCTCTGTCTCCTCTGTGCCCTCCAGGCTGTATTTCTTATCCTTGTTCTTATGCAGGAAAAGTCTCTTAAACGTGGATCTGTAGGATAAAGTAAGGGATTCCGCTTAAGCCTCAGGAAATGAAGGCAGATGTGAGGCCAAAGCAAGGGTCCACTTACTGTAATGAGAAATAGCCCTTGTCTTGGTTATCACTGGAAGGGGATGCCACTAAAAATACGGTTGATCTGTGTGAACTGACAGGGGAGTCGGGCAAAAGAGCGAGACGCTGAGCAGATGTCACAGCGTGACCCCATTTGCATATTAAAAAAAATTACACCCCCCCGTCCCCTCCCCCAAGATTTTTTTATAGGCACAAGGTTAGGGGAAGAAAACCTCAAAGAATAAATAGCAAATCATGTACTATGGACACTGGGCATGTGATGGGGTGAATGGTGGCTCCACCCAAAAGGTAGGTCCATGTGCTAACCCTCGGGGCCTATAAGCATGATCTTATCTGGGAAAATGGTCTTTGCAGATGTGACTAAATGCTATGGACTGAATATGTGTCCCCCCCATATATGTATGCTGAAGCTTAACTCTCAGTGTGATGGTGTCGGGAGGTGGGGCCTTTGGGATTAGGTCACGAGGGTGGAGCCATCATGAATGGGATTAATGCTCTTATAAGAGACCCCAGAGAGCTCCTTCACCACTTCCGCCATGTGAGGACACAGCAAGAAGAAGGTGTCTATCAATCAGATACCAAATCTGCCGGCACCTTGATCTTGGACTGCCAGCCTCCAGGTCAGTCTGTGGTGTTTTGTTACAGCAGCCTGAATGGACTAGGACACTAAATGAAGGATCTCAAGATTCTGAGTCATCCTGGATTACCCAGATGCGCTCTAAAGCCGATGACAAGTGTCTTTATAAGAGACAGAAAAAAGAGAAGACACAGGGGAGAGACGAATGTCATGTGAAGACACAGGCTGAGATTGGAGGCGGAGGTGATGCAGCCACAAGCCAAGGAATGCCTGGAGCCCCCAGAAGCTGGAAGAGGCAAGGAAGGATCCTCCCCGAGATCCTCTGGAGGGAGACACGGCCCTGCCCACACCTTGATTTCACACTTCCGGCCTCCAGAACCACAAGAGAGTAAACTCCTATTGTTTGAAGACACCCTGTTTGTGGTACTTTGTTTTGGTGGTGGGGTCTCCTGAAAGTAGGGGGCTCTCTCCTCCCACTGCAGCCCACTCCTCACCGTCCTCAGGCTCCCGTCCTGAATTTGGGTCAAAGCTCCCCTGTCCCAGGGCCCAACCTCTCTGCTTTGTGAACCACCTAGAGCACTGTGGCAGAGGCTTTCTGGGGACAGAGCCTTGGCCCAGTTTTTGCTATCTAAGGACCAAGGAGGGGTTCCCGGATGTGGGGATGGAGAAGCTGGGAGCTGGTTCTCATTCCATAAACAGCCAAATGGACACTGTCTGTCTGTGGCCTCGGAGGAGGTGACCCACACTGGCTCTAGGTTTCAGTGGGAATCATTTCACCCCAATGTGGCCACAACCCGAGCTCCGCATGGGTTTCTCCTCACGGAACCGCTAAGCGAACGTCTCCCCAAAAGAGCTTCATATAAGTGCAATCGGCTTATGGGAATTTCCTGGTGGTTCAGTGGTTAGGACTCTGTGCTTTCACTGCCAGGGCCCAGGTTCAATCCTGGTCAGGGAACTAAGATCCTTCAAGCCGTGTGGCCAAAAAAAAAAAAAAAAAAAAGTGAGAAAAGTGTGATCAGTTTAGGAGATCAGACTGCTCCAGGACTGGAGGACCTGGACACCCTGGGTGTCCTCTGGTGGCCTGAGCCCACACCCCAAAACCCCACACTTACTTAGAATCGACGGAGCCTGGGGACAGCCCAGCATCTGTCCCCAAGGATGCGTCACCCGACTTCTTCTTCTGGATGGCCAGCTTCTTCGTGCTGGGCTCCCCGTCCATGGTTTCTGCAGAAGGCTGTAGGGGAGGGGGGCTGGGTAAGCAAAGGCAGGTGCCCTCTCCAGAGGGAAGGCGTGGGTCCCGGTGCTACCATGCATTCTATCCACCGTTCCCTTCTGGTGGTGCTTGGACCCTCAGGGGTGAGAGCTGCTGCCTAAAGCTTTACCTGAGTCTTGGTCTGGGACGAGGACGAGAGGAGCTTGGAGACGTCGCTCGTGGATAAGGAAATGCGCCTCTCCCTGCGAGATCACAGAAATGTGGCTTTTACTGACAAGGGTGAGTAGGAGACATTTGGGGTTGCCATGACTGAGAGGGAGAGGGTAGTGCTACTGGCATCTGGTGGGCGGAAACCAGGGATGCTGTTCTACCCCCCACCGTGCCCAGGACGGCCCCCACCACAGAGATCGAGGCGGCCCCAGGGGTCCACTGTGCCAAGGCTGAGAAAGCCTGTCCTAGCAAAAGGCCTGCATCTTCCTCCATCTCTTTATTCCTTTGGACAGGCAGCCCTCTGGCACAAGGGGCTGGTGATTCGGAGTCACCAATATTTAGCCAGCTGGGGTCCAAGTGTGTCGAGAGCTGCTCTTTCAGCCTCTGGGTGCGTGTAATCACTCCCACTGTTGATGAGGAAACTGAGGTCCAGGCAGGCTGGGGAGGGGGGCGGACCTCAACCCAAGGGACCACTTTCCACAAGGCTGGAGGTTTTCTGTGTGAACTGGGCTCATTTGGACAGGGGCTTCAGGGTCCCCGGAAGGTGCCTCGTCTTCCCCGAGCCTTTCCCCACCCCCTGGGCCCTTCTTCCTTGGGGCTCCCACCCACCTGGTGTCAGCTCTCAGGCACAGAGCCTCACGCGTTTCTGGGATGCATGGTGCTGCCCCGGTCCTGCTCCAGGCTTTGGCTATGTATCCCCCGACCCTGCCCGCCCACCCCAGCCCTTGGAGAAAGGAGGGTACAGGGCTTACTTTGTGGGCGTGAGGGTGACCCCCTCGGCCCGGTGCCGCTCGCTGAGGTCCAGGGACTGGCTCAGCATGGTGCTGGGGCCAGCGGTCATCAGCTTCTTGCCCCGCCACAGCTCCACGGCGCTGGCCAGCCGCTCGGCGTCTGGGTCCCTGTACCGCTGAATCTGGGTGGAGCCTCCTGGGCTCTCGGGCCTGTCCTGGGCCCTCGGGCCAACCCCCAGCTTGCTCTTGTCCTTGGGAGTCTCTGGGGTGGCACCGGGGGCCGGCACGCCGACCCTGCTGTCCAGGGCCAGGCTGGTGGGTCGTTCCACGTGGCCAGGCCTGGGGCTCCCGCCCTGGGCTTCAGCTGAGACCAGGCTGCCCGGCGTGGGCTGCGGGGGCTCCTCGAGCTGCTTTTCAGGAGGAGCCATCCCTGCGTCCGTCCTCGCGTCCCGAGGGCTTTCATCTTCTCTGTCCTCCTTTCTGTCTTCTGCGAGGCTCTCTTGTGGCTCTGGGATGGCCCTTCCGGAAGGTTCTCTGAGGGCGTGCTCTTCCTTACAGGACTCGATGTGCTTGTTCTGGAGCTTCACGTGCTCCAGCCCCCTCTGCCGGCGTGACTCGCGCTTCTCCCGGCTGCTGGGCACTTTCTCGTGACTTTCGGCTGCGTTTTTCTGGGCTGGGGGCGCCTTCTCCGGTTTGGAGCTCTCCACAGGGGACCCGTCACTGGGCCACACCTCGGGCTCCAGCTCCAAATGCTCGCTGTCCTTGGATGGTTCTGGGCCCTGCGAGGGCTCCTGCGCAGCTGCCCAGCCCGGCCCGGTCTCTGCGGTTTCCTGTTTGGCGGCTCGCTGGGCTTCCCTCTCCTTCTCTGCAGCCTTCTGCTTCTCTGCCACCATCTGGCTGAAGCTGGTGGGGGGAAAGTGAAGGGGGTGCTTTCACGAACAAATCCACCCAGGGCGTTGGGGACCCCTTTTCTACCTGCAGGAGCAGGGGTTGGGGGGCCAGGTGGCATGTGGCGAGACCCTGGCCCTCAGAGATGCTTCTGGAAAGGCAGAACCTCCTCAGTCAGGGAAGGGGGAGACACGGAATGGCCTCTCGTTGTCATGGCCACCTCTGGTTCAGGGGAACCTTTATCAGGTCTGTTGTGGGAGGGATCTGTTCAGAACCCTCTGAATTCCTTTGGGGTCCCTGTCCTGGTGGATTCCCAGGCCTCGTGTGTGAGCGGGGATGAGGGGAGCCCCCTGATGGCTGGTCCTGGTGGCCTGAACCCTCCAGCTCTGAATCCAGGTGCTCTGCCAACCTGCCTGGGGTGGGCAGGTGCAGTGGTGGTGCGGGGGTCCCTGGCAGAGACTGAGTACCGCCAGTGGTGACCTGGGGTTTTGCCAGTAGGTGCCACCTACCAGCCCTGGAGCGTCCCTCTAGGGTCCTGTGTGCCCAGATGGCTAGATGCCTGCCAGCCCCTCCTCAGCCTCCCTGTGTCCAGACAGCTCCACTGGTCAGACGGTGTCTCAGGTGAGTGGAATGTTCTGGGGGGGGGGGGGGGGGGGGGCTTGGTCCCATTCTGCTCACCTCCTGCGCTGCAGGTGCCCCCGGCAGAGGCTCTGCAGGCGGATGATGGTCTGTCTCTGGAGTTGGTAGGCTGCCCGCTGCCGGGAGCCCCTCCACGCGGCCTGGAGGTACACTGCTGCCTGTGTCCTCTCCAGTGCCCGGCGGACGCGGTAGGACCGCCAGCAGGCCTGAGAGTGGAGGGGGCATTCAGGGGCTGGGAGGGCGAGACCCCGGCCACCCCTGCCCCCGGCCCCATGGGCCCCCTCAGGACCTGGATGGTGACGGCCGCCCGCCTCATCTGTAGGAAGTGCCTGCGCTCCAGCACCATCCGGAACCAGCTCTGCAGGAGCAGGATCTTCCGCACAACCTCCCGGTGCAGTGTCTCCTGCAGGGCCTGCCGCTCCGTCTCCTTCAGGAAAACCTAGCAGGGAGTGGGCACAGGAGGGGTCAACATGGCCTCCAGAACCCCTGTACTCGACAGGTCTGCTCAGCCCACCCCGGGATTACATGAGACCAAGCTGGTGTGCTGACTGACCTGACCTGACCAAGGGGAGTTTTTTTGTTTTTTTTTTAAATATTGAGATAGAATTCCCAGAACATAAAATTAACCATTTAAGGTGAACAATTCAGTGGCATTCAGTACAGTCACAGTATTGTGTAGCCATCACCTGGATCTAGCTCTGAAACATTTCCATCACCCCAAATGGAGACTCCCTGTCCATTAGCAGTCATTTCCTAACACCCCTCCCCCAGCCCCTGGCAACCACTAATCTGCTTTCTGTCTCTATGGATTTACATGTTCTGGACATTTCATATTAATGAGATCACACAATCTGTGGCCTTTTGTGTCTGACTTCTTTCACTTGGCATGACGTTTTCAAGGTTCATCCACGTAAGCGTGTATCAGGGCTGAATAATACTCCACTAAGTGAATGGCCCACGTTTTGTTTATCTATCATCTGTTGATGGATACATGAATTATTTCTACCTTTTGGCAAGTGACTAGTGCCACTATGAACATACATGTACAAGGATTTGTTTGCACATCTATTTTCAGTTCTTTTGGGTTGATACCTAGGAGCGGAATTGCTGGGCCACATGGTAATTCTATAGGATTAACTCGTTGGGGCACTGCAAGGAGACTTGTCACATCTGGCAGAGCCCTGTTGGGGAGCTGCCAGACATTACAGAGGTTACTGACTAGTTCCTGAACATCCTGTGCTATGGTGTGATGGTCTGATGCCTGAGCCCCACACCTTAGGTCTGCCCCTCTGCCTTCCAGGAAGAAATAATGTGCTGGGCCCCAAGAAACGCACTTCCTCAGCAGAGCCCCTTATTTTTCAGTGAGTGGCTTGGGCCATGGGAGGACCCTATGTGTAGCAGAAGGTGGGGTACAGTTTGCAGCCACCCTGAGGGGTGCAAACACTGACCTTGGTCTTGCCGATTTGGTAGCTCCTCTTATCTATGTCCATCTTCTCCAGTAGGGCAGAGATAACCTCCCTGCAGGGCCGGGCATTCTTGGGCAACAGTACCTGGAACTGCTCCGTGAAATCCTGGGTGATTTTGGCCGAGAAAGGAAAATCTGCGTTAGCATTTCTGCCACCCGACAAGAAGACGGGGCTCCAGCAATTCCCTGGTCAAGTCGAGTTTCTGAAGGCAAAACTTGGTTTGATGTGAACAGTACTGACAAAGCTAAAATCTTGGACTTTCTGAAACAGTCTAAAGCTTAAGAAAGACTGTCGCAGACATAGAGCACCGATCTTTCAGTCAGTCAGTGAGTGACCACTGAGGACCTGCTGGGTGCTGGCGTTGTTGGGGGGCAGCCAGGAGATGGAGCTGCTCTTGGGGGGCCCACAGTCTGGCTCATTAGAAGGCTGAACCATAGCTGGAGGCATGTCCCCACACTGCCCTCGCTTTTCTGGCCTCATTGCACGGCATGTGGGATCTTAGTTCCCCAACCAGGGATAGAACCTGTGCCTCCTGCAGTGGAAGCACAGCATCCTAACCACTGCACCACCAGGGAAGTCCCAAGGTATGCCCTTTTTAAGTAAACAATTATGCCAAATTTTTAAGAGCAAAGCCATTAATGAGACACACCAGCATTTTCTCCCTTTTCGTTAATTTGCCTTTCCTATTTATGTAGGATCAGAAAGATGATATTCCCATCCTGTGGATGAAAAAGGGAGGCATGCCACAATGAAGCCATGTCCCTGAGGCCATACGGGTAAAGCCTGAATGGGGACCAGGTGCTGCCACCTCTGGTTTCAGGCCCAGTGCTCACTCGAGCACCACACAGCTGCTGCCAGCTCCCAGCATGAGCCAGGGGTTCTCAACCTGGGCCATGTTGACCCCTGGGGACATTCAGTGATACATGGAGACATCTTGGGTTGTCAGAACTCAGGGGAATAGTGCTCCTGGCATCTTGCGGGTGGAGGCCAGGGATGCTGCTCAACACCCAATGGTGCACAGGGCGGCCCTCACCACAGAGAATGACCCAGCCCCAAGTGTCAATGGTGACGTGGTTGAGAAACTGCTGTAATTTGGTCTTCACCAATTTGAGGTTACTGGTGATCTTCTGTGTTTCTAGAAAGCCCAGGGAGTCATCTCTGAAGTCATCACCTCCTTGGGCCTCAGTTTCCATATTGGGAAAATAGGAAGCAGGGCCCCCTTGCTGCTGGTTGACAGAATAAAAGAGCTGGGTATAAAAGTGTGTATTACAGAAGATGCTCAATAAAGGGCCGAGCTGCACAGGGATCTGCTTGTACTGTTCCCTCTTCCCCACTTGGTTTAACACACCTCTTGCGAGGAACTATGTCCCCGACCATGAGAAAAGAATGATCTGGTACAAATGCCAACAGTGCCAGCCAGCGTGAAGAAACCCTAATGGAAAGTAACCTGCCAGGCTCATGCTCCATAGAAGCGCTCTTTCTGGAGGTGGCTAGTATCCCAGGCAGCCATGCATGTGCACGAGAGCATCCTACCTGGAACGTGTACTTGGCGCTGTAGCCCGACCTCCGGATCCGCACGGTCTCCAGCATGCCTGTGTAGCGCAGCTGCTGCAGCACCAGCTCATCATCGAAACACAGCTCTTTCTGAAACAGGATTGAGCAATCAGGGCAGATGCCTGTAGGTGGCTGGGGACGGGATCCCTGGGAAGAGGTGTCTGGAGTCCCACGTGACTGCCATCCCTCGGGACTCCAGACAAGGATGCAGTCAGGGCACACCTGTGGGCTGCGGCTGATCTGGGAATGTCCTCAACCTGGCAGGCGTGGGCACCTGGAGGATCTGTTTTTTTTTCTTCCTTGCTCCAGACGTTTTTTTGGGAATAAAGACATGGGGCCACTCAGCAGTGATGCCTAAGGCATTCATCTCTTCTAGAAAACTTGGCCATCTAATCTGCTCTATTCCCTGTTGTCCGGGAGACAGATGCCACTTCTCACTGCCTCACTCAAGATAATTTGCTGACAAGAGTTATTTCCTAAAGGCCCCTTTCCCAACCTGTTAAACTCATTCCCTGTGCCACGTATCAGGGTGAGTAGTGGGGATCTGGCAGACAGAACACACTGCTGGGCCCCCCGTGGGAGGTGTCACAGGAGAGGGGACCCTGGGCTGAGTCCTGAGGGCCGAGTAGAGGACAGGCAGGGGGGGCGGGCAGGGAGCAGCGGGGTGAAGGCCTGAAGGAGGAAGGGGAAGCCGAGGGGTGGACAGGGATGCAGGGAGACGCTTGCTGCTGGAGGGGTGGGGGTGAGGGGGAGGAGGGGGTGAAATGAGGCTGGATCAGTGAGCTTCCAGCCCAGAGCTCAGGGGCCTGGACTCCATGCTGGTGGGGGTTATTTTAAGTGGATAGAGGGGAGGGAATGGCATGAGGGGAGGGATGTCATGATTGGGTTGGGGGGGGTGTTTTCTGGTATGTGGTGGGCTCTTGGAGACAAGGGATTCTACTCAATACACTAAAATGCATAGCATAGCGCCCCCTACAGCAAAGAATGATCTGCAGGCACGGCCCATGTCCAAAGCAGGTGCTGATGGAGTGTTTCCCGAGTTGCCCAAAGCTGAGGCAAAATCCGAATGGGTGGAGCAGACAGGCCTCATTCTGCTGCTGGTGGAAGGTGGGGAAGGGGGACAGAAATCTCTGAGATGCCACTGGGGGACCAGGAATGGGAAGGGAGGGGAGACAGAGTGAGTCCAGGTCCTCGCCTGGGGACGGAAAGCCGTGGCACCTGGCAGGGCCAAGCTGGGCTCTGGACGTTAGCAGAGCGTCCCAGGAGCAGGGGAGAGGCAGGGAAACAGGAAGAGTGGAGACAGAGAGCGTGGGTGAACAGAGTTGCCAGGAGGCACTTGCTCAGAGATCGGTTTGTGCCTGGGAGGGATCCCAGGTCCCAAATGGCCTCCAGCAAAGTCCCTGAGGGGATGGAGTGGCCGGTGGACCCCCGGGGAGAAGGAAGCCTGGCTGCAAGGGCTGAGCCCGCCACTGTTGGCCCCCACTGGTGCTCTGTCTTTCCAGAAAGTTCAGGATGAGCGGCAGGCTCTGTTGCCTGACTTCAGCCTCTCTCTTCTAGCACATTCTCTGCATTGATTGCCTTTGGGATATATCTGAAGAGCACCCCCGACCTGTCCCTCTTCGGACAGACTTTCTCTGGGGCCCCGCCATGTTCCAGAGGACGTCTCTATTCTTGGCTGGTCACCAGGTTGCCCTTGCTGCCTCCTGCTGACCCCCTCTACCCCCAGCCGGCTACAGCACACGTTTACAGTTCCCGAAACCTGTGTGGACACTTGCTTCCTTAAGGACTCTCCTGACCAACCCTCCTCGCTCCCAGCACCGCCCCCCCCAACAGGAACACCCCTTGCCGAGCCACCAGACCCCGGCTTGGCTTTCACCGCCCCTGAGACGTGGGAGCCCCTCACCTTCTCGGCGTTGGAGCGGATGCAGCGGATGAAGAAGGGCTCTGCCTTCCCCAGCGCCTCCAGGAGCTTATTAAGGGATGTCTGGGGAGAGAGGGGGAAGGTGCTGAGCTGGGACCCTCAAGGACACACTCCTCGGTGGGAAGGGAGCCAGGTCACCTGCCTGTATCGGCGGCGGGGCATCCGTGCTAATGTGGGACATGGGAGGTTGCAGCGCGACATTCTGACCAGAGGCTGTGCTACCCCGGGGAGCCCCCAAGGGAGCTGAGGGGTCCCCATGGCTGAGAGCCACCATCTTCCCAGGGCCCTCCTGCTTCTGTCTCAGTGCGGGGAAGGTGGTGGAACCAGATAGACTCTTTCTGGGATTTAAAACACGGGTCAGCCTCAGAAGGGACCATGGATGCAGTGGCTTTAGTCTCTGGCCTGCTGCTTCCAAAAAGGATTCGTGGTAGTTCCTACATGGGGTAATTAAAAAAAAAAAAAAAGGGCCAGCGGCCATTGGACCCCACTGAAAAAAAGAAAGAAAGTGTCCCTGAGCTTCCTGGCAACCAGGTAAAAAAAGGGAAACATGACCTAAGGACACAGTTTGGTGGTCACGTCAACGCACATGCTGACTCATGACTCTTTTAACCTGGTGGTTCTCAACCAAGGGTGATTCTGTTACCCCAGGGGAATTTGGCAAGATCTGGAGACTTTTTGGTTGTCGTGACTGGACGGCGCTTCTCGTATCTGATGGGTGGAGGCTAGCGATGCTGCTGAGCATCCCACAATTCATAGGACGGCCCCCCACCACGGAGGATGACCCAACCCCAAACGTCAAGCTGTGACGAGGTCAGGAGCCCCCGGGCTAACAGTAGGCTGCCTGTGTCGGGTTTGTTTTGGCCCAGCCACGTGAGTGTCAGGCTGAGTTCAGCGCCGCCTCCCGCCCCCTTGGGCCGCCACCTGCCTGGAACTGGGCGCTGATGCTGGGCGGTTTCTTCTTCTTGTGCAGGTGCAGCAGGGACTTGGTGGTGCGGTCGTGCAGGGTCATACTGATGATGAGTTTCAGGGATTTGGAGTCCAGCAGGTTCTAGGATAGAAACACAGGGTCCGGCCTGCCCTCCCAAAGCCCCAGCGGGCACTGGGAGACCTCTCGGACGTCCCCGGAGCCACGACAATGCCCCTCCCAGGTGGCAGCTCTGAGGCTCAGTCTTGGGGCTGTGCTGTCAGAGACAGGGTGGGGGCAGGTGGGCCTGGTGGCGGTGACAGGGGGACTGAACCTGGGCTGTGTCCTGCGGATGGCGCTGCCTCCGGGCGGGCCGGTTACAGCCTCTTGTGGCCCGAGTGCCCAGAAGCCAAGAGCTACAGAGTGCTGGCTTCCTTCCTCGCAGCTCAAGGAATGCCAAGCACCCCGTGTTTCCACGTGCACTCATCCGGCCAGCCCTCCCTCATGGGCCAACCCTTACTGTCGCTGACGAGGGGGACTAGCGCTGTCCCACCTGTTGGCCAGACTGAGGGGTTGCTTTATACTCTCCGTCTGCACGCTGTACGTAGAGACTAGACAGAGCGTCTGGGTGCACTTGACCCAAGGCCGGCTGCTGGGGTCTTGGCTGCCAGCGGTGCACAGCTGCCCCCTTCCTGACAGGACCACCCTGGCTGAAGGGCCTCCTCTCCCTGGATGCCCACGAGGTGCTGCAGCCATCCCGCCCTCTGGAGGTGGCTCGCAGCTAAAGACCCCTGATGTGGGGATATGACAGAAGGGTCCCATCGCCTCTCGGCGAGATAAGCTCTGTGGTAAACACTCCTGGGCTCCCCGGGGGATCAGGCTGAGCCCACCTCCTGGTTCAGTCCTGACCCTGCCCAGGCTGCTTCCCCCTCCCTCCCCCACTTCGGGTTTCTCCTGGGAGCTCCCCCTTAAACACCACTTGTGTAGAGATCCCCATCACAGGCCCTGCCTCTAGGAAACCCAAACAAAGACACCTCTGTATCATTTCAACAGGAGACACTGTTTTCTAGAGGGGAAGGGGGAGATGATAGGAAAGGGAAGGAATCAAAGAAGCTTGAGAAGTTAAAAGTCACCTCCCCCCCCCCCCCCCCCCGCCCCAGTTTTCCAGAAAAACTTGAACCAGGAGCTTGCAAGGCAGTGTCAGACGGTGTCGCACGTGTTTACCTTTGGAATGATCTGCTTTTGTTTGATACCTTTACTTTTCCTGTCAAAATATTAAAAATGGTTTTGTGAACAGAAGCAACACGATGTCTGGATCTGGGTTAGTTCAGCAAGCCACACCTTGCGGGTTAGATGGAGTGAGAACAGATAGAGGAAGAGAGTCCAGAGGCACAAGTGCAACGAGGCCGCCGCCTCGCCGGGGACCTGGTGGGCTCCCCTGCACATGTGTGGGGGACTGTCGCTCCTGTGACTGTGCACACCGGCCTCACTGGGCCAGTGGCTGCCCCTGGGGTGGCAGGAGCACCTGGTCTGGGGGCCACTTGATCTGGGAGCAGAAGGGGCAGCTGGTCATCTACAGGGCAGAGCACAGGGCTGGCTATGGGGGAGCTGGGATCTCACAGGACGATGGTGGGATGCCCCAAATGGGGCTTCGGGACTTCCCGGCTCTATTTGCTACACGTTGGCAAACATCAAGCCGGTCCGCAGAGACCCTTCCGCCCCGGCCCCGGCAGCAGGGCAGGGGTCTATCTCGCAAAGAACTGAGATGGGGCCTGGGTAGGGGAGTCTTTGGACTCGAACTGGCAGAAGGTTAAAAATGAAAGCTGATCTTTTGGCCAAGGGAGGGGGGATGACCCCTACACTCTTATACACTTTATGGAATCTTGCAGAGGAGAGAAAGAATTTTTAAAAAATTGCAGCTTGGCCTGTTTTTAAGACCCACTGAGGAAATGGTTCCCCACAGATTTGCAAGATGCTCGGCTGTGAGGTTCTCTGTGTGTCAGGTTTCATGTTAATCCCGGTGGGGTGGAATAAGGCATAATAAAAATGACTTTGCAAACAGGCTCCACGGCAGGCACAAGCTTTGCTCTCTGCTGGCCTGAGCCCCGAGCGGTTGCTTGTGCCCATTGGTTGAGGCTGCTGCCCACCTGGTATGTGGGTACGAAAATCATCACCCCTGCTTTGCAGACACAGGCCAAATGCTCACAGCACTCAGGTCATGCAGTGAGTTAGTGGGAGGTCCAAACCTAGTCTGTGTGGTTTCTGGCCCTTTGTATCACGTCACGCCCTTCAAAGCAGGGTCACGGGATGCGCGGAGGCCCGCAAAATTGCACACCCTGCTTCTGACGGCTTCTTTATAAGCTCACGGTGGCAAAGGTGGGGGTGGGGCGAAGGGAAGCAAGACTTGCTCTGCACATTTGGGGACAGAAAATCAGATGCTTCGTGGGGGAGCATTCCTGTGAAGCTGTGCTGGGCACTGGGGAGCTGGCAAGGATTTGGGTCACAGTGCAGACACCGGGGAGGGAGTATTACGAGGACCACTTAGCGACGGCTGGTGTGAGAACAGAACCACAAGACAGCGGAGCGTTTAGAGCGGCTGATTCAGTGTTACAGGAAGCCCACGTGGGCCGGGGTGGGGGGGGTCCGGAGCGGGGAGGCGGTCGTTGCACTTGTGGGGGAGCGGGGGGTGCCCACAGCCTCAGGGGGGACTCACAGGATGAAGGTGCGGGGTTTCTGGAGCCGACTGAGGGACTGGAGAAGCCTACGGGGGTCGTCACCCTGCCAGGGCAATCCTTTGATGGTCTTGATGATTTGGTCATGCAAATCGCTGGGTGGGGGGGAGGGGTGCAGTGATAGAGAGAAGACCAAGTTAGAGCAGCGGGCCCGCCACCTCAGGTTCCCTGGCACGGTCGGGACCGTCCTCAGGCCACTGGAGCCAAAACATGCAGCTGGGGGAAGCCTGAACACTGCCGCCACTCCCTCCTGCACCAAGAAGAGGGCTTCAGCCAGGAGCAGCAGCCCACCCCAAGGAGGCTCCGCCCTCCCGGGAGGCAGGGGGCTGGGGCCACTTCCGGCTGAACAGAGTTTGCAACATGGCATCTCGGATCGCTGGAAAAGGCCTCACGTCTAAGAGCCTTTTGGAGTCTGTAAAAAGTATCAAGGGGCTATTGAAAACAGAAGACCGGGGAGGTCTCTGTGGGAAGCAGCAGATTGGTTTCTCCTGATGGTTCTGTGGGCTGCCTCCTGGTGGGCTTCAAGAAATGCCTTGGGAAGAACAAATTGGAATTCACACACGGATTATCAACCTGGGGCGATGCCGCCCCCTGCCCCCCATCCCCCATGCTTGGCTGTCCTGACTGGGGGAGGGGGCGCTACGGGCATCTGGAGGGTGGAGGCCAGGGATGCCTCTCAATTCCCTGCAGTGCACAGGACGGCCCTACCACAGGGTGACCCAGCAGAGTGCCAAGGGTGAGAAACCCTAGTTGAAGATCCTTACCCCCCAAAATTCAACCTTATTATCTTTCTTTTGTTCAGTTGCCGTGGGTTCAGGGCTGAGCATACATTTTAGGTGTGAGAATGAATGGCTTAGAGACAAAAATTGAATGCTCGCGAAAAATGTCTAGATGACAAATGTTTTGGATAGAACTTCTAGAAATGAGGTGGCGATGGCTGCAGGATGAGCTGGGACCTTCTCTCTTTCGTAAAAATTCCTTGTTCCAGTTATTTTAAATACATGTTTAAGCTCTGAGCAGTTGGCCTGGGAAGACCCCGATCGGCAGCCCCTTGTCTGTGTTCCATGCACCATGCCCAGGGCCAGAATGGCCACACTTACCTCTGCTCCCTCACCCTCCAGGGAGGCACAGAGCAAAGACAACAGAGGGGTCACGTTTCACCTCCACACCCTGAGCGGTCAGTGCAGCGGCCAGAGCTCCTGATGACAACGAGGCCCTTGGCTCCAGCCCACACCCCCCTGACGTGGCCAAAGCTGGCGAGAGCGCCCCTCGGCTCGCCGATCCCCCTCTTGCTCTGGATACTGCGCTGAGCACCTCGGGTGACGGCTCCTCTGGGCGTGCCTCCCTGGTCTTGGGTTCGAAGGCCCTTGCTTCTACTTACTTCTTGCTTTCATAGAAAGCAATGATGTCCTCAAAAGCGTTAATATCGAACTCCTCAGAGCCGTCAAATGAGAAATCTAGCATTGAGCAGCTGAAAGGGAGAATCTGTATAAACTAAATGCGCTCTTGGGGCAGGATTCGCAGCCCGGGGGCCAGGCCCTGGGGAGACCAAGTGGGTCAGGGGCCACTTTCAAATACTGGGACGTGGTTTTTTTTTTTTCTCTTGCCTCCTTTTGGGTGAAAAAGCTGATTTAAAAATGCACCTTTTTAAAAGCAGGAAAATGACACGCTGCTTTCAGACAAACGACATGGGGTCACTTACCTAGGTGCTAGCTCTACCTCCACACATATGCGTTTGTGAATCTCCTGAGGGAGTTTTTATTATAAAGTGTTCAAAAATAAAATGACTTTTTCATGTTTTGAAATTTAGCGACTCGCTCCTGGGGAATTTGTTGAGTCTTGAGAAAGAGAATGGGGACTCAGCTGCCCCAGGGCCTTTGCACATGCTGCCCCCATGGCTAGCACACCCTGCCTGCCTTGTCTGGCCCAAGTGGTCCCTTCTCAATGTAGCCTGCCTCTCTTAGGCTGCCAGAAGGGTCCCTCCCCTGGCTTTGTCACGGCCTCAGATGTCTGTCCAGTGTAGCCTTTTTTAATCCTGGAAGCACAAGCCTGCTCACTTTTACACTCAGTAGCAACTGGGGTACGTGGAGGACCCTTGGCCATTGCTAGGTGGCCACAAGACACCCTTATAGGCAATGGTGCATCTGTGTTTCTCACTGAGAGTGAAGGAACTTAGCTGATCGGCTTTCGGGACACCCCAGGCAGGCTAAGGGCGGAAGTGCTCTTAAATCAAGCTTGTTGCTCTGTGAGGCCAGCAGCCCTTTGGCCCCACCCGCCAACGGTCACGACTGGCCATGAAACGCTCCTTTGTAAACTGAGCCGCCCACACCCCCCTAACGCAGACGATGCACGAGGCCTGCCTCGCAGAAATGCGGCCACCAGATGCCGGTTACTTCTGGGTCTTTCTGGTTCAAGCGGCTGCTGTGTTCCTTATTCTGGTCAACCCCGACCTGGGTTCAGAGTGTCGGGTTTCTGGCGCCATTTTAAACAATGCCGCCGACTACTGGCTTCACTTGGGATAAATCAAGGTCTCGCTCACCGGTACAGTTTTTCCGATGGGGTGCTGGCTCCTCTCTGTAGCTCTCCCAGGTGACCTCGGGCACCAGAGCTGCCCAGACCTGCTGGGGACACAGAGCAGATGAAGTTTGGGGGGTGGGGGTCGCTTGTAGCTGAAGGGCTTTGTAGCTTTTCCATGGAGGCTGTGATCCTGACTTGAGCCCGTTTAAAAAAAAAAAAACAAAGGGCCTGACACTCAAATTTGGGCAGAACGGGGAACCGTGAAATGTTCCATTCCCCACAAAATAGCATCATCTATTTCCTACTGCTCATAAAGGCTTTAACCTTTTGGTCCTCCTTTAATCGACACCCTTCCTAAAATGCCGTGGTTGGTATCTCGAGCTGAGTGACCCTGGGGGAGCCACTCAGCTCTTCTGGGCCTCAGGTTATCCTCACAGAAAAGTGGTGACACACCTTCCTGCCTTGTGCGGATGAGGTTAAATTATACACCCCGCTACAGACTTTCAGTTTGGGACGATAAAAGACCTTGGGAGCTCATTTACAACAGCCAAGGCATGAAAGCAACCTAAATGTCCATCAACAGATGAATGGATAAAGAAGATGTGGTATATTTACACAATGGAATATTACTCAGCCATAAAAAAGAATGAAACAATGCCATTTGCAGAACATGGATGGACCTAGAAATTATCATACTAAATGAAGTGAGTCAGACAGAGAAAGACAAATTTTATATGCTATCACTTATATGTCGCATCTGAAAAATAGTACAAATGAACTTATTTACTAAACAGACTCATAGACATAGAAAACAAACCTATGGTTACCAAAGGAAAAGGGTGGCGGGAGGGATAAATTAGGAGTTTGGGATTAGCAGATACAAACTATTATATATAAAATAAACAACAAAGTCCTACTGTATAGCACTGGGAACTATATTCAATATCTTGCAATAAACTATAATGGAAAAGAAAAAAAAAAAAAGAGTTTGGGGAGCCAGATAGAAGTGCTGGTTGTACAACCTTGGGAATGTGCTAAATGAAATGAAAATTTACACTTTGCAATGGACTATGAGTGTCCTCTTCTCAACAGTGACCTGGGGACCCTCCTACCTGCAGCCTTTTCAGCCCTCTCGGCCCGCAGGCGCCCGGCCTCCCGGAGCACGGCCATGGCCTGGATGGCAGCCCGGAGCACCGCCCAGCGGAACACGGCCACGGGGTCCATGCCGATGAGCTCCCGAACGTAGGAGCTGTCGCTGCCCCGCAGGAGGGCCACTATGTCCGGCCGCATGTAGTCCATATTCTTCTCCCGGAAGTCCTGATGGGGGGTGGCAGGAGGGATGATGGAGGCGGGTGGTCCCTTGCCAGTGCTGGCCGAGGCCCTGGGGGCCAGCATGGGAAGGACTAGTGGGCAGTGCATCTCAACAACAGAGACGTGGCTCCTGCCGTGGAGCCCTCGACAGCAGAGCCAGGGGTTTGACGCCGGGTCCGAGAGCCCTGGAACTTCGCCCAGCAAAAGCAATAAAGAGGAGGGACAGGGCTTCCCTGGTGGCGCAGGGGTTAAGAATCCGCCTGCCAATGCGGGGGACACGGGTTCGAGCCCTGGTCCAGGAAAACTCCACATGCCGCGGAGCAACTAAGCCCGTGCGCCACAACTACTGAGCCTGCGCTCTAGAGCCCACGAGCCGCAACTACTGAAGCCTGTGCACCTAGAGCCCATGCTCCGCAACAAGAGAAGCCACTGCAATGAGAAGCCCGCACACTGCAACGAACAGTAGCCCTCACTCGCCTCAACTAGAGAGAGCCTGTGTGCAGCAACGAAGACCCAATGCAGCCAAAAATAAAATAAATAAATGTATAAAAAAAAAGTTTAAAAAGAAAAAAAAAAAAAGAGGAGGGACAGAGCAAGTGCCAGAAGGAAGGGGCCTCCAGGGTACCCACGCGGTCCCCTTCCCGCCTCCCAGGCAGAGCGTGACTTGACTGATGACGGCAGCGGATGGCTGCGTACCTTGATCTGATATTTCACTTTCCCTGCGAAGTGCTGAATGATGAACGCCGGCTCCATGACGGGGGTGCCGAGGAAGTACCTGTTGTCCTCATGCTGCTGTTTGAACTTGGCCAGCAGGGTCTGGCTCGTGGCGTGGGGAAAGCTGGGAAGAGGATGTAAGACCTTTTAACTGCAGGAACCGCGGCCGGTCACCCACTCTGCGTTGCAGGTCACGGGCCCTCCGTGGATGAGGTGGGCGGGTGCTTGGGCTCCTGCAGGCTGAGCACGGGGCCGAGGGCCGGGAACCTGCCACCTGGCTTGAAGAGGCCGCGAGCAAAGTGATGCACTTGGGGCTGTGGAGCAAACTTGGACCAGGCACAGCAGCCCGGCGCTCACGCGAACGTGCGGTCCGGGCAAGACTGGGACCTGGGCCTGCCGTGGGCAGCTCCTGGAATAATCCCAGGGCGGGGTGACGTCTGGTCTCACGTCCATCTGCCCCTGGGTGCTGTGTCTTGGAGTGGGTCTTGCCCGTGTTCCTCTGTTAGAGGGAGGGCCCGGCAGAACGGGATGAAGCAGGGAGGGGGGCTGGGGGCAGGATAAGGGAGCCGTTGTACCTGGCTATTTTGGCCTCCCAGGAAGGAAATGCCACAGCCAGCTTTGGCATCCCCAGCCTCTGCCCAGCCTCACCGCAAAACACGGGCAGAAAGACGTGCCTCCAAATCCCCGATGCCTGGCTCCGTGGGGCTTAACAGGGGGCAGGGGAGGAGATTCTCTGTAGCTACAAGGCACGTCATTGCCAGGGCCAGGGTGTGGGGCGTGAGAGATCCATTCACTCAGTTGTGGAAATAAATAACATTTTAACACACTATTTTAGAAAATTCAATTCAAGCCTTCTCCGCCCCTGCCCCAATTCCCCCAACTCCATGATGAACTAAAATAGCAAGACTTTCTTTCTTTTTTTTTTTTTTTAAAAATAGCAAGATTTTCAACAAAGACAAATCCGACCCTGCTCAGCCCCGCCCTGTCTTGCACACTTCCCCCAGATTCGGCTCTGGGAGTTTCCTGGGAGTGATGATTTAGCCCTTCCTAGCACCCTGCCTCTTCCCTTGTCTGAACATTCTCTCCACAGATCCCGGCCTAGGATGGATGTGTCCTGTCCTGGACGGGACTTGGTCTGAGACAGGAGGTACACCTGATTCACACCAGCCCTGAGGGGACTTTAGCAGCAAACAAGGGGCCTGATAAAGTGGTTGATAAAAAGACTGTCCACATCCGGACCCCCAGAACCTGTGAATGTGACCTTAGATGTAATCAAGTTAAGATGAGGGCATCAGGGGGAAATTCCCTGGCAGTCCAGTGGTTAGGTCTCGGAGCTTTCACTACCGAGGGCCCGGGGTTCAACCCCTGGTCGGGGAACTAAGATCCCACAAGCTGCGTGGTGGTATGGCCAAAAAAAAAAAGGGAGGTCATTAGGGTTGGCACTAATCTAATAGGACTGGAGTCCTTATAAGAGAGGATGAGACAGAAAGAGAGAAGGTGATGTGACTACAGAGGCAGAGATTGATTGGAGTGATACAGCCACAAGCCAAGAACACCTGGACCCCCAGAAGCTGGAAGATGCAAAGAAGCATCCTCCCCTAGAGCCTTTGGAGGGAGGGTGGCCCTTCCCACACTTTGATTTCAGCCCACCAATACTGATTTTGGACTTCTAGTCTCCAGAACTGTGAGAGAATACATTTCTGTTGGTTTAGTCTGTCTGCGATTTCAGGAGCTCTGGCTGGGTGACCAAGCATGAAGCACCTTAAAAATACCTTCTCCAGCCTTCATTGTGTCCTGTGGACGAGGGGCGGCAGGCTTGGTGGAGAGTCTCGCTTCTGGGCCCGATTCCACGCCCTGCCCTTTGCAAGGACGCACCAAGCCCATGCCCAGTTTCTAGATTCAGGTCCCCCAATACTTTCCCGAGGATTCCCAGGAGGGTGTGTTTCCAAGTTCACAGCTATCTCGAGTGTTAATATTTCTGTGGTGGATGGTACTGTTTTTTGCAAATGTGAGGTCAGGATTTGTGGCTGCGTGAGTCTGAGCAACTTGGAAGTTCTTGGGATGGTATGGATTTGGGGTGAGGCTCTAGGGCTGCAGAGCCGGAATGGTGCCCGGGTCTGCGGACGCACTGGGCCGTGGACACTCACTTGCTCTCTTCATCCAGGAGATAGAAGAGGCCGGTGGGCTTCTTGCTGATCAGATGTATGCAGCCAACGTTGTCCGTGTAGTCGATGTTGTGCCACGAGATCCCTTCGCTCTGGTACTCCTCCTGCAGGGTTCGAGGGGTATCCGGTAAGTTCATCATTTCATGGACATGTTAATATTTACGTAGCACACGTCATATAAAAAACATATTTTATTTACGCATGCTTGTACATATTTAAATATAAATGTGCAAATAACATAGAACGCACATTAATGTACCAATAGGAATATAACAATAAAACTATAAAATTATTCAATAAATGAACAGTTAGCCACAGGAATGCACATTGTCAAACATCTACAGTAGGTCCCCTACGTACGAACCTTCAAGTTGCGAACTCGCAAAGATGCAAACGTGCATTTGCATGTCCAATCACTTATGTTAGTTCACGTGTCTGGCGTACATTGTCACATGCGTGCATCCTCTACAAGTGGTTGTGCAGCTCGCCCTCCGTCTCCTATTGCTGAGGATCCTTCAGCTCTACCACCTCCCACCTCCTCTCCCTCCTCCAGTCAGTAACCCTTCTTTCCTGTTCACTCGATGCCAGCCTCTGTGTGCCAGCTGTGGTACTGCACTGCTGTACTTTTCAAGGTACTGTGCTGTAAGATTAAAAATGTTCTCTTTATTTTTTGTGTGTTTTTTTTTTTAATTAATTAATTTATTTTTGGCTGCATTGGGTCTTTGTTGCCGTGCACGGGCTTTCTCTAGTTGCAATGAGCGGGGGCTACCCTTCGGTGCGGTGCGCGGGCTTCTCATTGTGGTGGCTTCTCTTGTTGCGGAGCACGGGCTCTAGGCGCGCGGGCTTCAGTAGTTGTGGCACGTGGGCTCAGTAGTTGTGGCTCGTGGGCTCCAGAGCACAGGCTCGGTAGTCGTGGCGCACAGGCTTAGTTGCTCTGCGGCATGTGGGATCTTCCCAGACCAGGGCTTGAACCCATGTCCCCTGCATTGGCACGTGGATTCTTAACCACTGCGCCACCAGGGAAGGCCCTGTTTGTTTGTTTTTTATGTATTATTTGTGTGAAAAGTATTATAAACCTATTACAGTACAGTACTATATAGCCAATGGTGTTAGTTGCATACCTAGGCTAACTTTGTTGGACTTAACGAACAAATTGTACTTACAAACGTGCCATTGGAATGGAACTCATTCATAATGTAGGGGATTTACCGTATCACAGCAAAGTGCTGAAAATCACACGTAACCCCCCCCCAGGGGTCAGCAAGCTTTCTTTGTAAAGGGCCAGATGGTAAATATGTTAGGCTTTACAAGTTAGATGGTGTCCACGTGATGACTCAGCTTTGCTGTTGTAGCGTGAAAGCAGCCACAGATGCTATGTCAACAAATGAGCGTGGCCACGTGCCAATAACTTTGGGCGGCCCCTGCTCTGGAACTGCAATGTCCGATAGTCATATAATGTGAGAGACCCATGTCATTTCGAACTTCTAACAGCCAAGTTTAAAAATGTGAAAAGAAACAGGTGAAGTTAACTTTAACAATATACTTAATTTAACCCAACATACCCAAGGTGTATGATGTATGTCAACATGTAATTGACATAAAAAATTACCAACAAGGCATGTTACATTCCCTTTTTGCCCCCAAGCTATGTCTTTGCAATCCGCTATGTATTTTGCATTTCCTGCACAACGCAATTCGGACCAGCCATATTTCAAGTGAGAAATGTGACTTTCAGCCAAAAGACGTAAGAGTAAAATTAGCTAAGCATCTCTATAAACCCATCAGTTTTCTTTCCCCATCAGAATCAATCACGGGAAGGATGATACTTGGGTAAAGACGGCTGGTTATTTCTCAGTGTGAAGACGCGTTGAGACAGGATATCTTTATTGTTGACTGAAGCAGATCCTTACAAGGCAACTCAGTTTCTCTCGTCTGAGCATAGAGAAGGTACAAAACTGAGCTGTGGCCCCAAATATCCCTGCCGTTTGCCTCATCCTGGGCTGGGTGGGAATGTTCCCAGACTCTCCCTCTTTTTTTTGCAGAGAAAAATTCTGGGGCGGGTTTGATGACAAACCAGGTCCCAAGGGAGATCCCGGCTCTGGCTCATTCTTTTCCTCCTTGGGTGGGATGGGCGGATACGATGATACTTCCTTACCTGCTCCAGTTTGAAAATGTGCTGGTTGAAGTAATACTGGAGCTGCTCGTTGGCGTAGTTGATGCAGAACTGTTCAAAACTGTTCCTCTCGAAGTCTTCAAACCCGAAGATGTCGAGGACCCCAATGGACAAGCACTTGGGGAGACAGAGAGAATGGTTATTACTGGTGGGCCCTCCCTCAGGAGCAACCTGTCTGCTGGTGAGGGCCTTAGAACCCGTGATATTAAACAAGGAGCCCCGTGGTTTTTTGATTTTTGGTTTTTGTTTTGTTTTGGGGCCACGCTGCATGTCATGCAGGATATTAGTTCCTCGACCAGGGATTGAACGGGTACCCCCTGCAGTGGAAGCCCGGAGTCCTGTGTTTTCATTCTGCACTGGGCCCTGAGAATCGCATCCCGTTGGTTCCCTGGCCCTGCCCTGGGAAGAACTGGCCTGTGCCCGACCGACTACAGCTGATGTCATGGGTTGCCCGCCGAGGGTGTGTGGTCCTCACCGAGACGGACTCTTCCATGTCCTTCTTGTTGAGGAGGGCGTGGTTGATCCGCAGCACGATCCAATCGAACAGGGCGCTGTATAGTGACTTGGCCATGGAGTCGCGGGCGGTGATGGCCTGTGGGTACAGAGGGGGTGTCACACCTTGGCGGTTCAGGCCCTGAGGTCTGTATGCACAGGCGGGGAGATTGAAGTGGTGACTTGAAACACCCAACTCATCTGACAAGCCTCCTTCTCACTTTGCACGCTGTCCCGTCAGCTTGGATGCCCTGGCCCACCCAAGCATGAAGCGTAAAGCCCTGACCTGGCAGCCTGCGGTTTGGCCTAGTCTTTCTCATGGGCCTGCTGGCCTCAGAGCACCCTGGGGACTGCTGCGGTGGGAACGCAGGCTCAGGGAGGGCACCATGGGAGAACGAACCAGGAGGCTGGGCTGGGTTCAAAGCCAGGTCCCTTGCGGTTCTGGGAGCACCATGGGCCCCACCACTGGGTGCCTAAAAGCAGCGATGGTCTTTACCACTTTTTAAAAAGGCTTCTTGGGGTCTAATTTACGAACAAGGAATTCCTTCTTTGTATGTTCTCAGATCTAAGTTGTGACAAGACTCACTTGGCCTGCTATCAAGATCTAGAACGAGTCCCTCTGGTTTTGTGGAAATGGAGCCGTGTAGGACGCAGCCCTGTACCTGGTCTTTTTCTGCTCAGCTTGGCGCCTCTGGGGAGCAGCCGTGCTGCAGGCTCAGGTGACCTGCGGCACCCTTCACGTACCACGGCTGGGTGCCTTTGCCCACAGGGGCTCCAGCTGTCTGCAGTGCCCACTTCAGATGCCTGAGCAGCTTCCACCACCAGCTAAAAATCCACCCCCCACCGTGGCTAGGTACTTTCCTGCTGCTCCCCAAGCTATAAGTCTAGGGGTGTAAAAACGCAAGAAAAACACATCACAGAGAAAACATCGAGGCTGGCGCAAAGGCCAGGGAGAGGTGCCTTATCAAGATTTAGGGACCCACACAATGGTTGTAAAGGTCATGCTCAAGCCCTGGGGTCGGCAAGTTTTTCGGGCAAGGGCCGGTGAGTCAATAGGATCAGCTTTGCAGGCCAGCTCTGCTGCTGCAGCAGGAGAGCAGCATGTGAATGAACGGGCGTGGCTGTATGAAGATAAAGCTTTATTGACAGAAGCAGGCAGTGGGCTGAGTTTGGCCTGTGGGCGGCAGGTGGATATCCTCTGCTGGTGAGAACCAGCGTGCCCGCTGAGCAGCTGGACATAGACACCACACACGTGGCCCCGGCTCTGGCCTTACAAGCTGTATAGGCTGCTTTGTGCCACACCTGAGCTCACATGAAAACCAGAGTGTCGCCAGGGTTCTCTGCTGTCACTTTAGGGGCAGGAAAAACACTACCCATGCCAGCTGTCCCTGAAGACTCCCCTTCTGCCCTGTGTATTCATATTTTCGGGCCTGGCACCTCATAGAAGCCCAGGGCAGCACTCACCTCGCTGAGACTATAGGGAAGGATGAGTTTGTCGTTGGAGGTCACTGTTTTTCTTTTGGTCAGAACTTCCACTAAGATTTCTCGCTTCACCTGTTTCAGGGTCAAGGGGTGGGGGGAAGGGATAAATTAGAAGCTTGGGATTAACAGATACACACTACTATTTTTATATAAAATAGATAAACAACAAGGTCCTACTGTATAGCACAGGGAGCTATATTCAATATCTTGTAATAACCTATAATGGAAAAGAATCTAAATATATATTCATACCCACACACAAACACACATGTATATATGAATCACTTTGCTATACACCAGAAACTAACACAGCATTGTAAACCAACTATGCTTCAATTAAAATAATTAATTAATTAATTTTTTTTTAAAAAAAAAAGAGAGAGAGAGAAGGGGAGGAAAGTTGGAGAGCTCATGGACTGGATCCTTGTGTCACTGAGGCAAGGCGTGGGGAGGGAGGGAGAAGGACACCCAGCAGCTGGGCCGGGAAGTGGGCCCAAAGCCCACCCTCAGGGTTGCCAATCCACAGTGTGTGCTACGCCTGGTGTGTCTCAAAATTATCACCACCCACAGGCTTGCTCGATGGCCCTGACAGTGTGGTCACACAGGCCTGGGTGTCACAGCGGGCCTCGGGCCCAGGTGCTGCCTGGTGACCTGTGTTAAAGCTGTCGCTGTTGGAGTGGGTTCCTGGCCTGGGTGCAGGGGCTGGGCAAGGGGCCTGGCTCTCCCCGACTGCCGAGTCCCATCCATGAGAAGTCAAGTGTTGGGGTAGCAGAGCAGCCCCGGTCTCCCAGCAGACGTGCTCACTCATCCTCATGAGCACAACAGGAGCTGGGGCTCCCTGACGCAGGTGCACTTTAAGAGCCACAGATGGAATGCATGCTTAGAAAACAGCCTCAGCACCACAGGTATTTGGGGCTGGGTCATTCTTTGCTGTAGGGGGACTGTCTTGTGCATTCCATTACGTCAAACAGCATCCCTGGCCTCCATCCACCAGAAGACAGTAGTACCCCCCAAACGACACCAGACACTGCCCAGCGCTCCTGGGGTTGAGGACAAGAGGACGAGGGGATGGTCCAATCACAAGATGACCCCGCTGATCAAAAGATGATATTTAAAAAAAATTGAAGTATAGTTGATTTACAATATTATGTTAGTTTCAGGTGTACAGCAAAGTGATTCAGTTTTATATACATATATAAATGATAATTTTGAAGAGCCTTCCAAGTGAGGGGTTGAGGTGGGAGAGCCCCAGAGGGAGTCCTTCTGAAATGAGGAAGGGTCAAAAAGATACCTGTACGCCAATATTCACAGCAGCACTATTTACAATAGCCGAGACATGGAAGCAATCCAAGTGTCCGCCAACAGATGAATGGATAAAGAAGATGTGGCACACATACACAATTGAATATTACTCAGCCATAAAAAAGAATGAAATAATGCCATTTGCAGCAACACGGATGGACTTAGAGACTATCATTCTAAGTGAAATAAGTCAGACAGAGAAAGATAAATATCATATGATATCGCTTATATGTGGAATCTAAAAGAAAAGGATACAGGCACTTCCCTGGTGGTCCAGTGGTAAAGAATCTGCCTTCCAATGCAGGAGACGCGGGTTCGATCCCTGGTCAGGGAGCTAAGATCCCACATGCCATGGGGCAACTAAGCCCGTGAGCCACAACTACTGAGCCCGCACGCCACAACTAGAGAGAGAAAACCCACACTCCACAACTAGAGAGAAGCCCATGTGCCACAAGGAAGAACCTGCATGCAGCAATGAAGATCCCATGTACTGCAACTAAAAACCGATGCAACCAAAAATAAAAATAATTTAAAAATAATTTAAAAAATGATACAAACTTATTTACGAGAAACAGAATCACAGACATAGAAAACAAACTTATGGTTACCAAAGGGGAAAGGGTGGGGCGAGGGATAAATTAGGTGTTTGGGATTAAAGTATACACACTATGGGGCTTCCCTGGTGGTGCAGTGGTTAAGAATTCACCTGCCAATGCAGGGGACACAGGTTCGAGCCCTGGTCTGGGAAAAGCCCACATGCTGCAGAGCAACTAAGCCCGTGCACCACAACTACTGAGCCTGCACTCTAGAGCCCACAAGCCACAACTAAAGCCCACGCGCTTAGAGCCCATGCTCCGCAACAAGAGAAGCCACCGCAATGAGAAGCCCGTGCACCGCAACAAAAGTAGCCCCCGCTCGCCGCGACCAGAGAAAAGCCCGTGTGCAGCAATGAAGACCCAACGCAGCCAAAAAAAAAAAATAAATAAATAAATAAATTTATATAAAAAAATAAAGTATACACACTACTATATATAAAATAGACAACCAACTGTATAGCATATAGCAAGGGGAACTATACTCAATATCTTTTAATAACCTATAATGGAAAAAAATCTCTCACTTATATATGGAATTTTAAAAAACGAAAAGCAACCCCCAACTCCCCCCCAAGCTCACAGATACAGAGAACAGAATGGTGGCTGCCAGAGATGGAGGATGGGCAAAATGTGTGAAGGTGGTCAAAAGGCACAAACTTCTGGTTATAAAATAAGTCATGGGGATGTAGTGTACAGCATGGCGACTGTGACTAACATTACCGTATGGCATAATTGGAAGTTGCTAAGAGAGTAGACCTTAGAAGTTCTCATCACAAGAGAAAAGAAAACCCTGTAGCCACCTAGGGTGACAAATGTAACTAGACTTACTGCGGTGATCATTTTGCAATATATACAGATACCGAATCATTATGTTGTATACCTGAAACTAAAATAATGTCGTATGTTTTTTTGTTTTTTTTTTTGTTTTTTTTTGCGGTACGCGGGCCTCTCACTGTTGTGGCCTCTCCCGTTGCGGAGCACAGGCTCCGAATGCGTAGGCTCAGCGGCCATGGCTCACGGGCCCAGCCTCTCCGTGGCATGTGGGATCTTCCCGGACTGGGACACGAACCCGTGTCCCCTGCATCAGCAGGCAGACTCTCAACCACTGCGCCACCAGGGAAGCCTAATGCCGTATGTTAATTATACCTCAATTAAATAAAAAAAAAAAAGAAATGAGGAAGGGACACAGAAGAGATGGTGGGGGGAGGAAGCAGGCAGACAGGCCCCAGTTTACAGAAGCGCAGTCAGTGAAGGAAGTTCTGGGCCTCGATGGCTGCTGTGGCTGAGGACAGGGGCCAGTACCTTCAGGAGCTGTGACAGTGTGTCCAGCGCCGCAGGGGGCCCAACCTCCAAGCCTTCGTCTCGGCCCGTGGCTTTCTTCTTGTAAGTGACGTTGCCCAGGTACAGGATGGCCGAGAGGATGGAAAAGATCCTGGGGGAGAAAAGGAACCTAAGTCGGGGCACCTTCCCCAGTCGTGAGACAGCAATAGTTTCCAGTGAACTGGGCCCAAGTTTCCAGTGAACGAGGCTGAATTCGTAACACCAGCAATTCCAGTCAGAACACATGAAATTCGAAAGATGTCCAGTCCTCCACTGGGGACTCTCTTTGTGGAATAGGACTTGGGAGGCACATATCTCTATTTTTTTTTTTTTTTGGTGGTAGTGGCGTTGGGCGGGAGCTTAAAATTTTTCTTTTTACGGAGGCATAACATGCGTACAAAAGAAAAAGAAAGAAAACACACAATTCCCCAAGTATAGAGTTTTGATGAAGTGTCACAAAATGTACAGATACCTGTAACTGGCACTCAGACCAAGGAATAGAACATTTCAGGCCCTGGAACCAGCCCCACAGAGGAACCACTGTCCTGACATCTAATACCATCTGTGAACCTGACTTCGGTGAAATCACGTGTACTTGCATCTGGCCTCTTACTGAAAAGGTGTGAGATGGGGGAGCCAGGCGTGTTACCGTGTATAGCACCATCCCTTCTTAATGCTGCCGACCAGCACTTCTCAGCCTCCGCAGTGCCGGCACCTGGCTTCTACCTACCCGGCCCCCCTCCCACCCCTGCAGCGTGACACTCCAAAATGTCTCCAGGCAAGGCCAAGTGTCCCCTGGGGGCGGAATTGGGGCCCCACCACTGCTGTGTGTGGGGTTGTCCAGGTAGTCAACAAACTGGGGTCTCATTTTTGTACAGCCCCTTAGCTAAGAACGGTTCTTAAGGGAATTCCTGGTGGTCTGCACTTTCACTGCCGAGGGCGTGGGTTCAATCCCTGGTCAGGGAACTAAGATCCCGCTGGGTGGGGTGGTGGGGAGGAACGGTTCTTCAATTTTTAAAGGGTCGTTAAGAAAGAAAACAGAATGCAAAGAAGAACATGCCACAGAGACCACGTGGCTCACGAAGCTGAGAATATTTACTATCTGTCCCTCTCCAGAAAGTTTGCTGGCCCCTGCAGGGATATATCACAATGTGTTTATTTATTTAACCTCTGGTTGGTGGGCATTTGGGAGGGTTTCCAGGTTTGGGGGCTGTTATAAACAAGGCTGCTGTGTGCCTTCATGTGGGTGTCTCTGGGTGAGCAAATGTATGCATTTGGTTGTGTACACACATCCACAGTAGGAACTGCCGAATGGTTGTCCACAGCAGTTGGCCCCATTCGTGCCCCCCTAGCACCATGCTCGGCAGAGATGTTCCCTCTGGGTATCCTGGTCACCCGGGCAGGTGTGGAGAACACCCTGTGTGGTTTTGAAGAATTAAAACAATTTTTAATTGTGGTCAAACACACATCATATAAAATGTGCTTTCTTGACTGTTTTCGAGTGTATGGCTCCATACTGTGAAGTATACCCACACTGTTGGGCAAAAGCCCTGTGGTGTTTTGTTTTCTGGGTAGATATACCTGAGTAAATTTTATTTTATTGGATTTCTTTCTTCATCTACTGAGATAGCGTAGTTTTCTGCTCATTAACAGAATCTGTTAATTAGTCTGCTAATGTGGGGCTTAAAATTTTTAAATGATGGAGGAATTCCCTGGTGGTCCAGTGGTTAGGACTCCGTGCTTTCACTGCTGAGGGCCCAGATTTGATCCCTGGTCGGGGAACTAAGATCCCACAAGCCAAGTGATGCAGCCAAAAAAAAAAGATTTTAAAATGATGAATGACCTTTGAAAAGCCCTGTGGTTTTAATTGGCATCTCCCAATGGCTAATGACGAGCATCCCCTGTCACTGCGCTACTCTCCTTAGTGAGGCTCCTACGAGGGGGTGGGTCACATCTCAGAGTGACTGGTAAGCCCCAGGGGTGCCTGTGTGGGAGATGGCAGGGCGGCTGGGCCCGCCCACTTACTGCTTCTTGGTGGCAGGGAGGAAGCCCACCATCTCCATGGCCTGCTTGAGTCTTTCAAAGTCATGCTTGAGGTCCTCCCCATCTTCAATCTTCAAGTTATGCTGAAAAACAAAGTTGGCAGTGCTCTGGGTACTTCTGGGCTGGTGAGGGTGGCGTGCGAGGATGATTTTGGCTGGAACTGATGGGGTATGGCCCAGGACGTGGGGAATGAATGGGGTCCTTTATGCCACCCCCCTCTGGGCCTCCTTGGAGTCGGTTTGGGGGCTAGAGAGGGCCAAGGCGGACGGCCTCTGACCTCCCAGCAGTGCATAAAGAGCCCGTGGGGAACAGAGGCTGCATTTGTGGTTGGGTCTCGGGGCTGTTTACCTGGTTGAGGTAGAAATAATCTTCAGGTTGCTTGAGCTGAAATTCCTGACGCTCTTCCTCGCTGACGCCAAGTAACAAATAATAAAACACATGGTAGTTCCTGTAGGTCAAAATTAGGAGAAAAAAGTTGTTTTTGGAGGCCGAGTGACAGCTACTCTTCAAACCACTATTAATACTGCTTTGGAGACCAGGCCAGGGAGGAAACAGCAGCTCGACTATGTACAAATTTGAGACAATAAGTCGATTCTTAAAATGTCTTAAGAAACAAACAAACAAAAAAAAAAAACAAACCCAAAAATCAAACCAGGAGCTTCTCCAGCGAGTAGATTCCTCAGGTGGTGGGCATATGTCTTGCTCACTGGGGGATCAGAGATGCTTCTAATCTAACCACATTCTGGCAGACATCTGAGCACCTACTCCAGTAAAAGCCCCGGGGAGGCACAAGAAGGTGGCAAAGCTCACGCTCCCAGGAGATCCGCCATGGCCTCCTGTAGATTTCCCCCATCTCAGGACATCTGCTTCTTTCCTTCATAGGGAAGAAGGTGGATGTGATGGATCACCAAGGAAATATCCCCCTACCTCTCATCCTTCTCTTGAGAGACCAGGCGAGACTTTTCAAGCAGGTACTTTTCGACAACAGCTCTGTCATCAAGAGGAAAAAGAAGGACAAGTGTTACATGTTAATACTGTTTCCTTGAAGAACAAGAGTGATTTGTTACCATGGAAAAGCCAGTTGCAGATTAACATCCCTGGACCCACGGTAAACACAGGGACCTAAAGGTAATCACCTTGAGTGTGGTAAACAAGCAACCTAAATGTTGAAAATCTTACTCTAAAGGTAAATACAATCATCATAAATGTGCCTCGCCCTACGACTACCATCTATAAAAATAAGGAACCTGGGCTGGCTACTTCTGCCCTCCAGACCAGATTTGGGATGACAGCTGTATGGAAGCCCAACCTGGCGTCACGCAGGACGCCCCACAGGTGGCAGGAATTGAAACGATTGGACCAATGTGCCCACTAATAACACTGGAAGGTTGAACCCTGCTCCCACCATCTCCCCAGCCATGAAATGTTTCTCTAATTGAAAATCGAAATACAAGATAATGGATTCACTTTTCCATTCTTTTTGAAACAACTTTATTGATGATTGATACACGATAAACTGTACATACTCAAAGCACGCAACGGGATGAGTTTTGACTGGGTCCTTTCACGTAATTTTCAAAAATAGCTTTATTAGGCATAATTGATGCACAACAGACTTAGAGTGTGTGACTGGATGAGTTGTGACACATGCAAATCCCTGTGAGTCCACCACCATGACCAAGATAGTGACCACATCCATCACCCTGAGAAGTCTCTGTGGGACCTTTGTCATTTCTCCTGCCACCCACCCCCAAGCAGCCACTGACCATCCCCTAAAGATTAGTTTGGATTTTCTAGAATTAAAAAAAAATAGGGGATTTCCCTGGTGGTCCAGTGGTTAGGACTCCGTGCTCCTAATGCAGGGGGCCCAGGTTCGATGCCTGTTCAGGGAACTAAGATCCCACATACCGCAACTAAGCCCTCGCACCACAGCTACTGAGCCTGTGCACTGCAACTAGAGAAGCCTGCATGCGCAATAAAGAACCAGCACGGCCAAAATAAATAAATAAATAAATAAATAAATAAATAAATAAATAAATAAAATAGACTCATTTAGTATGTACAGTACAGCTGACCCTTGAATAACACAGGTTTGAACTGTGGGTCCGCTTATACGTGGATTTTTTCAACAGTAAACGCTACAGTCCTACGTGATCTGAGGTTGGTTCAATCCATGGATGTGGAACCAGATACGTAGGAACCATGGATCTGGAGGAACCTCAGATACAGAGGACCAACTCTAAGGAATCTTTGGATTTTCGACTAACCCCTGCATTGTTCAAGGGTTAACCGAATATTGTATCTGCTTACTTTCACTCAACGCAATGATTCTGAGATTCAGCCACATTGTAGCGTGTATCAGAACTTCATTCTTTTTTATGGCTGAATAGTAGTCTGCACGTACAGACACACCACATTTTGCTTATCTGTTTATCAGTTGATGGACATCTGAAGGACCTGGGTCCATGAGGCTATGTGGGCTCTGGGGCAGGAATAAGGCATGTCTGCGGCCACATCCTCAATGCTAACAGAGACATCAAACATTCCCTGGAGATCTACTACGAGGTTCTAGGCACTGTTTTGCAGGGATTCAATGACCTGGATTTAAATGTCCCCAGGTATGGGCACTGTGGCTCCCACCGATGGACTGGATGAGGTGCTAAAAATTGGGAAAGGCCACACGTTGCTTGGGACCCCACAGGAGGGAGGTGGCCTGGCAGGGACCTGAGCCTGGCAGTGGCCCTGCCTCTCATGGGATCCACGATCACCACGTGTGTGAGCTGTACAGGTCTGCAGGTCATCCTCATCTGAACCCATCTTGTTACACTGAAGAGGAAGCTGGTGCCCGAGGGGTGGCAGGGTCGGGCCCCTGGTCCAGGACCTGCTGGATGCTGCCTGCCTCTCTCACAGGACGGCAGTCTTCTGTCTGCAGCCTTGCACAGACACATGCACACATACAACCTGCATGGGTGGGTTTCCAAGGGCTCAGACTGTGCTGTCTCTTCTTTCAAACCCGTATTTTCTTCCATTCCTTCCACTGGCCAGTAACTTGTAGTTCTCAGCAGTTTGTTTTCCTGGGGGAGGAGGCTGCGTCTGCTCCTAGACTCACATTTTCATCTCAGTCTGTAGCTGATTCCCCGTACTGTGTCGGCATATGGGGGAGGACAGCGACCTCTCGGGGGCACCGAGCTGTCATTTGACTGGCCATCACCTCTTCCCTTTGCTGATCATTCTGGGAGCCTAGGCCCCTACGGGGGTCTTGAGGGAGCCAGGGATCCCGCTGGCACTGAGCCCTTGAGCCCACAGGAAGACGAGGCCTTGCAAATTGGGGAACTGGGGGAAGACTTGGACTGCCCCTGACCCTTGGCCTCAGCGGGAAGTGGCATCGAGAAGTGTCACCTGCCCAAAAGCAGAACCGGGTCTGGGCCTGCTCCTCGTGAGCTGGCGGCAGCTGCTCCCTGGACAGGAAGTGTACCTCCCTCCTCGGAGTGTGGGCAGGCCACAGTCAAGGGCCGAGGCAGGACTTCCTTTCCTGAATCTGAGGCCATAGATAGGACTCTAAAGCTGGCCTATGAGATCCAGCCACCCAGGGCCACAGGAGCTGAGCCTGACAGGAGCTGAGGTGGGACAGGCTGGCCACTCAGCTGAGGGCCAGCCCTGCTGGTGTGCTGGATCGAATGGTGGCCCCCAGAAGACATGTCTACCTGGAACATGTGACTGTGACTGTGAAAAAAGGTCTTTGCAGGTGTAATTCAGTGAAGGATCTGGAGATCAGATCTTCCTCCATGGTCCAGATGGGCCCTAAATCCAAGGACAAGTGTCCCAAAAGACAGAAGAGAAGATCACAGAGAGACTCAGGGGAGAAGACCACGTGAAGACAGAGGCAGAGATTGGGGTGATGCGGCCACAAGCCAAGGATGCCTGGAGCCCCCAGAAGCTGGAAGAGGCCAGGAGGGATCCACCCCTAGAGTCTCTGGAGGGAGCGTGGCCCTGCCCACACCTTGATCTTGGACTTCTGACCTCCGGAACTGTAAGAGAATAAACTATTGTTTTGAGCCAATCGGTTTGTGGTACTTTGTTTCAGCAGCCACAGGACGTGAAATTGAGAACGCAGGAAGGAGCGGTCTGGGAGGAGAAGGCGGGGAGCGGTGCCCACTGGCAGCCAAGGCTCTGGCTTCTGGCCTGCAGAGCCAGCCTGGGACCCAGGAGAACATGTGCAGCCTTTTGGTGTCTCTGCTCCCAAGGAGCCACTGGAACTAAAGCAACTGTTTCTGTGTCCTCTACCCAGTAAGATACGCTGGGCCTTTCCTGCTGGTCAGAGGCTCTGCAATGTGACAGATACAACTGTGCAAAATATGGACCCATGGGAGAAAAGCAGATTTAAAATAAGGAGTGAGGGGGAACTCCCTGGCGGTCCAGTGGTCAGGACTCAGCGCTTTCACTGCCGGGGCCCGGGTTCAATCCCTGGTCAGGGAACTAAGATCCGGCAAGCCACGCAGCACAGCATAGAGTAGATTAGAGTAGACTAGAATAGAATAAAATAAAGTAAAATGAGTGAGGGTCTTTGTGGAGAAAGGGCTGAAACCTGCAGGGCAGGTGGGGACAGGTGGGTGGCTCCGCCCATGCAGATGCCAAGCTGGGCCCAGCAGTAGTCGGGAAGGGACCACTGGACAGCCCATGGGGGGGCTGAGGCCCACTTCCAAGTGTCCCTGAGGGCTAAGGGGCCAGAGCAGATGCTGCGTTTATTGAGGGTCTCTCTCCTGCACTACTGCCCATCAGGGCCTGGGCAGTGGGAAAAAGGAAAGAAGCCCGGGGCTGAAGGATTTGGGAAAATAACATTTCTGTCCTCGTCTTGAACAGGCACCATCAACTGAAATGATCGTCAGTTAGGTTTGGATGGACAGAAGAACCTGGATACTTTGAAGTCCTGGAGGACCTCTCCCTTCCTGAAACACCGGCGCCTTCTCACGGCCTCCAGGGGCCTGTTGCCCGGGTCTCCCCACGTCTAACATTTAAGGCTTCTTATCCTGAGGCTCAGAACATCACCTGGAGCCTTCGCAAATCCCACTGCCACTGCAGACCCTCACATCAGAATGTGGAGGGGCTGGGTTCCTTCGAGCCACCAGGCAATGGACTGTGCCGAAAAGCCTTTTTTTTTCCCACTGTGAAATAGTTTTATTGGCTCATAAGACCTTTGCCTGTTAGAAAAATATCCCAAACCCTATGCAGTATTAAATCACAATTATATTTTTTTAACTACTTGAAACTACCCAGAATATAATTTTTTTAAAGAAAAATAAATCCTATAGTATTAAATTCTGAAATGACATTATGACAAAATAGATAATTCCTTGTAACATTAACTCATTGCATAAAGCTGCCAGATATTTTCATTAGTATAACCATTGCACAGAGTGCAAATGGACACAATTTCTTTCTTTTTTCTGGGGAACACAATTTCAACATTACACATTTAGCTGAATTTAACTGTGCCCTCACCTAAGGAACTCACATTTCTGGCACAAAATGTAGACCTGTTTTAACTTCCACCAGGCAGTCAACTTCACAATCCAGTTACCACCTATGGACTCATCCACCTATTCATCCATGTGTCCATCCAAATCCATCAATCTACCCACCAGCCTCTCATGAATCTACCCATCCACCAATGAGTCCATCCATCCATCCATGAATCTATTCATCCATCCACCCATCCATGAATCTACCCATCCATCCATCCATCCATCCATGAATCTACCCACCCATCCATCCATCAATCTATCCATTTTTCCACCCATCCGTCCATCCACCCACCCACCCATGAATCCATCCATCCATCTACATACCCTCCCTCTCACCCACCCACCTCCTTTGAGTACTTTCCTGGACAACTGCCTCACTTTGCTACCCAGCATCACGTCTCCTTCTAGCTAAAGGGGCATGTTTGGCAAATGCCAGAGTCCACATCAACTCTCCCTGTGGCATCCTTAGACCCACTGAATTAGAAACGTCAAGACCAGGGCACCTGTGGCGTGCCCTTGCCTGTTCTTGGCAAACTCTATCATGCTAGGACCTCTAGCTCACTATGCTTACTCCGTGGGTGCCTGGGCCCACGGGGCTGCCCTGGGGAAGGTAGGGTTGGTTACGAAGGTGCCGCCCCTCCCCCACCCACACTCCCACCTCGACCCACCGCTCAGACTTTCACATCAACGACTGAAAGTCACACTTGCTTCCCTGTACGATTCACAAATGCCTGCTGGCCCACGATTTCAGCACCCAGCTCTCTGCTGGCTCAGTCCTGGCACCCCGCCGCAGGGAAGCTCAGGACCTCAGACCGAGGGCTGAGTGCACAGCCTGGGTGGCTACAGACTCACCCTCTCACGATGCCGCTCTCCAGGTAGTTGACCTGGATAAATTTCCCAAATCGGCTGGAATTGTTGTTGTGAGCCGTTTTAGCATTCCCGAAAGCCTGGGAGGAAAACAAAAGGAGGTTTTCAGGTTGTGAGGATGAAGTTTCTACAGGCCTCGGCCTGGAGCCTGGGGGCTCCCTGGAAGTCACGCAGAGACTCCAGGAGAGACCTGGAGAACAGAAAGGTAGGTAGCCCCAGCGCATCCCACGGGCTTACTCTTTATCTCTGTGTTTGAGGGTGTGGAAGGGGTTCAAGTTTTAAGTCCTGGACATTAGAAATGCCAATCGTCAGAATTCTTTTTCAGTAATAACTGTTCACGTAGCAAACTCCGGCCTGTGGGCCAAATCCAGTCCACTGCATGTTTCTGTGTTGCCTGTCAGCCAAGAGTGCCTTTTACATTTGTAAATGGTTTCAAAAAAAACACCCCCCAAAACCCAAAAAAACAAAAAACCCCAAGATGAGTAATATTCCCTGCCATGTAAAAATCCTATTCCCACGTCAGCATCCATAAATGAAGTGTGTTGGCACACAGTCAGGACCGTTCATTTACTGGTTGTCCACGACTGCTTTTCTGCCGCGATGGCAGGGTAGCTGTGACAGAGACCATCTGGCCTGCAAAGCCAAAAATATTTATTATCCAGAATATTTACTTCCAGAAGGAGTTTGCTAGGCCCTGGGTTGATACGGGCTCCAGGCTGGACACCTGCAGTGTGAGGGAGCTGACGTGGGGACAGGTCCCAGGCTGGAGGGGTCCTGCAATTCCATGGGATGACAAGCTGGTTCACTGCAATTTTTTTTTTTAAAAAATTGGAGTAAAACTAGCATAACATAAAACTAAGTTTTTAAAAGTGAACACTTCAGTGACATTGAGTACATTCACTATGTTGTGCAACCATCCCCTCTATCTAGTTCCGGAACATTTCCGTCACCCCCAGAGGAGACCCGTCCCCATGAGCCGTCACTCCCCAACTCCCTCCCCCAGCCCCCGGTAACCACGAATCTGCTTTCTGTCTCTGGATTTGCCCGTTCTGGACATTTCACCTAAGTGAGGGCATACACTAGGTGGCCTTTTGCATCCGACTTCTTTCCCTCAGCCTGATGTTTTCGGGGTTCAACCACACTGTGGTAAGAATCAGGGCTTCATTCCCAGTATATAGAGGAAAGGCTGCATAGTGCTCAGAGCCTGTGGCTTGGTCAAGTTCCCGTGGGGTCTCCCACGTGACCACCATCCAGATTACAACAGGGAACACCCTCTGTCCCCCACGAAGGTTCCTGGGGTACCCCCTTTCCACATGGTACCCAGACAGGGAGAACAGCCAGGGAGAGGGTGTGGTGGAGCCTTGGGGCGCACTCAGGGCAGGAAAGGTATCTGGGGAGTGGGGTTCCCTGTTTTGGGGGAGTGAGAGGCCAGTATAAGAGGTGGTGGTGAGGCCGGGCAGAGGAAGGGAAGAGGCAGAGATGGCATGGCGGGGGGTGACACCCCGAAGTTCCACGCACAAAGGGAAGCTTGGCAGAAACGAAAAAGGTGTCAGGCTCACACTGTTCCCGTTTGAGGAGGCTGAGCTGGGCAGAGGAGGTTGGAGGGAGGAAGGCGGCAGCTGGAAGGAGGTGGGAAGGCCACTGCCAAGGTCTGGATATGTGTGTGGGGGGCGGGGGACAAGGGCAGGGTGCAGAGAGGTGGCCAGGCTCTCAGGGGAGCCAGGAACAGGGAGACACCGAAAGGAGCCGGGATTTTCTTGAAATCCTCATTCTGCAGGGGGGATGGATGCAGGTCCCTCATTGATCAGAGCTTCTGGTGCGACCGCCTGAAGGCAGAAGCCCCATAAAAAAACATCTGCTGGAAGGCCTGGGGTTCTTCCTCGGAAAATGGTTCCATTCAGCAGAGCTTGCGATCAGGGCTGAGGCCCCCCGGTTGGGCCCATGCGCCTGTCACGCTCTTGGCTGATCAGGTCACAGGATGAGTGACTTCCTGCCCAGCTGCCCCTGGGGCTCCAGACCCCAGAAACGGGCCTCGCTGTAAAACCTGAACCAACTGCCAAGTTGCCAAGCAGGGGAGTGACAGAGGAGGAGGCGGCCCCAGAGAGGCAACCCGGCCCTGACTGCAAAGGGGGTACCTTCAGGGTGGGGTTGCGGGAGCCCTTTGAGGGGGGGTCTCCACCTGGCCTGGTGGAGCAGAACCGAGCTTGAGAAGGTGCTTTCTGGAGTCAGACAGCAGCCACAGAGACCACACCCCCTCCTCTTCTTCACAGCATCCTGATGTGTGTGACCGAGCTATAGGCCAGCTGCTGGGGGCCAGGCCATGGTCTGCCCCGCTCTCCTGACCTCAGCACTGCTGACACTTGGGGTGGGATCCTTCTCTGGGGCGGGGCCGTTGTGCTGTGCACTGTAGGGTGTTGAGCAGCATCCCTGGTCTCCACCCACCAGATGCCGGTAGCATCTGGGGCAACGCAGAACATCCCCAGAGAGAGCTGAATTGCCCGAGTTGAGAATCACTGCTGTGTACAGATGGAGGTAAAAGGGGTTTGCAGGGTCGGGTTGTCTGGGGCTCCCTCCTGTCATGAGGGTCCCCACACGCACTGCAGGCGTTGATGGGCTCCCTGGCGAAGAAAACTGTCTTTCCAGGTTTAACCTCCTGTTCCCTCTGAGTTCAGCTTTTAAAGGGGTAAAGCCCATGGGGTAAAGCCACAGCTCTGAGAAAAGCAGACAGCAGATCTGTCTCCTCCTTTCCTTCCAGACCCTGCAGGGTGGTGTCCGAGCTGAGGACAGACCTGCTTTGTGGTAAAATGAGCTCCCACGAGCGAGCATGCCAAGTCCTGCATGTCCTAACTTCAAACAGATGGCAGAGGGGTGCCCGACACCGAGTGGGCTCCCTCCAGGGGCAAGTCCTAAGTCCCTGCAGTGCCTGTGTTCAGGGCCTCCGCAGAGACAGCCCAGAAATGCACATTTGCATCCGGAAGAGCCATAGTGGTCCCTTCTGAACTCGGGACAAGTCTCTGTGGCGATTTCTAAGGAAACAACCAGGCCTGGCGTCCTGGGGATAAGAGGGAATGTCTTCGGGATGTGAGGGCCCACCATCTCTCTGGTTCTGCGATTACCAGCGCAGGGCCTAGTGACCTCATGCGTCTGGTATGCGGTCTCAACACACTGCGACTTTTCAAAGCTGATCTAAAAATATCCGGTTGGTGCTATTATACGTCCCTTAGAGGAGGAGGAAACGCTGGCCTGGCACCCGAAGCCAGGGGAGCTATTGTGTAGCTGTTCCCGGGGCCGTGCACTGCCTCCAAGCACAAGGGTGGCTGGTGTGCCCGGTGGATCATGTGGGGTTGGGGATGGATGGAAGGGATGAAGCGGGACCTGGGTGCCAGCAGTGATGCGATATGATCTGGCACTGGCGCAGGCGTGGCCACATGCTCATGCTGTCTTCCCATCACGTCAGACGATCCACGGCTCTGGCAAAACGCTATTCGAGAAAGGCCTCTACTTTCTTTGAAATGCTTTTTTTCCCTTTTATAATATAAAAGACATGTTTCTCACATAAGCTGTACACTTGGAAAAAAAGATAGAACCATGCTAAAAGTTTACCTAACGAAAGGAAAAAACCATAAAGAGATGACCCCTTAATTCAACCCCACCCCCAAGCACGGTTTCTAGGTAAAATGAACGAAGCAGCCGTACCCTGACTTTCTCAGATCGTGTGCCCCCTCCAGGTGCCCCCCCCCCCCGACAAGGATGTCAAGAGCCAGGGGATGTCTGGCTGTCTTCTAACTGCCTCTGTCTTTGAGGTTCTCCTTTGGGGAGACTGAAAAAGCTTTTTTTAAATCAAAGACATCCAGGGTTGGGGACTTCCCTGGTGGTCCAGTGGTTAAGAATCCCCCTTCCAATGCAGGCGACACCGGTTCAATCCCTGGTCGGGGAACTAAGATCCCACGTGCCGCGGGGCAACTAAGCCTGCGCGCCAGAATGAGAGAGAAGCCCGTGCACCTCAATGAAGCGAAGAGCCTGTCTGTGCACCACAACGAAAGATTCTGTGCGCTGCAACTAAGACCCAACAGGCCCCCCCACCCCGAAAAAAAACAGACATCCAGGGTTGAGCAGCCTACATAGCCAGAAATTTCCAGGCGGTACATTTTCTATCTAAACAGGATGGCTCTTCTCTCTGTTGGAACGCGCAGTAAGTATTTTAGGAAGAACGGCGATATAACATCAAAGAATGACCTGTGGTGTACACCAGCCCCACGCCAGGAGTGCTGCGGCCTTGTGACTCTTTCCTTTGCTCGAATTCCTCTAAGGGGCAGACCTGCCTTCCTCATTTCCGATGAGGAAACTGAGGCACAGAGAGGTCAACTGACCTCCCCGAAGTCTGCCCCGACCCCCAACCCACACCATGCCCGTAGCCGCTCAGTCCCTGGTCCAGGCTGGTTCTCAGAGCTGGGAGCCAGGTGAGCAGGCCTGAGACTTTTCGGGGTGTCTGCCTGCCCCGGCAGCCCGGCAGGTGGATTCCCGAGCCTTGAGTTCACACCTGGTCTCTTGTGCATCCCACTTGAAAACCGGACAAGCCTTGAGACGGACTGCATTAGGCAAACAGTGTTTTGCTTTCCGATTTCAAAACTGAAAAGCCCCATTGAATGAGCTCACCAAGGCAAACGTGCTTGCTATCTCCTGTGTTGACAGTTGACCCCAGAGAAGGGGTTTCCCTGGAGAGAAGTCCCTCAGCCTCACCTTGCATGGTGGTGGTCCTTCCAGCCAGGCGGAGGTGGCCTGAACTGGGATAACTCCTTTGCCCTCAGATACACCTGCAGCCGTCCTCACTTGCTGCGGTGGTTTCGTCTTGGTTGTGGGGCCGGCCTTCTGTTTTCCTCATCTAGCCGCAGGGACCTCCCTTCCCAAGTGTGTGGTGCTTCTGTACATGCGGTTTCATTCATTCACTTGACAACAATGTATTGGTCGGCTGCCGTTGTGTCTGGCACCGTTGTAGCCTCAGAGAGCCCCCTCCCAGGTGGTGCTCCGACAGGGACGCCCCCTCCACGTCCACCTTGGCCATGGCTCAGATGTCACCACCTCCCGACACCCTGGAGGCTGCCCACTGCCTCTCATGACCTTGACACTGCCCCTCCCCCTGCGATGCCACATCTGGGCGGAGCCTCTGTTCCCCACCCCGGGACCACAAGCCATGCCATACAGGACTTCCGAATCTCTTGTGTCCAGTCAAGGCCAGAGAGGAGTGACCACTGTTGCCAGGAGAGGCTGTGAAGGGTAAGAGAACACTAGCAAATATTAGGCCACTGTGAAGCCTAAAAATGGGGCTGAAAGGGAGACTGTCTCCCGCTCACTGGCCTGCAGGAGCCCTCTTGTTCCAGCCCTGGGTGTGGGTGCAGAAAGGCAACACCCGAGGGTGACTGGGAACCAGCCCTGGCACGGCAGCCCCACCGCTGGAACTCGGGCTATTTTATTTTCCCAAGTGCTCTCCAAGTTCCAGGCGTACCTTTCTACGTGAAACGGCGCTCAGCCCATGCCCAGATCGTGTCCATTTGGGGACACAGGCGACTGCCGGACCCGCAGGAGGAGAGCTGGGAGGCGTCCCATGGCCCGAGGTGCCCTGGAGATCTGCTCTGCTGTGTCTGCTGAGCAAACATCCCCAGGGGCATCCAGTCAGGCTGGGGCTCTCCTGTGTGGAAATGCCAGGAAAATAACCCCCAGGTGTGTGTGGGTGGAGGGCTACTTCCTGGTGAGAAGTCCAGGAGAACAGCTCTGCGTCGGCAGGGGATTCGGACAAATTAGTTCACTGCTCTTGAGTTTCAAGTTCCTCTCCTGTAAAATGAAGGGGTAAACCCCTGTCTTCTCAGGTTGTTTGAGGACGAAACGGGACCATCTGTGTGAACCAGGGGCGGGCCAACTTGTTCCATGAAGGGCCAGCTAATAAATATTTGGGGCTCTGCTGCAACAACTCAACTCTGCTGTGGGAGCGTGAAGAAGCCACAGACGACCCGTACATGAATGGACGTGGCCATGGGGAGGACGCCTACTTGATGCCCAGGATGGGGGGAATGCGGGGTGGGTGGCAGGCTTAGACATTGACCTCTACCGGGGTCAGCAAATTACGGCCAGCCACTTGTTTCTGTGTGGTCTGTGAGCTAAGAATGGTTGTCACATTTTTAAACGCTTGAAAAAAAAAATCAAAAGAATATGTCACAACACATGAAAGTGATATGAAATTCAACGTGCAGCCACCATGAATAAAGTTCTGTTGGCGCACAGCCACGTCTGTTTACGAACGGTCTGTGTCTGCTTTTGGACTATGGCAGAGCTGAGTCGTGGTGGTGAAGACTGGTCCAGCAGAGCTGACAATACTGACCCTTGGGTCCTTTACAGGGTAGGTGTGCCAGCCACTGTTCTAGAGGCTCTCGGTTAAACGTCCCCTTCTCCCAAAGGAGGCCAGGGCAGTGCTGGGGCCGGGAGAAGACTCCAACACTCAGACATGCAAGGTGAGCATGACAGGGTGTGAGTGTTGCCTGGGCTGACTGGTCTCCCCCCAAAGCACTGTAGGGACACAGAGAAGCAGGACCAGGAAGCATGGAGGACAAAATGGGCCAGTGGAGTCACAGGCTTAGAGGGGCTGTGTGGAGAGACAGAAAAGCTCCCTGGGGGCTGGGAGCGGAGGGGGTGGGAGGTGGGGAAGGGAGAAGCACGGCTGATGTGATTTCCACAGAGATGCTGTGCAGAGAACAGATGGAGGGAGGTGGATCCAGGGAGGGTGAGGACAAGGATGATGGTGGGAAGGGGGTGGCGATGACGGTGGTGAGAGGCGGCGGCTGTGGGGAGGAAGATGGGACCCCCGACCCCCTGCCAACCCACGTAGGTGATAGCTGCAGGCTCTGTGGGCCTGTGGATGCCGGGCAGGAAGTGGAGGAATCACCCCCAACCTCATGGCTCCCCAAATCACAGATGAGGAAGTGGAAACTTTCCAGGACCTGGCTGACATCCAGCCTTAGCCTGGGTTCTGTTCTCTTCCTGTTGCCCACGGGGCTTGGGACACCTGGCAGGCTGGATGGACAGACAGACGGGCGGATGGAGGCACGTAGAGAGAGCTGAGTGCTGACAGGACATAAGACTCACCCCATCTCCGTGCCCCCAGTTTGTAACAGGCTCTGTTACTCGTATCCGGAAGGGCACTGACTGTCAGCCACAGATGGACAGAAACGCTGAAAACAAGGGCTCCTGGGGCCAGAACAAGGCCCTTTGAAACGGACAGATTCCTACCAGGGGCTGAAGTTTCACGGTAGACTGTGTCGTGGAGTGAGTGGCAGGGAGGTGGGGTGATCAAATCTTAGAAAAAAAAAAGAAAGAAGAAATCCAGTATGAAACAAGTTATTGTATCTCATACTTCACTGAATTTTGGTTTAGGTTATAAATGAAACCACGTGTAGATCACAGAAAGAATAAAGAACAAATTAAACTTTGATGGGGGAGGGTCTTGCTTGGTTCTTACTGTACCAAAAATATTTGAGGGATTCATCAAGATCCCTGAGGGCTCATCTTATCCATTTGATACCCAAGTCATTCTCTTTGGGGTTTACTTGGTTCTTTTTCTCAGGTTTTAGAGTTGGGAAATTAATTCGCTTACTTTCATTTGCTCATATTTATGGATATAATGTGTTTACGGCTATGAACTGTCCTCTCATTACTGCTTTAAACACATCTCATGGATTCTCATAATACACAGTTTTGGTCACTGATTTCCAGAAAATCCACAATTTTGGTTTTTAACTTCCCCTTCATCCAAGACTTAACAGAAGGCTAGTTTTTCTTTAAAAAAATTTTTTTTCCATATGGAAGGGCTTTAAAAAAATTAATTTCTAGTTTTATTGCATTGTTAAGAGCACTGACTAATATTTCCCATTTTGGAAATTCTAGATGCTTTCTCTGTGACCTGATACAGGGATGAGTTTTGTGAACATCCCACGAATACTTAAGACTTATTCTCATATTGGAGGGAAGGGTTTGCAACACGGCCACAAGATCTGCCTAAATGTGTGGTTTGGGCATCTTACATCCCTGCTTATTTGCTGTCCACTCAACGAGCCTTATGTTATGTGCTTGTAACTATCTCTGCCAGTATCTTTTATAATTGCTGCTTTGTAAAAGCAGCTGCTGTGTTTTATGATGCATAGATGTTGACAACTATTATTCCTTGAGAGTACGTTGAGGATGTTGGCATTACGATGAATCTTCTTCATCACGCGACGTTCAGAGGCCTGAGCTCTACCTTTTACACGTCACGACTGCAGCCGTGTTCTATCCTGTCTGATACATTTGTGCCTGTCCCTTTACTTTTAGCTTCCTGAACTACTTTGGTTTAGTTGTGTCTTGTTCATAAGGCACGGAGTTGAACTTGGCTTTGTGAGTCAAGCTGAAAATTCTCTCCGTTTAGGCAGAATGAACCTGTTTAGATTTAGCAACACGATGGACTCGTTCCCTTCTGAAATTCAGGCTTCCATCACTCGCTCTCTCCCCCATCTGCTGCTTGTGAGTGTGGCTGAGTAACTGTAAGTCGGAGCAATTCTCCAGGTCGCTTTTGATGACTTCCTGAAATCACGCACCTTTTGCAAGATCTTTCAACCTCACTTTGCACCTGATCTGGTTTGCATTTGTGTGGTGGGATGCGTCCGGGAGAGAGGACCCACTAGGCCTGGCGGACCGGAAGGAGCCATGCTTGGGCTGAGCCGCGTGGGGAGTGTGAGTGGAGGGCTTGTTCCGTAAGTGGCGGCTCGTTAGGGAAGGTTTCATTTTAGGATGTCTGTTTCCCTGCACAGATCCCAAACTGCATGCATGGCGCTGCTGCTGAGAACGGCAAGGACTTCTGATACTTTCCATGCAGCAAAACTAAGCGCTGGCATACGTGAGGCAAGTTGAGCTTCCAGGGGTGGGCTGGAGGGACAGTCTGTGGTCTCCAGAGCTCCCTCCACCCTCCCTACGGGTGCTGTAGCCTCTCTCCAAACTCCTGGGGAGAGGGATGCCCCTTGGGGCCCCAGGCTCCCCTTGGGCCCACCCTCCATACCTGGGGTGAGCAAACCTGTCATCCTGGGGCTCCCCTGATTACAACAGTGGGGAAGGAGAGTCAGAATTGTCAAGATTCCCCCGCCCCCCACCATGAGTCACCACTACCTTGCTGCTCTGGTAGGTTACGGTGAGAGAGAGAAAAGGTTGAGAATCCAAGTATGAGCTGTGGGGATTTGTTAAACATACAGACTTGGGAGCTTCCCTGGTGGCGCAGTGGTTGAGAGTCCACCTGCCGATGCAGGGGATGCGGGTTCGTGCCCCGGTCTGGGAAGATCCCACATGCCGCGGAGCGCCTGGGCCCGTGAGCCATGGCCGCTGAGCCTGCGCGTCCGGAGCCTGTGCTCCGCAACGGGAGAGGCCACAGCAGTGAGAGGCCCCTGTACCGCAAAAACAACAACAACAACAAAAGAAAACATAAAAAAGATACAGACTTGGGCCTCAACCCAGACTTGCAGAATTTCTGGAAAGGCTAAGGAGTCAAAATTCCTAAACCAGAGCCTGAGGCTATTCTGATTCCTGGAAGGGTGAGAACTATTGCCCTAGGGTTTATTATGAGAATGAACTATCTCTAGGGAGAAATAAAGCAAGAGGGTGTCTACTTACACCCCTCCCTCTTTCTTGAACACCTGGAGTAGGGGTCTTGATAGTCTACAGTGGGACAGAGCAAACAGCTTCATGCTCAGTGTACTTAGTTTAATTAGACAGCTTTCCTCACGCTTAGCCCCAAGAGACGGGAAACTTTCATATTCCGGAGTTTCACCGAGATCAGCCACTCCCCACCAGTAGTACCCCAACCCCAGATGGGTCCAATTCACATCCTGACTGCCACCCGGTAGCCTTGTTCAGCCAGGCACTGTAAGGTGGAGGGGAGAGGGAGAAGAAATCAGGCCCCCGTGATGATGAAGGAACAGGCGCAGGAAGAAAAATCATTGCCCAGAGCCACCTCTCAGCTGTGATTCCTCATAGCCCCGAGAAGCAAGGGATTATCTAGGAAACTGGGCTCAGTGGCTTGGCCCCAGTCCTGACAAGAGGTTGTGCTTTGATGCAGGCTCAGCTGGGAAGCCAGTACCGTGGACACCACCCTGGCTGCTGGACACTGTCACCTGTACACACCAGCGGGGCCACCAGCTGGAGCCCGGGCAGTGGCAGGAAATATTTCAGAGGAAGAGACAACAGGATATGCTATTAGCGAGTATGCAGGCGATAGAGGAAAGCACCAAAGACCAGTGGTGATGGCTCAGCCGACCGAAATGGAGAAGTAGGAGAGGGCAGAGGTGCGTGGGGTCAAAGTTCAGTTTGCCAGGACCTCACCTGAGATTTGCATCTCATGGATGTGGTGGGATTTTGTCTAAGTGTGTGTGTGTGTGTGTGTGTGTGTGTGTGTGTGTTGGCGGAGGGGGGGGTCCACAGACTATGCCCCACGGGCCAAATCTGGCTTGATACCTTTCTTTTCTTTAATAACTTATAAATTTTAGCACAGTTTTAGATTTACAAGAAACTTCTAAGAATATTACAGAGAACTCCCAAGTACCCCACACTCAGTTTCCCCTACTGTTAATATTATGGTGGCACATTTGTCACAACGAACAAATGAACCAATATTGACTGATATATTATTATTAAACTAAGTTAGCATTTCATTCGGATGTCCTCATTTCCCCGCCTAATGTCCCTTTTCTGTCCCAGGATCCCACGTTATATTCGGTCCTCACATCTCCTTGACGGCTCCACGCCAGGTTTCTCGGACTCGTTTTTTGAGATCTTGACAGTTTTAAGGAGGACAGGTTGAGTATATTGTAAGATGTCCTTCAATCTGGGTATCTTTGATGCTTCTCTCCCACTGTCTGTTTTTGCAAATAAAGTTTTACTGGCAAACGACCCCACCCGTTTGTTTACGTATTGCTTTTGCTCTACGATACAGAGTGAGTAGCTGTGAGCTAAGTAGTGACAGAGACTGCGTGGCACTAAAATCTGGAAATGCTAATTAATGTGGCCTTTTACAGAAACAGTTTGCAGATCCCTGGTATAAACTACCACGTCAGGGCAAACTGCTTGATCCAGGATACACTCCACGGGAGCAGCCACTGCAAACCCGCTCTGGCCAATTTTATTGTCACTCAACCTTGGGGGAGGGTTTTGCCAATTAGCATAATGAAGGTTCCACTTCGAATATTCATGGATGGAACTGGTAATGTTCAAGACAAGTGGCTGGATGAAACATTCTGGAGGCACCTCCCACATTTGCTTGAGAAATTCCACCTAAGAGGGCCTGTTCTGTAGGGACGGGGCTCAGGTCTGACTTCAAGCCAGTCCCATATCCTGCTGCTGGATCAGGGGCTGGGGTGAGGCCCTGGGAGATGGAGCTCAGGTACCCCTGGGGCCACCCCAGAGGCCAGAGCTGATAGGACCAGCTCTAGAATGGCTGGGCTCCTGTCTGCCCACTGCAAGATAGAGGGGAAGGAATCCGAGGGGTGGATGTCGTGGGACCTGACGGGGAGCATTCCAGATATGTACAGCCCGCTCTGCATTTCTGTTTGAATTGTGCTAAAATTCATATAACATAAAATTCACCATTTTAACGTACGATTCAGTGGCATTTGACATGTTCGCTATGTTGTGCAACTGTCACCTCTATCAATTTCCAGAACATTTCATCACCCCAAAAGGAAACGCTGTCCCTGAGAGCAGCCACTCCCCATCCCCCCTCCTCCAGCCCCTGGCAACCACTAATCTGCTTTCTGTCTCCTTGGATTTGCCTGTTCCGGACACTTCATGTAGATGGGATCATAAATATGTGGCCTTTTGTGTCTGGCTTCTTTCACTCAGTGTAACATTTTCGAGGTTCATCCACGTTGTAGCATGTGTCAGTGTTTCATTCTTCTTCATGGCTGAGTGATCTCCATTGTATCCACTCTTTGAAAAGGGACAGTAGGAGCAATGGCCAGGCCTGCCTTGGTGGGTTACTCCATCTTCCTTGGGTCTGGGGAAGCCACGGCTGGTGCTGACCTGAGTCCAGGAAGATCACTGGGTCCAAAGGCCCTTTGATGTCCCCAGTGCTCTGGCGTAAAGTGCTTCCAGTCACCTCTTTTTCAGGTGGATGCGATCCTCCCTCCGACCTTCCATCACAGGCCTGCCCCAGCCTTCGTTTCTCTTGTGGGGGGCCTCTCCTTGGCACCTCCCATCTTCTCTATGGGGCAGCTCTGGAACGGGTGCAGAAGGCTGCCCATGCACATGAGGGCTGGATCCCCATGAGGTGTCCCCCCAACCTCAGCGTTGCCAGGGCCTCACCCCAGGGCACACTCACTCCCTGCTCTGTTATAGCTGAAATCTGCGGCTGCTAAGCTAGACTAGCTCCTGCAGGAAACAAATGGGCCCTGAACACCAAAGGGCCCCTCAGAGCCTCAGGGCGTGGGGCAGGGAGCCACACTGTGCTGGTTCTGTGCTAGGACTCTGCTGGCCTCGTGACCTTCTGGAGCTCTCCTCTGCCTCTCCCAGGAGGCTTCGGGGTGGCCTTTAGATGATGACGCAGGTGGGTGCAGCATGTGTAAAGGCCCTGGGGCAGGAGAGATCAGCAGGCAGAGCAGAGAGGTCAACTTGCTGTAGGTCACACAGCACATGCACTGCTGAGTCGGGCTTCCTGGCAGAGGTGGCTCTTGGCCCAGAGGACCTGGAGGTGGTAAATTCCAAGGGGAGGGACACAGTCACATGCTGAGGGGAAAGAACTGGTCCAGGCACTTTGGCAGAACTGGAGAAGTTCCCTCTGGGGCTTCAGGTCCTTGTAATCTTCTCTCTCCCCCTCCCCACAGTCTCACCAATATTCACACCTCCAATAAGCAGCTCTGTCCCTGCAGTGGCTCCTGGATCCACACAGCTCCCTGCAGACTCTGTCCAGAGCCCCAGGCCTGATTTTCAACTGTACATCCTACAGGCCCCTAAACTAGAGTGGGTTTCTCAGCCTCAGCACTACTGGCACTTGGGGACGCACCATCCTTTGCAGAGGGGCTGTTCTGTGCACCGTAGGATGTGGAACAGTATCCTTGGCCAACCAAAAAAACATCTCCAGACGTTTCCAAATGTCCCCTGATGGCAGAATCACCCCTGGCTAAGAACCGAGCGTAATTCAAAAAGATACACGCACCCCTACGTCCATAGCAGCACTATTCACAATAGCCAAAACCTGGAAACAACCTAAATGTCCATTGACAGATGAATGGATAAAGAAGATGTAGTACGTATATACAAGGGAATACTACTCAGCCATGAAAAAGAAAAAATAATGCCATTTGCAACAACACGGATGCAACTAGAGATTATCATACTAAGTGAAGTAAGTCAGAAAGAGAAAGAGAAATACCATATGACATCACTTATATGTGGAATCTAAAATATAGCACAAATGAACCTGTCTACAAAACAGAAACAGACTCACAGACATAAAGAACAGACTTGTGGTTGCCAAGGGGGAGGGGGGTGGGGGAGGGAAAGGCTGGGAGTTTGGGATCAGCAGATGTAAACTATTATATACAGGATGAATAAACAACAAGGTCCTACTGTAGAGCACAGGGAACTATATTCAATATCCTGTGATAAACCATAATGGAAAAGAATATGCAAAAAAAGAACGTCTGTATGTGTATAACTGAGTCACCCTGCTGCACAGCAGAGATTGGCACAGCATTATAAATCAACTACACTTCAATTAAAAAAATTTTTTTTTAAATTGGCTGCCCTGGAGATCCCTGGCCCCTCAGGAAGGGCTAAGTGGAAGTGTGTAAATACTCACAGGTTGCTGTGACTTACTCTCTATTAAAGGGGTGAGGATACCATCTAGCGTATCCTCATAGCTCACATCATGGAAGGCTTTGGGTCCGGGCACCTGACCATTGCCAGCGGGTGGCCATTTCCCCCTCCACCCAGGAGGAGCCGGTCTACAGCCATGAGCTGGGGTCGCAGGGCTGGTCAGTGGCTGGGCGGTTGACCGAGAGCCTTGGGCTTGACCCCTCGGCCTTTCCAAAAGACAGATCACTTCTGGGCCTCAGGTAACTGAGGTCTTGCTGGGCATGGCCTCGGGAACTGGCTGCGGCCAGCAGCGGCTGAACGACACAGAAGGAAACTTCCAGAGGGAAACTCCCCAGTGATGCTGGGGACAGGGCCCTGAAGCCACTCCATCCTGGATAATCGCTAGGAAACAAATAGGCTGCCAGGCCCTGTGGTCACTCGACGCCCGGCTGCATCCCTGCCCCAAACAGCGAGGCAGATGTACCTGATAGATGATGGCCAGACAGCCCCACCCACCACCCAGCCCTGGTGCAGCAAAGTGCCCAGAATATTCTGAAAGGGCGGTGGCCATGGCAGGGATGTCCTGGGCCCGGAGCTATGCTTTGCCTTTTAATCAACTCTTTTTGCAAATTCCAAGGAAGCCCTTCTGGTTGCTTAAAATACACCCATAATTTCACTTTTCTCTTAGATGCAATGTTCCCAAAAATATAACTTCCACTTTGGTCTAAAATAGGCTTAGATTACTACAATGCGTCAGGCTCTGCCCTTTTAGGCAGCAGGCCAGAAAGGCAGCCTCGCGGGTCTGCAGGGCACGGGAGGGGCAGAGAATGCCGGTGGGCCACGGCTTCCAGGTGGCCGTCCCCTCCCTAACGCTTCCAGGGTCCCCTTGATCAAAGGCCTAGGCACTCACGGCTGTAGGGCACCCCGATCCTCTCCACACCCCCAAAGACAACCTCTTACCCTTCTGTACCTCCATCCTGCTCTGGTGTGGCCCTACTTCTCAGCTGCGCAGTCTCTGGGCTATCTGTCACTCTGCCCCCGTTCCCTCCTTCTGATCCACGTGGCGCCTTGTAGCAGCTCCCACCATTTTCCACATCTTGTAACATCCTTGTGGTGAGCTGGGAACACCCATGCCTGCTAATACGTACTAAGCACCAGGGCTGGCAACATAGCCACCCCAACCCCAGGCTACGAGAAGCCTGCCCTAATGTTCATCTCTCTGGCTGAATTATCCCTCTGCCGTGAGCTCCAGCACATCCTCCTGGGCACACATCTGGCACCCCAGACGGTAGCTTCCTCCAGGGGTGCTGTGGCCCTGAGTGTGCACCTCTGGCCTGGCCCCATCAGCCCCAGCGAGTTCATGCTGCCTCTCCTGGCAGCTTGTGGAGGGAGGGTCCAGGGGTTGGGGTGGGGAGGGTGGGTCCGGGAGGCATTGGGGTCTTGCTTGGTGTCCTCGTCCTACTGTGCCCCGGCAGAACGTGTTGCCCTGCAGGCAGGATGCAGGTGGTCTTAGGGCCCAGGGTGCGGCTGGAAACCCTTTGAGGGCCCCTCCTGGATATGTGAGATTGGGAGGGGCCCACACACAGGTCCCACTACCCCCAGCCAGAGCTCACACACCCTGGCTGCACAAGCGCTCCCAGCTGCCTGTGGAACACAGAGCGCTCGAGCAGGAGAGGGAGAGCTGAAAGGTGAACTTATGAGATGAACTTCTGGGACATCTACATCCAAGTCCTTCTTTTCTGACCCCTCAAGACCGCTTTCAGACTCCCCTGTAGATAGATGTATATTTATGAATATATGAACACACATGTGGCACAGACAAACACAGAACATTTGAGCTGGTGACAGGAGCCATCTGGAACAAGGGTGGGAACCTGGTTTCCTTATGTTTGGGAAGGGAGAGCAGAGCAGAAGACAGAAGTGTGCACAGAGAAAGTAACTGGAATGTTCTAGCATGTTCCATGTGCACAAAGTACAAGGGGTCGGCAAACCTTTCCTGTAATGGGCCAGGGGTTCAATATTTTTGGCTCTGGGGGCCATACAGTGTCTCTGTCACAACTGCCCCACTCTGCCTTGAGAGCCACCACAGACAATATGTAAATGAGCAGGTGTGGCTGAGTATTAATAAAACTTTATGCGTAGAAACAAGCAGATTTAACCTGTGGGCTGTAGTGGGCCAATCCCTGGTACACGCAAAAAGAAATTATACTTCAAATAGGGGAAAAGATACTAAAAAAACGAACCATTATCTGAACAAAGCAAAGCAAAGCACCAAGGTGCAACCAAAAGCTTTAACAAAATAATGTCACAATTTTACCAAAGTGGGGTGGATAACCACGCATGTTCCCCGGCAGCAAAAACCACGATGGCAGCCCTGGTTTGTTTCCTGTTGGGGAGACACTTAAAGAAGAGCTGAACCACAGTCAGCACCTGGCGTGAGGTTCAGAAAGTCACCCCGCAGGACGGGGTGGAGGGGATGACAAAATTCCAGTGCATAGGGACCAGCACGAACTGCACCCAAAATCCACTAAAGCTCTTTCATGACGTTCGCCTGCAAGAAAACCCGCGGGAGTGTGTGACTTCTCAGCTCTGGGTGTTACCACGTGAGTGACTGCTTTTTTTTTTTTCTTTGTATTGATGAGCAGCTTTTCGAATAACACTTGAAGACTTCGCCCCAAGTGTGCTTGGAAGACCAAACTTGGATGGAAAACCTGACCCTTGCATCCGAGCATACTTTGTTGCTGGTGAGAAAGACGTGAGGTTTCTGGTGGTGGGTGGGCAGTGGCCGTTCTCCTGGCCGTGGCTGGCCACAGGGCAGGAAAAAGCACCAGCCACCCGTCCCCAGAAACGAAGCAGATCGCCAGCCAGAAACTGCATCCCCACCCACCACCCACCCCTTGTTAAGCTGGTGAGACAGAACTGAGCACAGATGGGTTGACGTGTAAGTACAACAGCACGATGTTAACCCCCAAATTTGAACCCTATTTGGGTACAGGACATCTGTAACACTGAAATCATTCTTTGCCTGCAGTCAGCCTAAAAATTCTTCTCAACTGGGGTGATTCTGCCCCTCAGGGGACACTTGGTGATGCCTGGGGACATTCATAATTGTTCTGACTGAGAGAGGGGGTGCTACTGGCATCTGGTGGGTGGAGGCCAGGGATGCTGCTTAGCACCCCACAGTGCACCCCACCCCAGAGAAGGATCTGGCCCCAGGTGTCAGCAGCGTGGAAGCACAGCCTTGGCCCCTCTGTATTTCTGTCTGCAAGGCCTGAAGCTGACCCCACACGAGGCCTCATTCACCCTGTCATCCTCTGTGGGATCGGCCCTCCTGCTGTCCCCCTCCTACCCTGGATTCCAGCCTCAGGTCTTGCCCGCCCTCGGGCTGCTCTGCCAAACCAGGGCCCCCCAACGACTTCCCCAAACATCCTGGGGAAGCCACTTGGGGCACAGAAGCAGCCAGAAATTCGATTCCTCCCTCCCTGCAGCTGCCCTGGTGGGACAACCCTCCAAGGCTCTCAGTGATCAGCCTTCAGGCCCCACGGCATCCTCTCCTCCATCCTTGCCTTTCTCCCTCTAACGCTCATTCTCCCGGGAGCCCACCCTGGCCTGGCTCTCACTCCCCTCCTACCCCTGCATAGATTGTTGACTCTGATGTTCACAGTGCCGACCTTCCAGCCACCCGGCCTCGAGAACAGCCCAGGTCCAGCTGAGCCTTGACCACTGGCTGGGGGTTGGGTATGTCTGGCTGGCACATCTCTCCCTGGAGCACCCCATGCTGCTGCCTCAGACTCTCCCGAGCCTAATCCCGCTGCCTCCCCACCCAGCTGCCTGCTGACGCCCGACTTTCCCATCAACAGACCAGAGAAACACCCCAAAACGCAAAGCAGACACAATCTGGGCCTCTGGGGCCCTAGGACCCTGGAGACAGACAGACAAGCCCCAGATAAAGGCTCCCAGCCCAGATACCCCTCTTGCTGTAAATGCCCCGGCCCACTTTGCGGGTTCGGCGTGGGGGTAGGGGTGCGACATCAGTAACTTGCCTCCTTCTGACCTGATCCAGAGCCTCCTCCCTGCCGGGGCCCATGCCCCCAAAATGGTCCCCAGAGGCCTGTCCGTGGCCCCATGCCCTTTTCTCAACATTCACTCCTCCCGGCAAACTTACCTCCTCCCGTAGCTAATGAGCAAGGCTGGGAGGTGCCCCAGCTCGCCGCTTGCTCCTGCGTGACTGGACAACCTCTAAGGCCTGACAAGGCTGGGGTCAAGGGGGTCTTTGTGCTGCCGGCGCATCCCTTGGATGAAGCACCCCAGACCGCAGTCCTCGCAAGCGTCCGGGGAGCAGATCCCGACAGCGCTGTGCAGCCAGCTCTGAGCCCGCCTCCTTCTCCCCCCTGGACTCTGTCTGCTCTGATTTGATACCTCGGCTCCGGGAGCCCGCTCTGCTTTCCGAGGCTTCGGGTGGCTTGCGCCACACATTCACTTCTCACTGCTCCCGAATGCCAGCCCCCTCCTGGCCACCAGCCTCTTCGCAGGTGTGACAGCCCCATGTAGATGGATGACACAGATGGACGGACCTAGGTGTGTCTGCCCGCCCCCGGCCAGCCCTCGGCACGCCCGGGGGGCCCGCACACCCGGAGCAGGCTGCTGGCCAGGGCTCCGCTCTCCTCCCCGGCTCAGCTCAAGAGTCTCCAGTGGGATCACCTCCACTTCCGCCCCACACCCTCCACCCTCCCGTTGTTGACGGAGGGGGACACTGATGGGGGGGACGCTGGCCTGGCTGGGGCAGGGAGGGGGTCAGGACTGAGGAGAAAACTCAACTGCAGAGTCAGCGATACAAAGGATTGAAATCCTGAGAAAACTGGTGAGAGGTAAAAAAAAAATGTGGTCTTATCCATACAGTGGACTATTAGCCAGAGGAAGGAATGAAGCATTGACACACGCTACAGTGTGCATAAACCTGGAAAAAAACCAAGCTGAGTGCCAGGAGCCAGACACAAAAGGGCACATCTCGTGTGATCCCATGAAATGTCCAGAACAGGCAAACCCACAGAGGCAGAAAGAAGACCAGTGGTTGTCAGGGGCAGGGGGAGGGGCGACGGGGAACGACTGCTAATGGGGTCTCCTTTTGAGGGTGATGGAAACGTTCTGGAACTAGATAGAGGTGAAGGTTGCACAACACTGTGGATCTGCTAAAAAATACTGAATTGTTCATTCGAAATGGGTGAATTATACCTCAACAAAGCTCTTAAACAGAAAACCTAACTGCAGAGGCACACCCCTGGTTCTGGAACCTTGTGTCACACCAGTTGAGTGGCTTTGCCCGTGTGTCCCCAGTGATGGGCAGAGACTGGCCCATCCTCATCCTGTGGGAGGGAAAGACATGTTCTGGGCAGATGTCCCTGTGGGTAAAGGTCAAGGTGAATGATGGCATGTTGGTTCAGGGTGACCTGCTCGGGTAGGCCGGCCAGTGCTGACAGAGGGTAGTGGGAACAGACCCAGTGGCCTGAGGGGTGGGCGGAGACTGGGCGAGCCTGGGGTCATGTGACACTGGGTCTGTGGGGCCCTCAGTGGGGACTGGTGCTCAGGACCAAGGCCGGCACACATCCCAGTCCCAGGACAGGCTCCTTCAGGGCCCCCGAGGTGGGTCAGGGGCAGCAGAGAGCTCCAGGACACCCTCGGTCCCACGCCTTGCTGTCCTGGTCACCAGCCTCCTGTGGGTATGCCAGGCAGCTTGGGGTGCCGCCTTCTCTCTCTGCGTGGGCCAGGCCACAGTAGCTACATGGAGGTCCCGAAACCTCGGCCTCTGGCCGCTTGGGAAAATGGCCCAGCCAGCAAGCATCCTCGTTTCATTTCTGCTTTCGAAATTAAAACCCTGTGCGCGTTGGCAAATGTCAGTGGCGTGTGTTACAGTTCAGGAAGGACAAAGAGAACACTGGCCTAAGCATCCTCCACCCTCAGCCCTGATGCCGAGGCAGAGGGGCACGTCCTGGGTGGGCTTTGTGGCCAGCCCGGTGGCTGATGCCGGGGCAGCTGCATCACAATGTCGCCAGGTTCTCACAGGGCGCCCGGCATGGGTAACGGACCCCAGACTGCACTGCCCTGGTGAGCCTGCCTTCTGCACCTTCAGTATTTCTGACCTAAGGCAACACTCCTGCACAAACGTCGCGTTTCTGGGGGCGGTTCAGGGGGCAGGCTGCAGGGTGGCCGAGTGACATCGTGTGAAACAGTGACAGTAACAGTTAACTGCAGTGGGCGGGCAGATCAGCTGATTGGAACCGGCTTTCCACAGTGCCGCCTTCCTGTTTTCTGGTCATAATTGCACAGCAAGTTTGCAACCCCTGCCTGGGGGGGCGCCCGGCGACACCCAAACCTCAAAACAACTCAACTTCTCCTTTCAGGGAGCTGAGAAAAAGTCCCGATAGGCTTCCTGCGGCCCCAGCCGAGCTGAGAGAGGAAATCTTTCACGAAGGTGCAGAGGGGTACTGTGAACTTAGGCTCAGGCTGGGTTCTAACGGTGGTCTGGCTGTGGCTGCCTGCAGTGTCACCTGGGGTACCCACACTGTACTGGGTCGACTTGTGTCCCTCAAAAAGATATGTCCAAGTCCTGATCTCTGGAATCTGTGAGTGGGACCTTCTTTGGAAATAGGGTCTTTGCAGATGGAATTAAAGTAAGGATCTTGAGGTGAGATCATCTTGGATTTGGGGTAGGCCCTAAATCCAATGACGGTGTTCTTGTAAGAGAAAGGAGATTCGAGATACAGAGGCAGACGGGGAGAAGGCCATACGGACACAGAGACAGAGCCTGGAGTGATGAGGCCACAAGCCAAGGAATGCCAAAGGGTTGCTGGCAGCCACCAGAAACCAGGAGAGAGACACGGGATGGATTCTCCGTCGGAGCCTCCAGAAGGAGCCAGCCCTGCCTACACCTTGATTTCAGACTTCCGGCCCCCAGAACTGTGAGGAAATAAATTCCTGCTGTTTTAAGCCCTCCACCTCCACCCTCTCCCATTGATAGTACTCTGTGATGGCAGCCCCAGGACATTTGCACACCAGCACACCTCTCTGGGGCTCTGTTTTCTCGTCTTTAAAATGAGCAGAGCTGTTGTGAGTCCTCAGAGAGATGATGGATGAAGACTGTGGCACCCAAAGCCTGACACACAGTGGGCCCAAAGGCACAGTAGCTAATTATTCCTGTTGTTAGAAAGTAACTCTCAAGTTAGCTCAGAATGCTTGGGACTTACTTACGGACAATTTCTAAACCATCAACACTTGAAAGAAACGGTGACTGGGTCTTGTGGGATTACAAGCTGTGACTAAGGCAGCTGTTCTCACCCAGGGGAGATTCTACTCCCAGGGGACACTTGGTGATGTCTGGGGACATTTTTCGGTTGTTGCCACTGGGGGGAGGGGATGCTACTGGCATCGGGTGGGTGGAGGCCAGGGGTGCTGCTCAACACCCCACAGTGTACATGATGGCCCCCAGCCCAGAGACTGACCCGGCCCCAGACGTCAGTGGTGCTCTGGCTGCAAAGCCTGGCTCTAAACTAAAACAACCTTCTCCCTTTTCCAAATGGTCGCCTCAGGAAGCACATTTATGGCTGTGACGTGGACCTGGCTCAAGCCTGTTTTGGAAGCTGGCATGGGCACCGCCCTCCAGCAGCTCCTAACCCCTGGGGAAATTTGGCCTTGCCGGCTCACACTGCTAAGGCTCGAGGGAGGCAGCCGGGCAAGGTCAGAGGCATCTGACTCACGGGGTACAGACACCCGCCATGGAGGTGACTAACGGCCCTCGTAGAATGTGCCAGAATCCTTCGGGGCAACGGCAGGGGAGGAGCATGGAGGCCAGCAGGAGGACGGATGGGCCCCCAGGATCACCAGTGGCGGCCCTTGGGGAAGAAGACACAAGACACGTCCAGCTGTCACTCGGCGGGGGACTGCTGCGGGCTGACTTGTGTCCCCCCCCGCAAAAGGCTCGTCTATACTGACCTGATGCTGGAACCTGTGAACGTGGCCTGATGTGGAAATGGGTCTTTGCTGACGTAATTAGTTAGGATGAGGTCATCCTGGATTGGGGCGGCCGCTAAAACCAATGATGACTGGTGTCTTTACAGGAAGAGAAGGCAATATGATGACAGAGGCTGGGATTGGAGCGACACAAGCCAAGGAGCGCCCACCTGGAGCCCCCGGAAGTGGGAAGAGGCAAGAAAGCATCTGCCCCTAGAGCCTTCGGAGGGAGTGTGGCCCGGCCCACACCTAGACTTCAGACTTCAGGCCTCCAGAACTGTGAGAGAGAGTAAATTCCTCTCTTTGACGCCACCCAGTCTGTGGTACTTTGTTAGGGCAGCGCCAGGAACCTCATCCCGGTGCCCTGGATGGTCCTCAGCTAGAAAAGGAAGCTGCACCGCGGGGCCAAACCTGCCTCCTCGCTGTGTTGCACTGAAACCTTGGGGCTCGGCATCTTCATCAAACCTTGTCACACCCACCCGCATGCCCGGTTCTGTGAGGGTTGAAGGGCCCACTTGGCAAAATTCCCCACTCGGTAAATGCTGGGTCCGTCCTCTTGTTCCTGTCCCCGATTTCTAAAGTCACTCAGTGCCTGCATTGTTTTATCCCGTCATAGAGCACCTGTTATGGGCCCCGGCCATTGCTGGGAGGACAGTGGGGCCATTGGTGGTTTCACGGCAGCTGAGTTCCAGAGCTGGGATGGAGCCAGATTGAACCTGGGACACCCTCCGTAGCTCCCATATCACACAGTGCCCACCCCGTGATCCTGCAAGGCCCTGAATGATCTGCTGTCACCTCCAAGTCCCCATCGCCTCCTGCTCTGCCCCTTGCTCACCCCACTCTGGCTCCTTCCCGTGCCCCCCAGGGCCCCTGACTTTCTTCAACACGCCAGGCACGGTCCAGCCTCCCGGCTTTGTGCACTGGCCGTGTCCCCCTCCCAGACGCCGCATTGCTCACCCCACCCGCTTCCGGGCCCGGCTCGGCATCGCCTTCTTGCCTCCTGCCCCCTTACCCCTTCTTCCGCGAGCCCGCCCACTGTTCCTATCAGCTCTTAGCTCACACGCGAGGCCGCTGTTTCTCTTGCTGCCTGCCTCCTTGTCACCAGGCGGCAGCTCCCTGTGGGCAGCCCTCTGTGTCGACTTTGGCCACTGCATAGCCCAGTGCCAAGAACGGTGCCTGCAGGCGGAATATCTGCAGAATGAATTGATGATTAGCGGAGGGAACGCATGCAGGGTACACAGCACTGAAGACAAAAGCGTCCGTTCTACGGCCGGATCACTAGGTAGTCTTTGAAATGCTTGCGCAAAAAATGACAATGAATCTTTACATTACATGTATAGGAGAAGACAGATATAGGCCATGCGTGCTGGCACGGGGCCAGGCTGTACAGCCCCAGCTAATTTCTTGCTCATGATCTCAGAGATCGTCAGAGAGGAAGAGGAACTGAAGTGTATTCAGCCGGCACAGCCCAGATGAGATTTCAGTGAATTTCAGTAAGAAGTTGGAGGTCAGTGCTTCAGGGAGGGTGGGATCCCTGAACCTACCCCTGCTCCCACCCCACCCCGAGCCTACTCCTCGGACAGAGGGTCTGGGGTCCTGCGGATGGACAGACTGCAGCACATCCAGCGGGTGTTACTCAGCAACATGAAGATATGAGGTCTTGAGCCGAGAAAAGATGCAGAGGAACCTTAGTACTAGTATTTAGTACTAAGTGAAAGAAGCCGGTCTGAAAAGACTACAGACGGTATGATTCCAGCCATCCAGCATCCTGGAAAAGGCAAAACTATGGAAACAGTAAAAGGATCAGTGGTTTCCAGGAGCTGGAGGGAGGGAAGGGGATGAACAGGCAGAACACAGGGGATTTTCAGGGCAGTGGAACCATTCTGTGTGATACTCAGGGTGGATACGTGACATTGTGCATTTGTCCAAACCCGCAGCAGGTGCAACACTGAGTGAATCCTAATGTACACTGTGGACTTTAGTTAATAATGATGTGTCAATACTGGCTCACCAATTGTTTTTTTTTTTTTTTAAAACCTGTTTCTTTTCAAGAGATAACATGCCTTTTTTTTTTTTTTTTTTTTTTTTTTGCAGTACGCGGGCCTCTCACTATTGTGGCCTCTCCCGTCGTGGAGCACAGGCTCCGGACGCGCAGGCTCAGTGGCCATGGCTCACGGGCCCAGCCGCTCCGCGGCACGTGGGATCTTCCCGGACCGGGGCACGAACACGTGTCCCCGGCATTGGCAGGCGGACTCTCAACCACTGCGCCACCTGGGGAGCCCTCACCAATTGTTAACAAATACAACATGTTAATGACAGGGGGAAGGGCAGAAGTGGCAGGAGAATACGGGAACTCTCTGTACTGTCTGTTCAGTATTTCTGTAAACCTAAAACTGCTCAAAGAAATAGAGTGATTTACGTCATTATATTTAATAAAATTTAACTATTTAAGTTACATACTTAAAATCATTTAATCACTGCAAAATCTTATTAAAAGCAGAAAGAAAGCAAGCAGAGTCTTAGACCCCAAACCCAGAGGCGCACATCCCGGGCCCATACGCGGCCCCGGCACTCACCAGGTGACGACCGTTAAGTTATGTTCTGAGACGTGGATGCATCTTGTCCTAAGACCCTAAGACCCTGAGAGTGAGTGATCACTGCGATCACTTTCACTGCCCCCATGTCCAGAAGGCTCACCCACAGTGACACATCCGTGACTCCTGTGGGGTCTGGCCAATGGGAACACTGGAGAGGGCGCAGGAAGCTGGGGCATTTCCTCCCCCGCTGACTCTTAGGCACTGCCAAGCAGCCCCTCCTCTAGCCCGTCCCCAGCCCCCAGGTCTGAACTCACCTTGCTGGCTTCCTTCTACCCCACGGTCCCACTCCCTGCTAGAAACACCCCACCGTGAACTATTCAGTTTGGACACGCCATCCTTTTCTTTCTGGGACCCGGAGTGCAGACTGCCGCCCCTCCAGATATTGGGAGTACGTTAAGAGGACATCAAGGCATTGATCAGGCCTTGTTATTTTCTCTATTCTGATGCTTTGACACCTGGGGCCTGGCTGACCCTGGAGGGACTGCCCCCGCCAGGGCTGGCCAAGTCCTAGAGAAAGCAAAGGACTCTCCTACAAACATGCCTTCCAAATACAAACCAACCATTTCAGAGCCTACACCCGCCCCCCACCATTATCACGTTCTCACACTCAGGGCTACTCTCTCCCTGCCCTGATTACCCCAGGGCCAAGTACCAGACAACCAGGGCAGCCTTTATGCTCCCAAACTCTGAAATTGTTCAGACTAGGCACCCTAAGCCTGCTTACCCTGCCTCACCGGACCCTTCCCGCGAAAACCACGACAGACTCCTGCCTACACCCTCCCCTGGCTCCTGCTGCCTCCTGCTGAGCCCTGGTGCCTCCCTGTGTGGCCCTGCATGGAATGCCAAGCCTCCTGTTTCTGGAAAACGTGAGTATAACTGTTTCCTCCATGGCCGTCATCTGAACGATAACCAAACCCAGGTGTTAAGGCCCCTCCGCCAAGCAGTCCCGCTCACCTCCAGCACTGGACCAGCACCGAGGATGGTCCTCTCGACGCCGCTGGCGTAGCCCTTCTGGCTCAGGGCGGTGAGGCAGTGGATCAGGAAGTTGGTGCTCTGCGTCTTGCCGGAGCCGCTCTCGCCTGAGATGACGATGCACTGGTTGACGTGCTTCCGGAGCATGGCGTAGTAGGCGACGTCGGCCAGCGCGAACACGTGTGGCTCCAGCTTGCCCAGCTGCTGGTTCTCGTACATCTTCACGTACTTGGGGTTGTAGATGGGGAGGAATTTGAAGGGGTTGACGGCCACAAGGATGCTCCCGGCATACGTGTAGATCTTCTGCTGCAGGAAGCGGTGTTTGAGGTTCTTCAGGAGGTTCTCCTCGGTCAGTTCGGGGAGGTTGCACAGGTCATCAAAGTCCGCCTGCGGCCGGGGCAGGAGGCCACGCTCCACCAGGCGCCGGGTGGCCGTGGCCTGGGACACGAGCTGCATGTGCACGTACTTGATGGTCCCGTCTGCGTTGCGCTCCTGTAGCAGGAAGTAGTAGCCGTCCTCCTGGGGGTGCTCGTCCTGCGCCCGCCGTGGCCACAGCAGCACGCGGTGCACAGGCGAGTCGTTGGCATCCAGCACCCACTCCTCCCCGCCCGTCTCCTTGACCTCCACCAGCACGTAGCGCTTGCTGCCGTCCAGCTGCAGGCTGGTGATGGCGTCCTGGATGACGTCGGATGTGGTGCTGTCCTTGGTGGCTGTCACGCGGCACGAGGCCTGGCACGGGGTCTGGCTCTCGCTGGTGGCCAGCTGCGGGTAGATGTGCAGGTGGTAGGCCGCCTGCCCCCGGTGGCCGGAGCTGCCCGCCTCTTTCACACTCATCCTGCCGGCGGCCTGGCCTCAGCATGCCTCCCGGGCTCGGGGCGCGCGTCCTGGAGCTGGAAAGGAAGGGGGTGGCAAAATCAGAAGGGCGAAGGTGGGGGTGGGGGGACACTGACATTCACCTCTGGACAGACAGCCTCAGACCCATGGCCTGAATCCGTGGGCTCTCTTGAAAAGCCAGAAGGGCCGAAGAGCCTTATCTGTCCTTAAACGTGACACTCACCTAAGGTCTGCGGCTCCTGCAGAGCGACATTGCCAGGCCCCTCCTGCCAAGATCAAACCCTTCCCCTGGAGTTTGCTCCATCCCAGGCCCCGTCCCTCCCCACCAGCCTCTCAACCCTCAAGTCCAATGGCCACAACCATCTCAGAGCTCAGCCCTTCCTGGACTCTCCTCTCTTGACAAAACCTCCCCTGGCAGATCCCTAAGTGGATGAAGACGCGGCCCCATGGGCCTTGGTTATGTCCCCAAAACACACGAGGAAGGTTGCGAGAGGAAGGTTGGGATGAGCAAGACTGAACCTGCCCCGAAACTCAGGGACCTTGAAACCCCCGGGTACCTGAAACCCCACTGAGGAGGATGAACTCAGGGAGGGCCCCCAAAAACTCCCTCGAGAGAACTGCTCAGAGTGCATTTGCTTCCAGAACCCACAACCCCATTCCAATCATGACAAGAACATCAGCCCCAAATTGGGGGCATCCTGTGGGACGCCCGGCAGTCCTCCCCAAGACTGTGAAGGTCATGAGCAACAAGGAAAGACCAAGGAGTCATCCCAGGCAGAGGAAACTGGGGAGACATGATGACTCAATGTAACAGGGTTCCCTGGACAAAATGCATTTGCTCCTAAAGACATTTCGAGAAAGAGAGAAAAGGCAGCCAGTCCTGGCAACAGCTCATTTTGTGTCCTGGAGCAAAAGGCAGAAAGGCAGTGTGAGTCACGTGGGGGCCCACTGTGTGCCACCCAAGCGTGACTGAAGATAAAAAGATGAACGAGACCTTGGCTCAAAGCCCAGCGGGAGAAGCTAATATGCAAACAAATGTGAGAGAATATCAACCATGACCGTGAGAAGTTACTGTTCCCAAGAGCCAGAGAAGGCTTTAGGGGAATGGTAACATCTAAGAGGGGTTCTGAGGGATGAAGAGGAGTTCACAACGAAGCTCTGCCCATTCATGTACATACTGTCCACAGCTGCCTTCGTTATATCAGCATAAGTGAATAGTCACGACACAGATTAGTAACCTTAAGACCTGGAAAGTTGAACGTACTTATTTTCCAGTCTTTTATAGAAACAGTATGCAGACCTCTGCCCTGGACAGAAGCATGACTCAGAGGCTGAGATGATCTGGGTTCTGGGAAACTGAGTCCCACAGCAGTGTTAGGAGGGTGGGGGATGGGTGAGGCTGAACAAAACCGGACATTATGAAGCTGCTACAAACGGTAGGTAGCTGCTACAAAAGGTAGGTAGGTAGTGGCAACAGGTAGGAAGGTTGGGGGAGATGGGAGTATTTAATTTTCTAAACTTTCCTCCAAATTATTAAGTAACTTTGGTATATTTCCTTCCAGTTTAATAGATGTTACATGTTTTAATAAAACCTGAATTGCTCTTAATGTGGTATGTTGGTACAGATGAACATTTCTCCGTGCCATGAAGTACGCTTTGAAACATGATTTCTGAGTCCTTGGATGCACATCTTCGTGTCCAAGTCTGAGCATTTCCTTGGGATCAGTTCACTCATGTAGAATTAGCAGATAAATGGATGTGAACGTTGATAAGTGTCTTTTTTCAAAAAGCCACAGTATCCTGCAGAAAAATTCTATGAAACGGTGGGGCTCATCTACTCTGGAAACACTCTGGCAGTTTCTTTAAAAGTTAATTATATGCCTAGCATGGGACCCACTCCTAGGAGCCACTCCTAGGACTTAAGAGAAATGAAGCAGATGTTCATACAGAGATTGTACATGAATGTTCTTCTTTTCTATAGTTAATTAATTTATGGCTGTGTTGGGTCTTTGCTGCTGCACGCGGGCTTTCTCTAGTTGCGGTGAGAGGCGGCTACTCTTCGTTGCGGTGCGCAGGCTTCTCATTGTGGCGGCTTCTCTTGTTGTGGAGAACGGGCTCTAGGCGCGTGGGCTTCAGTAGTTGTGGCTCACGGGCTCTAGAGCGCAGGCTCGGTAGTTACGGTGCACAGGCTCAGTTGGTCTGAGGCACCTGGGATCTTCCTGGACCAGGGCTTGAACCCGTGTCCCCTGCATTGGCAGGCGGATTCTTAAACACTGCACCACCAGGGAAGTCCCTACATGAATGTTCTTAATGGCATTGTTTCTAAAAGTCCCAGACTAGAAACAACCTGAACGTACACAAACCGGTGAATGGACGAATAAACCGCCATACAATGGAACATGACTCAGCTGTCAGAAGGGACACAACACAAACGTCACAACAGCATGGAACAACATGGAACAATCTCAGAATCTGTGTGCTGAGTGAAAGACAGAAGACGAAAAAGAGTACCTATAGACCCAGCAATTCCACTCTTAGGTATGGACCCAAAAGACTTAAAGACAGGGATTCAAACAGATACTCGGACACACACATTCACAGCAACCCTATTCACAATAGCCAAAAGGTGGAAACAACCCAAATTTCCATCAGCTGATGAATGGATGAACAGAATGTGGTCTATCTACAGAATGGAATGTTACTGATTCATGCTACAATGTGGATGAACTCTGAAAACATTATGCTGAATGAAAGAAGACAGAGACCAAAGGCCACATGTTGTATGAGCCCATTTATATGAAACGTCCAGGACAGGCAAATCCATAGAAATAGAAAGTAGGCCAGTGGTTCCCAGGGTCTGGGAAGTGAAGAGGCGGGGGAATGGGGAGAGACTCCTGAGGGACACAGGGTTTCCTTTTGGGGTGATGGGAAAGTTCTGGAGCTAGATAGAGGTGATGCTTGCAAAACATTACAAATATGCTAAATACCATTGAATTGTTCACTTTAAGCGGGTAATTTAATGTTATACAAATTTCATCTCAATAAAATTTTCAAGAGTACATATTATATGATTCCACATACAGGTGACCCTTGAACAACATGGGTTTGAATTCCGTGGGTTCACTTATATGCAGATTTTTTTCACTAAATATGTACTTTAGTACTACATAATCTGTGGTTGGTTGAACCCCAGGATGGAGAGCCACAGATACGGAGAGCCAACTGCAAAGTTATACATGGATTTTTTTTTTAATATTTATTTATTTGGCTGTGACTGGTCTTAGCTGCTGCACACAGGATCTTTTTTTTTTTTTTTTTTTTTTTTTTTTTTTTGGTGTTTGGGGTTTTTTTTTTTTTTTGGTTTGGGGGGTTTTTTTTTTTCCTGGGGTTTTTTTCTCTGACCAGGAATCG
>NW_021703768.1:168203427-168248872 GCF_005190385.1 Monodon monoceros
TTTTTTTTTTTTTTTTTTTTTTTTTTCTGATTGCGGCTTGTGGGATCTTTTTTAGTTGCGGCATGCGGGCTCTTAGTTGGCACGCAGGATCTAGTTCCCTGACCAGGAATCGATCCCGGGCCCCCTGCAATGGGAGCATGGAGTCTTAACCGCTGGACCACCAGGGAAGTCCTTATACATGGATTTTTGACTGCGTGTGTATATGAAGGTCAGCGTCCTCAACCCCTGTGTTGTTCAAGGGTCAACTGTACGTAAATTTCTAAAAAGTGCAAATTAATTAGAGACAGAAAACTGATTGTTGGCCGCTTGGAGGAGGGGGACAGGGTGGGAGGACAAAGGGGTCAGGGAGATTTTTTGGGTGATGGATGTGCTCACTATCTTGATCGTGGTCGTGGACTCCTGGGTGCTTGCATGCGTCACAACTCATCTAATCACACACTTCAAATAAGTGCCATTTATAGTGTATTGATTACACCCAATAAAGCTGTTTAAAACAAAGCATGTGGATTATGAAGGGACCGAATTCCCCAGGAGTGCAACTTTTTTTTTTTGCAGTACGCAGGCCTCTCACTGTTGTGGCCTCTCCCGCTGTGGAGCACAGGCTCCGGACGCACAGGCTCAGCGGCCATGGCTCACGGGCCCAGCCGCTCCGCGGCATGTGGGATCTTCCCAGACCGGGGCACGAACCCGTGTCCCCTGCATCGGCAGGCAGACTCTCAACCACTGCACCTCCAGGGAAGCCCAGGAGTGCAACTTTTAAAAACCTCTTGCTTTCTTTTCAAAATGCCCAATCCTCGAGCCCAGCCACCGAGTTCCTCAGATGCCACTGCAAGGAAACGGCTGGGAATCTATGAACTTTTTTGTGTTCAGAGGTGCCAGGTGGTGCTGCCCACCTGACCGTCCCCCGGAAACTATGAGAGCTAACTGCAGGATGTTCCTGGGCAGCCCCACAAGGCTGTGGAGGGTGGGTAGTTTATGCGCTTCCAAGCCTGGTGAGAGAGGCAGGAGCCCAAACTGTAGCTCTGCACCTTAATCAGGGCCACATGAACGCACGTGTGAGCTTGTGAACATACATGTACGAATGTGAGCACACGTGCAGACACAGACATGCGTGATTGAATGCACACTCTCACACGACTGTGCTCACACATGCACGCACACAAACATGGACACACATGCATGAACAGAATTTCATTTGAACACACCCACACTCACATGCGTGCACACACACACACACACGCGCGCAGACCCAGGGCTTCAGGCAGAGCCTGAACCTCTGTGACACGCATTCATGGAGACACGGCTCACAAGCGCCACAACTTCTGGGGGCACGTTCCAGCTCAAGGACCAGGGGCTTTGGATGGTCTCACGCCCAAGCTGCCTGGATGCAGGCGGCAGAAAGGTCGCAGGGATGCGCCTGCTTTCTCCTCCCAGCGGACACCGAGCTGGGCTGAGCGAGAAGCCATCAGGGCCCAACCATGTGATCTTGCTCGCGGGAGCCTCTGTCACCTGCCCTGACAAGGGTCTGGTTGACGCTGGGACAGGCTGAAGGCTGTATGGCCCACTGAGCTATGTGCTGCCCCACATCCTCCAGGGCTTGCTGATCATGAGGCAGCCTCGGAGCCCACGGGGGACTTTTACAGCTCTGGGCCCCTTGGTGGGAGGAGCAGGGGACTCCATACTCTTGAGACTGGGGGCCATGGGGGCAGTCACAGGTCCAGCCAATGCACACCCCACCCCCAGGCCAGGAGGAAGTACTAATAGATAAGCCTTGCTCAAGGGGTCTGCTGACCGCTGGAGCTGCACGGAAAGGGCCGGCCAAAGAGAAGGGGTGGGGCAGGGTGGACACCAGCTGGAGGTCCTCACAGGAGGCCCCGCAGGGCCCACCTGACCCACCCTGCAGCAGCTGCCCCTCCAGCCATCATAGCCCACGTAGGCCCACCACATCTGCATCCTGGGAAACTCCACCCCTGCACCTGCCCGTGGGGCCCTCCCCACGCCCAGCCAGCCTCACCTGGTCCTGCTCCCCAGGGAGCCTGCACTCTCTTCTCAGAGCGGCTCCCTTTTCCCCCTTCCCGGGGGGGGGGGGACCCTCCCACTGAAACAGCTCATGGGCCTGAACACCGAAGACACTGGTAAATCCTTCTCCAGCTCAGGGTCGAGTTCCCTCCTGACTTCCACGCAGCCTGGAGCCAGTCCTTCCTGCTTGCAGCCGTCCCTCGGTCCGCTATGCCCCCATGCAGTAGAAACCACTGCTCCCCTCTCCAGAGACGCCACCCAGCTCCTGCCAATCATGCCTTTCCTGGTCCTGCTCACTTGCTCTGCAGCCGTGGGGATCAGGTGTCACCTGGACCTGCCCCTGGAGCCCATCCACTCTGTTGCACTCCCCCATCAGGGGCTAAGCTCGTGCCCAGGGATGCCCACCCCACCTCCAGCCCCAAACACCCAGGGGGTTTGCTCCCTGCTCCTCCCACTGACCACATCCTGTCTGCTGTCCCCAGAACAGCCTTCTCTTCTCACCAGGAGGTCAGGAGGGCCCCTGAGGGACCCCTGTCTCCATCCTCTGGGCCATTGCAGGGCAGCGCCTGGAAGCACTGGTCTAGGTGTGAGTGTCCCAACACAGGGCCCCTCGGGGACGCCCTCTGGCCAGCGCTCAGCCCCTGGCCAACAAGGCCCATATAGCACAGCCCCCCGCAGGTAGACTGGCTGCTGCAGGGAGCAGTTCTTGGACGTACTCTGGCTGTTCCCCACCCAGCCAGGCCCAGGCTTGCAGGCCCCCTCCAGCCACGGAGAAGCTGCCCAAAGCCCCCAACCCACAGGGGGAAGTCTGCTTCCCCCAGCCCAGGCCATCCCCACGGGCCTGGCACCCTGCCCTCCCCTTCCCTGCCCTGCATCTCAGACGGGGGCCGCCCCCACACTGCTGCCTCCTTCCAGTGCCATCCGTGTCCCCCGTCCTCGTCCTCAGGTTGGAATGCCCCTCAGACCCCTCCGCCAGATCCCAGGCAGCTCTGTTCCCAATGCGGATGTACCCTCTTAGACCCAGAGACTCCTCATTCTACACGTGGCGCCACTTGAACCTAAACACTGGGCTGATCTGATCCGCTCTACATCCTCACTATGAAGGCCCCTGACCCCTTCTGCCAAAGTGACTTCCGGAGAGGCCCACCCAAGTGAGAGGTCTGCCCGGAGCAGTCTGAGAAGTGCTGCCTCAAAGCATCCTCACTGGCACCGAGGATCAATATTTTTCTCAACCCATGGCCATCAGTGGGCACAAAAGAGCATTTTGTCACTTATAATCCTCTGTCAGGCTGGGTTTTTTGAGAATTCACTGTATTCAGTAACGATTTCTCTGTTTCTGGAAGCTGTGCATATCAGTTGCCCTTTTTTTCCCACTGAAGCGTGCCTACCTAGCTCATTGATTTGGAGGCGCTCTTTGTATAGGAACGGTATTAACTCTTTGCAACGTCTGATGAATCGAATTCATACAGATTCACTTTTGCGTATGGTGTTTTTTGATAGAAATGCTACATTTTCCAGGCAGTCAGATCTGTGGGTCATTTCTTTCATGACGTCTATCGCACATTCCCCTCCCAGAGCTGGGGAGCATGGAACCACACTCTGTATTCCTCTCCCTCCCTGGACTTACTCTTTACATTTCAGTCTTTATCCATCTGGAAATTATACTGGAGGGTGTAAGAGTTTCCTAGGGCTGCTGTGACAGAGTACTATAAACCAGGTGGCTTAAGACAAGGGAAATGTACTGTCTTGCATTTCTGGATGAGTCCAAAATCAAGGTGTGGGCAGGGCTGGCTCCTTCTGGAGGCTCTGAGGATGAAACCATCCCATGACTCTCCTGGCTTCCGGTGACCCTTGGTCATTAGGAGTAGGTGCATTACTCCGATTTCCTGGCCCAACATCACATGGAGGCCTTCTCTGTCTCTGTGTCCTCCTCTCGTCTTATAAAGACACCAGTTATTGGATTCAGGATGAAGCCACCTTGAGATCTTAACATCCGCAGATGCCTTATTTCTAATCAAGGTCACATTCTGAGGTTCCGGGTGGAATGAATTTTGGGGGACACCAGTCAACCCGGTACAGTGTGGGAAGTGCAAGGAGAATCCAGATGGTCTCCAAAGAGTGAAGCAATTGTTTTAATGCTTTTTCTTAAAGAATCTGTCTCTCCCCAGACCAAGGGAGGCTCCTTTGTTAAAGATCACACATTAAGTTATGTTACACACGCGGGTCTGCCTCTGGGCTGTTGCTACCTGCGTGGTGCCATACTGTGATTACCACAGCTTCAGGGGATGTCCTTAAACAGTGACATCTCTCTTGGAGGGGCTCAGATGTTTTCTCCGGCTTCTAAGCACGCCTTCCTCACGGAGTCTTAACAGAGCCTGAGACCTGGAAGCCAGTCACGTTGTGGCTTAAGGTCCTTTCTACAAGTGGATGTGAAACCTGCACCCCAAGAATCCCCAGACTGTGTCTGGAATGAAAGGAAGCAGGTCTGGGACTGAGGAACTGGGGGACCTGGGTCCCCAGGGGGCATAGCTCGGCGAAGTGGCAATTGCACGCTGCGGCCGTGTGTTGGGGGCAGCAGGTCCTGAAAAGCCGTGTGTCTGTCTTTGAGCCAAACCGCCTCTTCAAATGCCCCGAAGTTAAAATGCCTGTTCTGCCTTCTGACTAATGCTCACGGAAGCACACGCAATGTGAACAGGAAGCAAAACCCGTCCCTAAACTGATAGGATCCGTCTACCTGGAACTCATCGGAGAACTATGCCCTCATCACAAAATGCAAACCAATCTGTCAGACTATAAAATTCCTGTATGAAAGAGCCAAAAAGGTAGAAGGGAAATGCCCATCAAAGGATGAGTGGATATGGGACTTCCCTGCTGGTCCAGTGGCTAAGACCCCGAGCTCCCAATGCAGGGGGCCCGGGTTCGATCCCTGGTCAGGGAGCTAGATCCCACATGCGTGCTGCAACTAAGAGTTTGCATGGTGCAACTAAGAGATCCCACACGCCACCAAGAAGATCCTGCACGTGGCAACAAAGATCTCGAGTGCCGCCACTAAGACCCGGAACAGCCAGAAAAGAAAAGGATGAGTGGATAAACAAAATATGGTCCACCCACCCAGTGGAATATTACTCATCCATAAAAAGGAATGAAGTGCTGACACACGCTACAACGTGGATGAACCTCCAAAACATCATGCTGAGTGAAAGAAGCCAGATACCAAGTATGATCCCATTGACGTGAAACGTCCAGAATAAGCAAATCCACAGAGACAGAAGGCAGATTAGTGGTTGCCAGGGGCTGGGGGAGGGGAATGGGAGAGACTGTTGATGGGGACAGGGTTTCCTTTTGGGGTGATGGAAACGTTCTGGAACTAGATAGAGGTGGTGGCTGCACATCACTGTGAATCTCAATGTTACTAATGGCCAATCTTCTGCGCACGATAAAATGAATTCCCGCTGAAAAACCTGAATGTTGAAAAATTAAAAAGACTTTTGCAAACGCCATACTGGTGTCCTTTCAGCGCTTGGAGGGGATGTGAGCCTCAGTTCAGGGCCTTTCTCTCATGCTCTCGGAGAAAGGAGGCACAGGGAAGAGGGGGAGGCCACCAAAAATTCGGCCCTCGGGATGAGTGGACAAATGTGAATGAGCCGCTCTCAAGGCCCGGCCAAGGTCTGATGCGTGGAAAAGTGAGGTTCTGCCGATCAGCTTGGCGAATGATTTGGAATTGGCTGGAAAATAAGGAGGACGGGGGCCTCCAAAAAGTGTAGCATAGCCGCTTCGTTTATATAAGGCCATAATTTGAAGCCACATGTTTATTGGATGAAATCATCCTCAAGTTAAAAGGAGAGGGCCGGCGTTACAGCAGAGTCAGTTAGGAAACACTGTTTAGAAGTCAGCGCGTTTCCACTTTTCCACACGTGTTTCCTTGAGCCTGTTGGGATTTTTTTAGGAAATGATCACATGAAGTTATTGGAAAGATGGACATGCTGAGAAATAGCTACAAAAGAAGTATGTTTCTCAGTCTTGGCAGCTCCGAGCTGGAGAACAGTTTAGGGTTTAGGTTGGGTGAGGGGGGGATGCGGCCACAGGCCACGGAACGTCTGGAGCCCCCAGAAGCTGGAAGGGGCAAGGAAGGGTCTCCCCCCGGAGTCTCTGGAGAGTCACGGCCCTGCTCATGCCTTGGTTTTGGACTTCTGGCCTCCAGAGCTGCAAGGGAATCAATTTCTATTGTTTAAGCCACTGAGTTTGTGGTACCAATTTACCGCAGCCCCGGGACACGAATCCAGGGGTCTGGTACAGAAGATACTGGATGCTCTGATTGAGGCCATGGTCAGGAACGGCCACCACCTCTCTTTTGCCTTACTTAAATATCCCTGGAGAAGCCCATCCCAAACACCTTCTCATGACTGTCCCTTACTTCCCTAATTCATCCCCCTAGGCCTTCCAGTCTGGCCCAACCGGTCTGAGTCCTAGAGAAGGCTCTTCCTCCAGGCAAGTGCTGGGGCAGCCTGGTCCATTCACCTGTCCCTGAGGCTGATCCCTCTCCTTGGGGTCTGCGGCTATGTCCCCAACGAGGCTGTCTTCTTTCAAAGTCTGTCCAGTCAACAAATGTTTCTCCACTGCCCACACCCCACCCCGGGCCAGGCCAGGCTGGCAGCAAAATAGAGTAAGAATGTGGCAGTGTCTGGCCTTCAGGGAACTGGACAAATCAACCCACCAGAGAAGAGGCATTTCCAACAGCAATAGTGCTTTGGACAGGAAAAATGCAGTGTGTCATGCAGCAGCTTTCAACGGGGTGGGAATTGCGGCAGGCAATTCTGCCCTACCCCATGGGACAGTTGGCAATGGCTGGAGACATATTTGGTTGTCACCACTGGGGGGGAGAGGGGAGGTACTTCTGGCATCTGGTGGGTGGAGGCCAGGGATGCCGCTCAACACCCTACAATGTGCAGGACAGGCCCCCACAGCAGAGAATGATCTGGCCCTGGACGTCAGCAGCGCTGTCATGGGGACAGAAACTGACCGGAGCAGGGTGGTCACTTCGGATTAACCAGGAGGCAAGGAGGCGCTCAGAGGAGATAGTTGCCGAGGCCTGCGCAGTGAGACAGGATGGATGGGCTGAGCTTGGCGATGGCGGCTCAGGCGAGGGCGGTGAGCGCCATGGGCAGGGGCAGCTGGGGCTGGCCTCAGAACAAGGGGACCAGTGTGGCCGGCAGGAGGGGGAAGGGCCGAGGTCAGGAAGGTCAGATCCCACAGGGCCTTGTGAACATGGGAAGGAGTCCAGATTTTCATGCAAGTCTGATGGGGAACCCTGGCTAGTTGGAGACAGGGAGGCCCGAGACATGAGTGACATCAGGAAGGGATTAGCCAAGCCTAGTGTGGCAGGCAGACCGGGGTGGGGGCAGGTATCCAGCGGCTCCTGCAGGTGTGGGTTGGGGGGACTGATGGTGATTCGGGTCTAGCCTGTGGGACACAGGTAGGTTCCGGTTACAAGGGGAAGGCAGAGCCGCAAGGCCCTGTGTGGGGCTGGGCTCCGGGTCCTTCCCTGTTGACCGGTAGGCTCATAAAGACATGGAAAGTAGCCTGGGAAGTGGGTCTGGGCGGGCTGAGGAGAACCCTTTGGGACCCTCCTCTCCAATGACACGGTCCACCTGTCATCATGCCCTGGTGGAAAGCCACCTTGAGAACCTTATACGGGCAGAGCTGCGGTGACAACACACAAAAGCCCTACCTGAGACCAGATCGAGCGGCTCCCAGAGAACAAGGGAACGCCGCTTGGCTTTTAAAGGCAGTTCAGATCCCCGGGTAGGGCTCTGGAGGCTGCTGTGCCAGCCCGGTCACTGGGGGCTGGGTGGGACTCTTCTCCTAGGGGACACCTGGCAACGTATGGAGACAGTTTTGGTTGTGACAACTTGGGGGGTGGGTGCTACTGGCATCTGGTGGGTGGAGGCCAGGGACGCTACTCAACACCCTACAATGCACAGGACAGTCTCCACCACAGAGCATGATCCAGCCCCAGACGTCACCAATGCCAAGGCTGAGAAAGCATGCTTTCAATAAATAAGGAAAATGTTTGCACACTTCAGGGTCTCCCCAGGGCCTCACAGGCACACAAGATGTTAGCATGATTCCAAGCCCACGTTCACCTGACTACACAATATTTAGAAGGAGGGACCAAGAGAGGGAGCTGGCCTTGTGGGGTGACTGCCCCAGCTGTTGGGGCCTAGGGCCACCTGCCCCCGTTCTGGTCACTTTCTCCACTCCAGATACCCTGTTCCTTAGCTTCCCCACCTTCATCCTCTCCTCTCCCTGCTAAACCAGGGGGCAGACTCCCTCGAGACCACCAGGAGGAAAGGGACCAGCCCCCTGAGGGTCTAAGGGCCAGCCTACGCTCTTACACTTTCTTTGTGTCATGCGTTCTGATAAACAGCATCTCCGCGTGACAGCCAAGGACTCTTGGTGATCTTCCCAAGCAGTGGCCTTGGACCCTGGCATGCTTGCCAGGAAATGAAAGCCCCAGGTGCGTCCCCAGGATCTGAGAAGCAAAATCTCAAAGTCTCCTCTGGGCTCACCAGGTTCCGTCCACACTCGAATGGGACGGAGAGGCTCTGAGAGATGAGTAGGAAGATCGTGGCAAAGCCCCGGGCGGTCCTGATGCTGACCCTGTCCTGTTTGCGAGGAAGCAGCAGCAGTAGCAGCGGCCTTGCAGGCAGATGACCACGCCGGGGCTCTTGGGCCTTCCTCTCCCTCCATCAGCCAGCTCAAGCCAGGCCCAGGCTCCTGTTCCAAGCTCGCTGGTGCCGGGTACTTCACGGCCCTCACCGGGCTGATAAACTGACTTCCGTGGACATGACTGCTGGCCGGACATCTGTGCTCTGAGTAGAGAGATGAGGGCTATTCCCACTCCCTCAGTATCCCTGAGAGCCAAATCTGCACCTGGCTTGTTAACGCTTTTTTGCGGAATGACTTTCAGATTTTCCAGAAACTTCTTTTGTCTCATCACCTGTGGCAGCAGCCGGTCCCAAAGTCACTTTGTTCCATGAATGGGTTGTTTTTGGACTCCCCTCTTGACCCTGGCAATACTGAGGACACGGACCCCCGTACACCCCAATTATAAATCTTGGCCGGCCCCTGGGTGGGCACACACTGTCTCCGAGGCCTGGCTCTAAACACACCCCTTGTAAAGTCCCATGAGGTCTGCTCCTCCGGAGTCCTGTTCTTGCCTCTCTATTGTCACCCCAAGAATAAGGACCTGTGCAAGATCTGGAAAATTCCCTAACAGGGCACTTCCAAAGTTGACATGGCCAACCTGCCTATCTACCCTAAAATGTTTATTTAAATGAATGAGACAAAACTAAACGAACTTTTTCTCTCTAAGTACCATTATTTATTGATAATTCCCTCACTAAATAAAAATGAAATCTGTCTCTTATGCAGTGTTACAGCCTGAATTGTGTGGCCGCCCCCTACCCCACCAATTCATTATGTTGAAGTCCTACTTCCCAGGACCTGAGAATGTGACTGTATTTGGAGACAGGGCCTTTAAAGAGGTGATTCATTCAAAAGGAGGTCATTAGGGTGGGCCCTGATCCAAAGGGACAATCGGACACGGACTCACACAGAAGTAAGGTGAAGACTCACACAGAGGTGAAGACTCAGGGAGAAGAGAGCCGTTGACAAGCCAAGGAGGGAGGCCTGAATGCATCCTTCCCCCGTGGCCTTTGGAAGCCACCAACCCTGCCCACACCCTGATTTGGACTTCTGGCCCCCCGATCCATGAGACAATACATTTCTGTTGCTTAAGCCACCTAGCCTGTGGTACTTTGCTACGGCAGTCCCAGGAAATTGCACACGCGGCAGTGACAGTCATGAAATGCTTGGAGCTGGCTTCCCTCTCGCACACACAACCCTAAGAAACGGGGCAGAACTGGGATGTAAACGAATGAGTCAGACCAGGACAGCTTATTCATTGCTCCGACTAAGCCACAGGCTGAACCCTTGAATCACTACTTTATTTATCATCGGGGCCCGGGCTCAGACTCTCAACGGGGAAATGAGTAGAACCCAAACTCATCGGCTGAGTTTTTGAGACATGCCTAATCTCCAAGGCCCTTTCTGGGCCAACATGAAAAAAAGCAAAGAGGTGAAGTGATGGGCTCTGCACCTCGGCCGGCAGTGCACTGGCTTGTCGGGGGCCCGGCGGTGCTCAGACAGAGCCCTTTGTTCTGTCCCTCCGTCTCCGGGACGAGGGCAGAGAGAAGGGCCTGTCTTGCTCGGCGGGGAGGCCGAGCAGGGGCTGCCTGGCACAGTTGGCTGGGGATGCTGGGTGCACAAAGGGCTGGTGGATGGGCCTGGGGGGAGGGCAGCATCCAGAAGGGGTCAGAGGGCCCCAGAATGTGCGGTTTCCTCCCCTGGAGTTAAAGCAGCAATGTCATGGTCGGGGAACAAGCAGAGGAGGACACGTGAACAGCAAAACTTAGTCTGTGCTTGAGGACGGACTGGCGTCTGGAGCCAAGAGGGCAAATGCGAGAAGATAACGTGGCTTCAAGAGCCACAGTGATCTGGGGCTACCTCCAAAGTAGCTCTTTGAGAGGAGAATCTGATACCTCTAATCTCGGAAGAAAAGCAACAATTTGTTCCGAGACAAGGACCGTTCCTGCAGAAATCCAGGTCAGTGGGAAGACAAAGAAGAGACAGACAATGGCATCTGCTGTGCCAGCGAGTGATGACGGCCCCAGCTCACCTCCTCTTCCTCCTCTGCTGAACATTCTCGGGGCACGTTCTCTAACTCCCCCTCAGTCCATTCCCAGTGGTGTCTCCTTTTTATCAGGACCCCAGATTAAGAACCAAGCAGATGGCAGAATTCAGTTGCTGGCCTCTTTTCCCCACACCTGCCCTTGGTAGCAATTTGCTGGGAGCCCAACAAACACCAAAGACCCACTGAGGCAATGGTGGGCCTGGAGCGGGAACCAGATTTTACTACAGAGCAGTGCTCCTGTCCCCCAGGGGACACACAGCCATGTCTGGGGACATTTTTGGTTGTCACAACTTGGGGTGGGTGTGTACTATTGGCATCTCGTGTATGAAGGCCAGGGATGCTGCTCGACATCCTATAATGCACGGGGTGGCCCCACAGCAAAGAATGACCCGGCCCCAGATGTCAATGGTGCTGCAGTTGAGAAACTGCTCTAGCAATTTGTTCTTCGCCAAAGTGAGGTTACTAATGATCCTCCGTACTTCTAGAAAGCACAGGGAGCCATTTCTGAAGTCGTCACCTGCCTGAGCCTAGTTTCTATATCGAGAAAATAGGAACTGCAATCCCCTTGCTGCCGGTTGGCAGAATAAAAGAGTTGGGTATAAAAGCATCTATCACAGAAGATGCTCAATAAAGAGCTGCACATGGACGTGCTTATGTGGTTCCCTCTTCCCCACTTGGTTTAACACCTCTGTATCCTTCAAGGCTTGGCTTAGGGCCAGCCACCTCTCCTGAGGAAACTTGCTGGAATCCCCCATGCCCTGAAGCTTGTGCTGGTCGTTCCTGATTCTGTCCCCACAACTTCTTGTGCCACTTCTGTTGCTGCACTGACCAACTACTCTGAACTCTATTATTCCTGCTGGGGAGGGCGGCCCACTAGAATGTCCCTCCCCCAGGGCACAAGGGCTCATCTCTGCCCCTGGGACCCAGCCCACAGCACCTTGCATGATCAGCCCTTGCTTCACTGAATTCTGGGTCCACCCAAAATACACAACTTCAGGGAGACAAGGAAAGGGAAGCTTTACGTTAACAAGCCTCTGTTGGGGATAGAAGATGGATCCTACAGTGAAACAGAATGGGGAGATTCCCAAGTCCCCACCTGCTTCACCAAGTCACAGGCCTGGACCTGAGGGAGGGTCTCACCCAGGGATTTCCAGCCAGAAGGATGCAGCTGAAACCCTGGGAACAGGTATGATGTGCAAAAGCACATTTGGCACTCCAATTTCCCACGTGGAAGATAAGGAAGCAGTAAGATAATCATATTCAGATATAAACTGTAGGACGGAAAGCCCAACAAAAGTGGGATCACCACGGTGGGGATTCACCTGTTGGGGGCTGCATAAAACTAGACAGGGCTGTGTGCTGGAGACACCAAGGCTGGGTTTCAAAGTTGCAGAACACTGATTAGGCCAATCCATTCATTTTGCAAGTAAAGAAACAGACGAAGAGACTTGACGGAGGTTAGGACCCCCAACACAAGACCCTCCAAGAGAGCCTGCCTGGCCACGCTCCTGGAGGAAGGAGACAACAGCAGGGCTGTGGAACCAGAAGATTCTGATCCAGTTCATGGTGGGGGGGGGGGGGGGGGGGGGGGGGAGTGTCCCAGCCAGGGCAGGCCCATACGCAGAACCTGCATGAGGCATGGCTGTGGGCTCTAATCATGTGTTCTGGGGCAAGCGCAGCTGAGAGTCTCGCTTACAGAAGCTTCCATAAGGGCCAGAACATTCTGGAAGTGAACGGGGTGGTTATCTTTCTGTGGCCCTCTTTACATTCAAGCTATCCAGGCTCGTGTCCTGAACGCACTATAAACCCAGGCTCCTTGGCCCTTCTAGCAGGTCCCAGACAAGGATCCCCAGGGTCGGGAAAGAAGAGAAATTAATGCTGATCAAAACGGTTTAGAGCAAGGCCCTCCCCAGAGCCAGGCCCATCAGACAACTTTCCAGCTGCCCATGTCACCTCCCACTGCTCCTGGATGCCTTAAGCGTTTGGAGACTCCAAGACCAGAACATACCTCAGGAAGGTAGGAGCTGGGACCCTCCAACTATAAGGCACAATGTCCCCACCAGCTCCCACCTCAGACAAAGAGGTGTGGGAGAGGCTTTCCCTTAAAGACTCCTGGCCTACAAGGCGCCTGCCTGCGGCTACCGTGCCTCTCCCAGGCTGAGCTCACAGCCACCGGGGGACAGATTTCCTGTATGTCTTTTTACCCATTTAAGTCCAAGGATGCAACTCGGAGGAGGTGGTGACAGCCTAGCACATGCGGCTGTGTGCGCACCCACCCCCGCCCCCTCTGAAACCCAGTTCCGGCCCCATAGCTGGGGTGGGGGGGGCCCAAGAGCTCCTTCCTTGCTCCCTAGAACCCCCAGGCTCTAGCCAGTCCGCTCTTAGGAGGACAGTGTTGGGTTTTCAAGTCCTGAATACCGCCCAGAAGGTGCTGAAACTAGCCTGGGTCACCCAGCAGTTGGGGGTGCAGTCAGGGATAAGATGAATCAAGAGGGTAAGACGGGCCCCAAATCTCCATGGTCTGCACCCCAATGTCTGAACGGGGCCATTCTAGTCCTTTCCTTTCCTCCCCTCCTCCCCAGGCTCTCCCTGGACCAGACCTCACTTCTTGCCATGGCTTCCATCCCCCTTCTGCCTCCCCTCCCATCCCCCATTTCCCCTCTTACCAATTCGGCCGGCCACCGCACCAGTGGGTTCAGAGCCCCTCACATTTACTGAGCACCCACTGAGTCCCAGGCGCTGCCCTCCCTCAGGCACCATTCCTCTACCTCTTCACCGTAGGCAGACGCCCCCAGGCCGTCCTGAACCGTTCCCCCCCAGTCGCACCCCGGCTGTTCCCCCACCGGCCTTGCTCCTCTCAACCCCCAGGCTGGGCCTCTCAACCCCGCCTCCTTGCTTCTCCCCCTCCCAGCCCCGTTTCCTGCGACCCCCCAACTACCACTTAAGCCACGTCCTCTTCAGAGAAGCTGCTCAAAGCCACAAGATCTGCCTCCACACCCGCCCAAAAACTCCCTCACCAGGCCCATCACATCAGCTTTCTCCTTCATCGTCCCGTTCCCACTCCGTCTCCTGCAAACTCTCCACGACCCCCAAGCTCGTTCCCGCCTCCTCGACCCCTGTTTTCGGGCCCCCTCCCCAACTAACCCTTATCCCCGTCCCTCTACAAGGCAGCCCGCCGATGCGAGCTTCGAGATCAAACACTCGACCCGCGGCCGCCCGGCACTCACCTGGGCCTTGGCCGCCGCGCGCCGCCGGTCCCGGCCCGGGTCCCCGCCCGGCAGCCAGCCCGCTGCTCTTCGGGCGCTCCGCCCCACCGCGCCCGCCGCTCCCCCGCGCGCTCCCGCTTCCGGGTTCCGGAGGGGCGGGTCCGGGGGCGTGACGCCAGGGCGCCAAGGGGGCGGAGAAACACGAATCCCCGCCCATCACTTCCGACCCGGCCCCGTCACCGCCCCCTGCCGCTGCTGGGCGAAACCAAGTGTGAGGGGAGGACAGAGAGACGCGCGAGCAGGAGGCGCCCTCTCTGCCCACAGCCACGCTCTACACGGCCCGAGGCCACCCCTCTTGTAGCTTCGCAATATGGCCTGGTCGGGGCGGGGGCGGGGGGGTTCGACTTGAAGAGCCGGCCTTTGAGTTGAAGGCGGGAAAATGGCGGACACCTCGGGGCGTGGTGCTGGGTGAGTCGAGGCACCGTGGGTCTGGATTTATGGGTGCCAGCTGGAGGGCCCTGGTCGAGGGCTGGGGGCAGAGGGGCAGCAGAGTTGGGGAGGGAGGGTCCTTGGGGTGAGTCCGGATCTGACTCCTCCAAGAACCACCGAGGATGCGCAAGTTCTGGGAGGTGGGATGCGGCCTTGCGCATGCTCGGGAGCTTGGGCTCAGGACCTTAAGGCGAGTTCGGGTCCCTGGTCAGCCGTTTCGATCCGGGGCGATGTCAGGCGAGTGGCTTAACCTCTCTGTGCCTCGCTTTCCTCCGTCGCGAAACCGGATTGTTGACGCCGCCGTTCAGTTTTGTAGGCCTAGTGTGAGGCTTAAGAGCGTTTAGAATAGTGTCTGGCCCCTAAGTGCGATCCGTCGGTATTACGATTACCGCTTTGTAGTGGATAACTGCTGGACCACTGAAGTATCTCCTTTCATTCTCCCACACGCTTTTTTCTATTCTCCCCATTTACAAAGGAGATGATGGAGGCTTAGGGAGGGAAGGTCATTTGCCCAAGGGAGACGTCGAACAATGACCTGGTGCCTGGCGTGATTCCTGGGCTTTGTTCATTCTGCCAATGTTTATTGTGCCTGTGCGAATTAAAATTTAGTGGGCCATCTGAAATCGCTTGTTTACTCCACAGCCCCTTGACCTAACTGTGAGATTGACGTTAGCCTCTCCGAGGTTAAGGGGAAGTACTTGAGGCTGGAATATATGTAGTGACACCCCTCCCCCACCCCGTGTCCCTGCAGGTTTGGCCTTAGTCCGTTTGGTTTGGCTCCAGAGCCCTGGCTCAGACCCCAGAGGGAATCCTTGCTCTGTCTGTTTCCAGCTCTGAGACTCCCCAGGGGTGATCTGTATAAACCTTGGGTCCTTGTCTGGAAAGCAAAGATAAAAGCAGGCTAACAGTCAGGTATTTGTAGGGTGGGGAGGATTCCATGAGGGAGTAGAGCAGCTGGCACCCAGCCAGCATTTGTTAAGTTGCCTCTCCCCACTGTGGCTTGGAGGTGCCCCCCCAGCGTGGCCTGGGTCTCACGTTGGAGTCCCCAGAGACCACTACACAGAAGATGGCTGCAGTGAGCTGAGCAAGGGGCCACCACTGCTGTCTCCAGTGGAGCCCATCTTGTGACGACAGCAGGATTTACAGCACCCAGACCCCTGCCTGGCATCCCGCTCGCCCAGACTGGACACCTGGGAGGCATCCCCGACTCTCTCACACCCACCGGCTGACTAGTCAGTGATTCCTACTTCACGGGACCCTCTTCTCTATCATGTCAGGCTTCATTCTTTTTTTAAATTGAGGCAAAATGCACATCACGTCAAATGAACCGTTGTAAAGCGAGCAATTCGATGGCATTAAGACATTCACAACGTTGTGCAATCACCACCTCTACCTAGTTCTAGAACATTTTCATCAGCCCAGAAGGAAACCTGTGTCCATTTGCAGTCCCCCCCCCATCCTTCATGCTCCTCAGTCTGCTCCTGGTAACCACCAGTCTGCTTTCTGTCTCTGTGGATTTGCCTGTTCTGGACATTTCATATCCATGGAATCACACACCACGTGGCCTTAGTGCCTGGCTTGTTTGACTCAGGATAACATTTTTGAGATTAATTCGTTTCAGCATTGATAACATTTTTGAGATTAATTCGTTTCAGCATTATCAGTACTTCATTCCTTTTTAGGACTTAATAATATTCAGGGTCATTATTTCTTTTTTATTTATTTTTGGCTGCATCGGGTCTTCGTGGCTGTGCGCAGGCTTTCTCTCGTTGAGGTGAGCAGGGGCTACTCTTCATTGCCGTGCGCAGGCTTCTCACTGCAGTGGCTTCTCTTGTTGCGGAGCATGGACTGTAGGTGCGCGGGCTTCAGTAGTTGTGGCTCACGGGCTCTAGAGCGCAGGCTTAGTTAGTTGTGGTGCACGGGCTTCATTGCCCCGCGACATGTGGGATCTTCCTGGACCAGGGCTCGAACCCGTCCATGTCCCTTGCATTGGCAGGCAGATTCCCAACCACTGCACTACCAGGGAAGCCCCAGGGTTTGTTATTTCTTGACAGGAGTTTTGCAGCAGATGTCCGTCCCACGCTCCCGATCACTCTTTCACCATGCCAGGGGTCCCCCAACCTTGACAGTGTTGACATCTGGGGTGCGATCATCTCTGTGATGGGGGCCGTCCTGTGCCTTGTAGGGTGTTGAGCAGCATCCCTGGTCTCTACCCACTGAGCCGATAGCAGCCCCCTCTGTTGTGACAATCACAGGTGTCTTCACACATTGCCAAATGTCTACTAAGGGTCAGAATTGCCCTCAAGTGAGCACCCCTGGGTTATTTGTCTGACAAATATTTATCAAGTGCCTCCTGTCTGCCAGGCTGTGAGGGACTGAATGTTTGTATCATCCCACACCCCCTCCTCAAATTCAGTCTTCTCCAGCTAAGCCATAGGGCTGATCAGTTCCAATTTCCGCATCATTCTGCTCTGCGCCTGTGCCCTTGGTCTTGGTGATCCCTGTCTGGAAATATCCTTCCTCATGTGCCTGAGCAAATGGTTCTTTGTCACTCACCCCCAATCCCCACCCCTTTACCTGTCTGGAGTGCTCGCTCTTCACGCTTTGCCTGATGGGAAAATGCTGGTCATCCCTCTCAGGGAAGGAGCTTTGTCTGCGTTCACCTCGTATCCTCAGTGGTATACAGCTGACACACAAACGCCCAACAAATTAATGAGATCGAGACCTTTGAAGTTCGGCAAAAATGCTCGCTCTTCTCACGTAGGTGTTGTCCCCAGGTGACGGGGCTGGGGCTCTGTTTTCCTCCTGCCATGGAGGTGGCCCCACCTCGCAGAGATGGGCATGGGTGGTGGGTGCTGGGACTGGGCTGTCCCGAGGAAGCCCAGGTTCCTGGCTGGCTTCCCTGAGCTTTCTATCCAACTGCATTAACAAGACCCCCGTTTTCCTCTTTTAGGAAGCCTTCTGCAGGGGGTCCCAGTACTCCTAGCGGTGCTAAGACGAGAGGAAGAAGAATACAAGGTGAGTAAAATTGGAATCTACCTTTTGAAATGGAATCCACTGGAATAAAAAGTGATTTTTTCTTTCCCCCCCCCGTAAGTGCTTTTGGAGAAGAGAAAAACAGACCAGAGCAGGGGAGCTGGGGCTTTACCCGCTTCTAGTCACACCTTTGGGGACCCCAACTCTGGTTACCCAGCCCTGCAACCAGGGGTGTGGCAGGACCTGGTGGGGGTCATCTAGGGCAGTGGGCCCTTCCGGCCATGGGGGTCATCACTTGGAAGTGCGGGTGAGGAGAGTGTGAGCTGAATTCGTTAGGAAACATCAAAGTCTGTTTCTTCTCAGTAAGCGTGTCAGACCCTTGGGGGTGCCCACACATCCGATGTCTACCTGTGCATCCGGGGTCACTGTCAACAGCCCCCCTTGACTCTTGGCAGTGCCCAGTTTGGGGCTGTAGACCCAAGGATCTCCCACGTTGGATCTCAAGCCTCTGTTAATGATGAAGTATTTTTTTATGCCTGTGGACTAGTGCAGGTCTCAGAGAACCTGGAGCAGAATTCCAGTTCCAAATGACTGGAGGTTTATATGTTATAGCATCACAGCATCGCTGGATGATCTGGTCTGTAACATCTGTTATATTTACACAGGGTCTAGTTCTTGGACGCAAATTATATCCTTCATTGTAACATTGCTTCTGTGGAAAATCTACCACTGTTGAAAACAAACAGGTGCCTTCTAATTTTCCAGAAACTTGAAACTGCTTTTCAACTGTGCAAGGAACCCAGAGCCTCCTTCCTACCCTTTGCTGATGGTATTAGAAAGACCCAATGCAGGATGGTCTCCCCACTCTTGGAACTGGGGGTGTTCTTCGCCCCAATCCTTCACTGGACATCCAGTGGCAGACCCTAGGTGTGGCTCGATTCTCTCCCCTGGACCCCGCCTGGTCCTGGCCTCAACCCTTAGGTGCCTCCTGCCTGAATGTCTGAGCCACTTGCCCTGCAGGCACGGCTCATCCCTGCCTGGGGCACGCCCGGGGCAACCAACACCTCCGTGTCCAGCTCCAGGCAGCCTGTTAACTGTGGTTGTACCTCTTTTCCACTCAAGCTTGCGGCTGCAGCCCCCATCTAAAGAAAGATGCAAATTCGGGCATGAAGGTAATATGGTTGAAATCCCAGTCTTGGGACTGAACTGTCAAGGCAGGTGACACTGACCACATCACTCTCTAGCAAAAAGGGAGACCCCTGAGCTCTGGGGGCACCTAGGAAAAGTGCAGACTCATGCATTTGACACATTGCTGAGCACCTCCTCCCTGCGAGGTGGTGGAACGTGGCAGCAAGCAAAACAGACAAGAATCCCTACCCTCAGGGGGCTTGCCACTCCGGACACAGGCGGTGAATCAGGAGACGTAAGGAGACACAGGGTGTATTGGACAGTGACAGTTGCTGAGGATAAAACAGCAGGATGGGGGTAGCTTCTGGCCTAAGGGAGGGGCTGGGCCGAGCAGAGTCGTGAAGGCGGCAGGGGTGGCATGTGCCCGCTGGTTGGAGGAACAGGTGACACGGGACCTGCAAGGTGTCTGGAGGCACTCACCCTTCACCAGCTAATGGACCCGGAAGACAGCCTGCTGCAGCTGCCAGAGAGCCAGTCAGCCTGGAGGACAGAGTGTCTCAAGAGGGAGGGTGCAGGGCTTCCCTGGTGGCAGTGGTTGAGAATCCACCTGCCAATGCAGTCGACACGGATTCAAGCCCTGGTCCGGGAAGAGCCCATATGCCACAGAGCAACTAAGCCCGTGCACCACAACTACTGAGCCTGCGCTCTAGAGCCCGTGACCCACAACTACTGAGCCCGTGCGCCTAGAGCCTGTGCTCCACAACAGGAGAAGCCACTGCAATGAGAAGCCCGTGCACCGCAGCGAGGAGTGGCCCCCGCGCGCTGCAACTAGAGAAAGCCTGCATGCAGCAACGAAGACCCAGTGCAGACAAAAATAAATAAATAAATTAAATTTAAAAAAAAAAAAAGGAGGGTGCAAGTGAGCACTGTGTGCAGCGCTGCCGCTGGCTCAGAACGAGGGCTGAGAAGGGGTGGGTGGGCATCAGAGCAGGGAGATCTCCGTGGTCTGGATGAAAGGAGCTTCTTTGGTGCCGTGGTGACTGTGAGAGCCAGGCTGGGGTGCGGGGGGATTCAAGGGAAGGAGAGAGGAGAAGAAGAGGATCCGCCATGGCAAAGGGGAGCAGAGAAGTGGGGGAGGGGAGGGGAGGGGGGATGAACAGTGTGACCATTGGAGAGAGGAAGTGGGGTGATACTGGGTGGGGCAGGCGGAGAGGGGTTGCCAGGGCAGTTTCCTAATGGAGTGAGGGCTGGGCTCTAGCACCCAGAGTTGGGGGGTTGGTTTTACCCCAAAGCACAGAGGTCGCTCCACATGGGGGGCCCAGGATATGGCCCTGAGGTTGGGAGGCAGCTAGATGCCCAGGTGGGAGGATCTCCTGGGGCTGCTTTTGTCTTCCCAATGAAGTAGGAAACAGGTTACCAGCTGACCAGAGGGATGGCCCGGTGTAGGAAGTGGGCAGGAGGGTCTGGGAGAGGGGGTGGGGGATCAGAACAGAGGACTGTGGATGATCACAGGGACTGCAGCGAGAGCCCCTGGAGGTTGGGGGGACACATGTGTCTCCTTCACACACCTTCAGCGCCCCAGGATCAGGATGGAAGGGCACCTGGGGCTGGGCTGTCACCAAGGGATACAGCCGTGTCCGAGAAGAGCGTCAGTGCCTAGTGTGTCTCAGGAGAGTGGTCCTGAGCTAGGTGAGGGGGGTGGGGGGTTTGAAAGGCAGTACCATGAGTGGGTCATAGATGGGCTTGTGGGGGAAGGGCAGTTGGGGTCATGACCACAGGGAGTGAGTTGGGGAGGGAAGAGGAGGAGAGCAGGTGGCCACCTTTGGAAGATCTTTCTTCCTTTCCCTGCCCTGCCCCTGAGTCCACTTTCTGTTTTGAACTTTGGCACATATTCCTGATCTTCCTTGATCATAGCTCCTGTGGGTCTCTGTGTCTCCGCTTCTAGCCCTGGTGCTTGTATACAGCAGGTATCCTATAAATGTTCTTGCATACAGTAGGTGTTCCATATATGTTCTTTTTAAAAAGCTTTTAAAAGAGAATTTATTATTTACTTATTTTAATTTATTTTTGGCTGTGCTGGGTCTTTGTTGCTGTGCGTGGGCTTTCTCTAGTTGTGGCGAGCAGGGGCTACTCTTCGTTGCAGTGCGTGGGCTTCTCATTGCGGTGGCTTCTCTTGTTGTGGAGCACGGGCTCTAGGTGTGCGGGCTTCAGTAGTTGTGGCACGAGGGCTCAGTAGTTGTGGCTCGTGGGTTCTAGAGCACAGGCTCAGTAGTTGTGGCGCATGGGCTTAGTTGCTCCGCGGCATGTGGGATCTTCCCAGACGAGGGATCGAACCTGTGTCCCCTGCATTGGTAGGCGGATTCTTAACCGCTGCACCACCAAGGAACTCCCTCCATATATGTTCTTGCATATAGTAGGTGTCCCATACATGCTTGAGGCTGAGTGGGGAGGGCTGATAGCACCCGGCTCTCGGGGTGGGGGGCGGGCATCCTAGGTGCATGGTGGGTCCTCACAGTCCATGTCATAGTTTTATTATAAACCAACAGTGTGTCCCCACAGGTGGAAGAGTGGTTGAGTCCCGGTACTTGCAGTATGAGAAGAAAACCACCAAAAAGGTAACATACAATGTACGTTTGAAACAGTTCTGAACAGAGTTCTGACGAACTTGGAATTCTGAGACAAGTCACACCGGCCAGGCACAGCCTGGTCCTGAAAGAAGCATTTTGGGGACTTGGTCCGGTTGCCTTTGGGGCTGTCATGCCCTTCGTGCCAAGGCAGGGATCTCTGTCATGGGTGGCTGATCACTTTGAGAATCTCTTTTGCAAAGCCATGATCTCTGGTGAATCATAAAATTATTCCTGTCTCTCAACCCGGTAATTCCTTTCTGGATTCTGTCCTGAAACAGTTCTGTCTAATGCCTGGCACGTGGTTACCCGGCCTTGGCTGGTATTGTAAAAAATACCCGTAGGGTTTTAGAGAAAGGGTTTTAGGGGAAGAAAGACATGGCTGAATCACCCAGTGTTACAGGAAGAGTTCAGTGAACTAGCCACACCACAAAAACCATGAAACCATTGAAAATGATGGCCTGAAACACTTAACAACTTGGGAACCTGTTTTGTGTGATGTTTAATGAAAATAATCATTAGATTACCCAGTGACATTTTGTTTCAGTGTGTATGCACGGATAGCGTGGTGAAGGTTGTGTCATTCCATTTTCCAAATCTTTGTTTATGATAAAGTTTAGTTAAATATTAATTTCTGCTGCCTTTCTTTTACTCTGGTAGGGTGAATGGCAGGTTAATGTGGCTTAAGATTTGGCTTGAAGAAAAAGGATACCTTTATGCAAACTGATAGGCTTCTTGGAGTGATTTATTTTTTAATGGACTTAATTTTTTTAGAGCAGTTTTAGGTTCAAAGCAAAATTGAGTGGAAAGTACAGAGATTTCTCATACACACCCCTGTCCGCCCCCTCACATGTGTAGCTTCGCTGTTGTCAACATCCCGCAGCAGAGTGGGGCATATTTACAATCGATGAACCTACATTGACACATCCTTACCCAGAGTCTGTGGTTTACAGTATTGAAATGATTTTCAACAGAGAATACTAGTCCACACTTCATAATTTTAACGTTGCCTGGCAAACTTGGTTACAGTACCCCCCTGTGTTTGCATGTTCTAGTATTTTAGATCTTTAAGAGCTTCTCCGTTTTCTTTTTTTTTTCATCTTTTAAATTAAGGTGTAATTTACATAGAGGAAGTGTCACTCTTCAGCGTACAGTTCTCTGAGTTTTGAAAAACACATCCAGTCACAGACCCACCACAGTCAAGATAGAGAACACTCTGTCACCACCGCCCCCCCCCCCCCCCCCCCAAAGTCCCCTTGTGCTCCCATGGAACCAGCTCCTCCCCACCCCAGGCAACCATGATGTGTTTTCTGTCCCTGTAGCTTTGCCTTTGCAGTAGGCTCACTTAAAAGGTGCCACCAGGATGCAGACTCTTGCAGTCTGGTTGCTTTCATATAAAGGTCCCTCCCTCCCTGTCGTTGCCTTTTACAGTTAGTGCTAGTTCCTTCTGATGGCTGAAGAATATTCCACTGTACGGATGGACCACAGTGTGCACAGCCACTCCCTGGCAAAGGACATTTGGTTTGTTTCCCGATTTTGGCAATTATGAATAAAGCCACCTTAAACATTCCTGTGCAGAATTCTGTGTGGATGTGTTTTCATTTCTCCCAGGAGGGGAATTGTAGGGTAAATGTCTGTTTGACTTTGTTAGTAACTGCCCAGCTGGTATCCAAAGTGGCTGCCACTTTTTACATTCCTATGAGCCACAGAGGAGAGTCAGTACTTTAGGACTGAAACCATTCTAGTGGGTATGAAGTGGTATCTCATTGTGGTTTTAAACTGCATTTCCATAACAACTAATGATATTGAGCATCTTTTCATGTGCTTATTGGCCAGTCCTATATCTTTGGTGATGTGTCCTTTCAAATCTTTTGCACATTAAAAAAAAATGAGGTTGTTTGTTTTCTCATTATTGAGTTTTGAGGGCTCTTTCAATATCTTAGATACCAACTCTTTATGGTGATTTGCAAATATTTTCTCCCAGTGTGTGGCTTGGCTTTCCATTCTCTTAAGTGTCTGGTGAGGAGCAGAAGTTCTCGATTTTGATGAGGTCCAATTTATCGATTTCTGCTTTTATGAAATGTGCTTTTGGTTTCTTCTCTAAGAAATCTTTGCCTTACCCAAGACCATAAAGATTTTCTCCCATGTTCTCTTCTATATGAGTTTAGGTCTGTGGTCCATTTTGAATTAATTTTTGTATCTGGTGTGATGATGGAATTAAAGTTCGTTTTTAAGTGTATGGATGTCCTCTTGTTCCAACACCATTTGTTGAAATGACTTTCCTTTCCCTGTTTTATTGTCTCATCACCTCTGTTGGAAAGCAATTGACTAAATATGTATGCATCATTTCTGGACTCTATTCTTTTCCGTTGTTCTACATGTCTATCTTTAGTCCATTTCCATACTGCCCAGGTTACTTTAGCTTTGTATTATAGTAAGTCTTAAAATTGGGTTGTGTGAATTTTCCCACTCTGTTCTTTTCCAAAACCGACTCTTCTAGTTCCTTTGCCTTTCCATATGAATTTTAGCCTTAGCTTGCCATTTCCTACCAAAACTTCGGGGATTTTAATTGTATTGAATCTATGCATTAGCTCAGGGAGAATAACATCCTAAAAACACCCAAGTCTTTCAATCCATGAACATGGTATACCTCTCCCTTTATTTGGTCTTAGATTTTTTTCATCAGTGTTTTTGTGATTTCCAGCATACAGACCTTCCCCATGTTTGCTTAGGTTTACACCTAAGTATTTGGTGTGTTTTTCGTGCTATTATGCAAGGTACTATCTTGTCTTTTCTTTCTTTCTTTCTTGAAGAAATTTTATTTGTTTAGAAATAATTCACATATAACATTATATTAGTTTTAATTTTATTTATTTATTTTTTATTTTTGGCTGCATGGGGTCTTCGTTGCTGTGTGCAGGCTTTCTCTAGTTGTGGGGAGTGTGGGCTACACTCCGATGTCGTGCTTGAGCTTCTCATTGCGGTGGCTTCTCTTGTTACCGAGCACTGGCTCTAGGCACTCGGGCTTCAGTAGTTGTGGCTCACGGGCTCTAGAGCACAGGCTCAGTAGTTGTGGCATATGGGCGTAGTTGCTCTGCGGCATGCGGGATCTTCCCAGACCAGGGATCAAACCCATGTCCCCTGCATTGGCAGGTGGATTCTTAACCACTATACCACCAGGGAAGTCCCAATACTAGTTTTAGAGGTACAACATAATGATTCAATCTTTGCAAGTATTGCAAAATGATCATCACAGTAAGTCTAGTTAACATGCGTCACCGCACAGAGTTACAAATTTTTTTTCTTTGCTCAGAACTTTTACATGGTACTGTCTTTTTTTTTTTTTTTTAACATTTATTTATTTAGGCTGCTCCAGGTCCTAGTTGCGGCATGCAGGATCTTCGTGTGGCACGTGGGATCTTTAGTTGTGGCATGAGGACTTTTAGTTGCGGCGTGCAGATTTCTTACTTGTGGCATGCAGACTTCTTAGGTGCGGCATGCGAACTCTTAGTTGCGGCATGTGAACTCTTAGTTGAGGCACGTGTGTGGGATCTAGTTCCCCGACCAGGGATCGAACCTGGGTCCCCTGCATTGGGAGCTCAGAGTCTTATCCACTGGACTACCAGGGAAGTCCCATGGTGCTGTCTTTTAATTTCAATTTCCAAAGTTGTTCATTGCTAGAAATATCTTTTTATATTGACCCTGTATCCTGCAACCTTGCTAAACATGTTAGTTTTAGTAGTGTTTTTTAGTATGTTTTGAGATTTTCTATGTGAAGAGTCATGTCTGCAAGAAGAGAGTTTTATTTCTTCTTTTGTAACCTGTTTGCCTTTTATTTCTTATTCCTAGACTTCCAATGGGAGGTTGAATAGGAGTGGTGTCTGTACATCAAAATATTCTCACTCTTTATAAGGTCTTTTTTTTGCTTTTTTAAATTTTATTTTTTGGCCGCGCCACGTGGCTTGTGGTGGGATCATAGTTCGCTGACCGGGGATTGAACCTGGGCCTTGGCAGTGAAAGTGCCGAGTCCTCACTACTGGACCACTAGGGAATTCCCTCTTTTTGCTTTTATATTGTTGTAATGGCTTGCTAGCTCCATGCACTGCTTGCTTTTTAAATAAGTTTTGAAGATTAATACCTGTCCAAAAGCTTTGTTTTTTCTGACAACCGAAGTAATATGTTCTCTTTCCTAAACTGGCCAGTACTAAAAATTATGCAGAAAATCAGTCATCTGTAATCTGCCATGTCAGAGATCATCACCAGCAAACATTTTGGTGGTTTCCTATGTTCTACGCATGTGAGGGTATCCTTCTGACAAAATTAGTTCATCCCGTATGTATGCAATTAAATGTCAGGACTCCTTGAATCTATCCCTTGTCTCAAGGTAAGAGCAGATGCAGACCTTGCAAACTGCAGAGGGGCCCCTTCTCGTGGAAGGAAAGTGTCTTGTCCCCTGAATGTCATATATTCCCCTAACAGCCTCCTGCAGCAGATGCGTTAAAGGCCAGTGGGAAGATGCTTGAAGGTGGAAGAAAACCCAACCCACTCCAGAAGAGCAAAGGTACGTAAAGATGGAAGGAGGGTGAAACAGCACTGAGGCTTAGGAAGTGATGAGCGTGGTGGTGAATTTTGTTTTTAAGTATGCAAGTTTAAGACGCCCTTTCCTTTCTGGAAAGTATGAGGAAAAGGAGCTTGGCAGAGAGTTTCAGCATAAAGACAGATTTGGGGCATACGAAGATCTGAAGGGGGTTGGCAGGGGAATGGGGGGGAGTCATTTCCTTTCTATATGACCCCAGAGAAGAGCCACATTGGCATCATGGTGCTCCCTTGGGGCACCAGTTCCTTGATCATGTGACTGTTTCCCCACCAGAGCTCTGAGAGCAGGACTTTCAGAGAGGGTATGAGACCTCATTTTCCTGCCTCTCACTACCTTGGGTTGGGTCTTCCTCATAATGGTCTCCCCATACCCCTTCTACTAGAAGCTTTCACCAAAGTGATATGAAAAACTTTCAGTTTTTCTGGTTGTAGACATGATATGCGTTTGTTATTAAACAAAATTGGAGAATGTAGCCCAGAAGGGCGGAAACTCACTTATGATCCACCACTCAGACCGTCTGTGTTGGTATATTTGCTCTTCAGTCCTAGTCAGTGTGCTCATTCTAGAAGTCTGGGAAGGCTCCTCTCCAGAGTAGTACTTCACCCAACTCCTCCGGTGCCTGCTTCACCAGCAGTGGTGGGCAGCTCTTCTTTTGCATAAGAGCGAGTCACAGAAAGCAAAATTGTTTCTCGGCCTGCAAACCCTCATTCAGGATGGTGACAGCTTTGCGTCCCATAGTGGAATACTAAGTATGTTCTTTTACAGGTTAGATTTCCTGCTTTATTGTTCAGATCAAGGGTCAGCAAAACTTTTGTGAGCCAGTGGTTAATATTTTAGGCTTCGCGGGCCAGGGGCTCTCTGTCATAGAAACTTAACTCTGCCTTATCGCAGCGTGAAAGCAGCCACAGACAGTGTGCACACAAATGGGCGTGTCTGTGTCCCAGTTATTTACAAACACAGGAAGTGGGCCGGATCTGGCCTGCATGCTAGAGCTCGCTGATCTTGGCTTGGATGTTTGTCAGAAATTGTGCTGTTCCTTGACCCAGGCACGATTGAGAAGCAAGCACATGGAGCTGGAGCCGGCCTTCTAGTCTTTTCTCATGCAGTTGGGTTGAAGGCCATGTGTGAAGCTGGGAAAGCTGGCATGGCCAGAGGGGTCAAAAACTGGGCCTGCCACATTTAAAAATCAGGGTTCTCAGGACTTCCCTGGTGGCACAGTGATTGAGAATCCGCCTGCCGATGCAGGGGACGCGGGTTCGTGCCCTGGTCCGGGAGGATCCCACATGCCGCGGGGCGGCTGGGCCCGTGAGCCATGGCCGCTGGGCCTGCGCATCCGGAGCCCACAGGCGGGAGAGGCCACAGCAGCGAGAGGCCCGCGTACTGCAAAAAAAAAAAAAAAAAGAGCAGAGGGCAGAACAAGTATATCATGTGTTATTAGATTCTTATACCCTGAACACAGCATCTTTTATTTTTTTATTTTTTATATGAAGTATAGTTGATTTACAGTGTTGTGTTAGTTTCAGGTATACAACAGAGTGGTTCAGTTATACATACATATATATATTTTATACACACATACACACACACACACACACACACACACACACACACACATATATTTTTCAGATTCTTTTCCTTTATGGGTTATTACAAAACATTGAGTAGAGTTCCCTATGCTATACAGTAGGTCCTTGTTTATCTGTTTTATACATAGTGGTGTGTATATGTTAATCCCAAACTCCTAATTTTCCCCCCCCTTCCCCTTTGGTAACCATAAATTTGTTTTCTATGCCTCTGGGTCTGTTTCTGTTTTGTAAATAAGTTCATTTGTACACAGCATCTTGTATTTAAACTGAGCAGAAAGGCTTATTTGTATCTTTCAGTTATAAAGACTGCATCTCTTTTTTAGTTCTACTTTAAAATATATTCAAGTTGATGGGTGGGAATTTCCAGAGGTTTTTCAGCCTTCTCTACTGCTCCCTCGTAAGAAACTGAGTTTTTGGAAGCGGGTGATATTGTACAGAAAAGTTAGCTGCTCCCGGCCGTAAGTATAGAGTATCTTGCTGACTGTGCTGACTTCTGGGGATTCTCATTGGGCCCACAGACAGCAGTGGAACTGGCAAAGGTGACCTGCAGTCGACCTTGCTGGAAGGGCATGGCACTGCCCCACCTGACCTGGATCTCTCGGCCATTAATGGTAAGTCATTGGCTGTACCTGTCCTTTCCCCAGCTGGGGGTTGCAATGCATGTCTGAGGGCTCCCAAAATATGCTCTTCTCACCTTAAAAAACACTTTTTTTTAAAAATTGAAGCATAGTTGATTTACAATGTTGTATTAGTTTCAGGTGTACAGCAAATTGATTCAGTTATACATATATATATATCTATTCTTTTTCAGATTCTTTTCCCTTATAGGTTATTACAAAATATTGAGTATAGTTCCCTGTGCTATACAGTAGGTCCTTGTTGGTTATCTATTTTATATACAGTAGTGTGTCTATGTTAACCCCAACCTCCTAATTTATCCCCCCCTCCCCTTTGGTAACCATAAGTGTTTGTTTTCAGTGTCTGTAGGTCTGTTTCTGTTTTGTATAAGTTCATTTGTATCATTTTTTTTTAAGATTCCACATGTAAGTGATATCATATGGTATTTGTCTTTCTCTGTCTCGCTTACTTCACTCAGTATGACAATCTCTAGGTCCATCCATGTTGCTGCAAATGGCATTATTTCATTCTTCTATATGGCTGAGTAATATTCTGTTGTGTATATGTGCCACATCATCTTTACCCGTTCATCTGTTGATGGACCTCTAGGTTGCTTCCGTGTCTTGGCTGTTGTAAATAATGCTGCTGTGAACACAGGGGTGCATGTATCTTTTCAAATTATGGATAAAACGCTTTTCTTGATCTTAGACAAAAGTGTGGTCCGAAAGACTCCACAGTTAGAAAAAACAATGTCAAAGAAAGCCGAGTCATCATCATTTTCTGCCTTGAGGAAAAAGAGCCCAGTAAGTCTCTGAAATGAGAGGGAAGCCACTATAGCAGGTTGGCTAAATCTGCCCTGTGCCACGTGCCCCTCGAAACCTGGGGACTCCAAGAATAAACAAGCCAGCTGTGCCTTTTAGAACAAAAACCTTACCCATCCTTAGAGGATTTGCGGTTTCAGTTTCCCCAGCTACATGTACAGGAGGGGATACAAATGCAGGATCATGTGAAAAATGAGACTGAGGCCTTGTTTGCCAGTGCCACGCTAGGGAAGGCACTAGGCCAGGCCCTGTTCACGGCAGGGAGGGTGGCCAGGCTGTGGTCTCACCCAGGTGGGAACCCCAAGTCCTGGTTCTGGCAAGGCAACAAGTTGGTGGGTGCCCTTCAGCTCACGCTTGACAGACCAGCTTGCAGGAAGGGACCAAACCACCTTCCTTTTCACAGAGGACTCGAAAGACTAAATGAGCAAATAGAAACGAGTCGATACACAGTCTAGAATTGTTCAATTACTGATTGAAAAAAAGTACAGACAGGTTAGGATTCTGCCCCTCCCCGGGAAGAGAGCTGGCTTTATACCAGTTCACGGGGAACCAGCAGTGTCATTTTCTTCTCCTGAAGGATCTCTCCGAAGCGATGGAAATGATGGAATCCCAAACACTACTCCTGACTCTGCTGACCTTGAAGGTGAGGACGGAGCCTCCTGCACGCGTGTCGTGGGTGGAAGGGCGGCCACTGTCAGCCGCGGAGGTGAGGTCGCCTCTGGCCTGAGCTTTTGTTTTGCATTTCCCAGATGGAAAGTGGTCTTGCTGCATTCGAAGAAAAGGCAGAAAAGAATTTATTAATAATGTGCAAAGAGAAGGAGAGGCTCCAGAAAAAAGCTCACGAGCTGAAGCGCCAATTTCTCCTCTGTCAGAGGAAGCGGGAGCTGGCAGACGTCCTGGATGCGCAGGTCAGGGGTGACCACAGCCTCCAAGAGGCGCATCCTGGCAGCATTGTCCCACGGGGGTGGTGGTGGGGTGGTTGGAGGGAGCCTTTATTGTGAGCGTCGCTCCTCGCCTGGCTCTGACTCTGTGCCCGGCTTTTGACACCACTGGGTGTTGCTACGTGACGGTTTATCAGAGGACAAGGCGGTAATGTCAGAACCAACCAGCAAGAGGCCTCTGTCCCTTCAATACACATGGGCATGTATTCTGGTGACTTGTATCCTGAGACTTGTGCCCAGTGACACAGATGTACTCCAGACCTGCCCATTTGGGCCAGGGTGCTGGTGGGAGACTTGGGCTTGGTGCTGTGTGGTCAGTGCTGGGACGGGAGTGTCCATGCTAGGGAAGGTCACAACGAATCGTGGGAACCGAGAAAGGGCCGATCAGGGAATGGGGCTCCTCACCCAGTAAGTATGTATCCTGGGGCCGCCATAACAAAGGACCACAGAGTGCGCGGCGGCTTAAACAATTGACATGTATTTTCTTTCAGTTCTGGAGGCTGAAGGTCTGAGATCAAGGTGTCTGCAGGGTTGGTTCCTTCCGAGGGCCACGAGAGAAGGCTGTGTCCCAGCTTCTCTCCTTGGCTTGTCGATGGCATCTTCTCCCTGTGTCTCGTCACCTGGCTCTCTCCCTCTGAGTGTCTGTCTCCACATTTCCCCCTTTTGTAAGGACACCTGTCATACTGATCAAGGCCCAGCTTAATGACCCCACCTTAACTGAATTACCTCTGTAAAGTCTCCAAATCAGGTCACATTCTGAGGTGCTGGGGGTTGGGATGTCAACAGAGGAATTTGTGGGGACACAATTCAGCCCATAACACCCAGCATGTACACATGAGTGTGCCCAGCAGCCCGGCCCTGAGCTGAGAACAGGGTCCCTATCCTCGTGGAACTCACGATAGAAGGGAAGGGAAAGACAGTCAAACAAATGAATCCTTACAACCCCCAGACGGCATGTACAAGGGAAAAGGGGGCTGCCGGGCATGGCCTTGGTGGGGGGCAGGCATGTCAGCTCAGTGCTCTGAAGCAGGAGGGCCCAGCCCTGGAACAAGCTGGAAGGCGGACACGTGTTCCTGGTGAGGAGACCCAGGCCACCTTGCTACTGGCCGGGCCATCTTCGGGGCACCTGGGAGTGAGGGGAGAGCCCGCTGCACCCTTAGAAGTTTCTCTGGGAGACCTGGCAGAACAGTGCTGTGTCTTAACTCACAGGTGCTGTCTGGCAAACTGGCGAGGTGAGTGCAGGGCCTCGTCCCACAGGCTCCTTCCCCTTCTGCCTGCAGATCGAGATGCTGAGCCCCTGTGAGGCCATGGCCAGCTGCTTTAAGGAACGATACAAGACATTTGCGACGGCCCTGGACACCACGAGGCATGAACTGCCCGTGAGATCGGTCCACCTGGACGGAGACGGGCAGTGCTTCTTAGGTAGGAAACGGGGCAACTGCCCGGCAAGGGGTGGGACGCATGCTGGCATCTCCTGTGTCCTGGGCACCTTTATCCGTTCGTGTCAGGTCATAGGCCTCCTCTCAGGTAGATGGCGCGTACCCCATCAAATGGCAGAGGACGCAGGGGGCCAGCAAGGCTGCGGTTTGTGTGGGGTCATGCATGCCCTGAGTAAGGACTGTGTTGGGATTTGAACCTAGGTCTGTAGGACCCCTGCAGTGATTTTCCGTCCTGCTGAAAGGTGTCCTGGGGAGCCTGCAGTCTCTACAAAGGTGCTTTGGTGGCTGGGGAACAACAGGGCCACCGACCCCAACCCTGTCCTGCCTTCTAAGCAGAGCTGAGAGGGTCCCTTTCCTGTATAGCGTTCCCACCTAATACTTCACTTGAAGAAGGCGGCAAGTGTGAAGAGTGCCATCCTCTATCCTAAAATTCTCTTTAGAACAAGTATCTTCCCCAAACAAGTTTTCAGCTGCCCTACAGTTTGGTCCTCCCTCTCCCTCCCTCCCTGCCTCCCTCTCCCCGCTCCCTCCCTCCCTGTCTCCTGTACCCCACCCTCCCTTCCTCCCGTTCTTTCTCTGAAGTATAGTTGATTTATCAATACAATGTTGTGGTAGTTTCTGCTATACTGCAAAGTGACTTAGTTATACACATATAGACATTCTTTTTTTCGTATTCTTTTCCATTATGGTTTATCACGAGATATTGAATATAGTTCCCTGTGCTATATAGTGGGTCCTTGTTGTTTATCCATCCTATAGATACTAGTTTGCATCTGCTAACCCCAGCCTCCCACTCCATCCCCCCCGCTGCCCCTTGGCAACCACAGGTCTGTTCTCTGCGTCTGTGAGTCTGTTTCTGTTTCGTAGATAAGTTCATTTATGTCATATTTTAGATTCCACATGTAAGTGATGTCATATGATACTTGTCTTTTTCCGGCTTACCGCACTTACTATGATAATCCCTAGGTCCATCTGTGTTGCTGCAAATGGCATTATTTCATTCTTTCTTATGGCTGAGTAGTATTCCATTGTATATAGGTGCCACATCGTCTTTATCCATTCATCTGTCCGTGGACACTTAGGTTGCTTCCGTGTCTTGGCTATTGTGAATAGTGCTGCTATGAAGATAAGGGTGCGTGTATCTTTCTGAATTAGAGTTTTGTCCAGATATATGCCCAGGAGTGGGATTGCTGGGTCATATGACATAGAGTTTGGTTTTTTCTTTTTTTTTTTTTTTTTTTTTTTTTGAGTTTGGTTATTTCTAAGCAAAGTTCTCATGAGCCACCTGGACGTGTTTAGCTTGATTTTACTGATGTAAAATCAAGCCTTTTCCAATGTGAAATAGTATATGTATGAAACGGGACCTTGAAAAATGAGCCATGTTGAACCATCATCTGTGTCCGGGTTTCTAATTTTATAATTATGGCAACCAACTGCACGTCTATATCTCTTGGTCTCCATCTCTGATAAATGCCCTAGATAGTTGCCAGGAGTTGGGATTGGGGACTGTTTGAGTTTCCTAGGGCTTCTGTAACAAAATACCACAAATCAGGTGGCCTAAAACAACAGAAATTTATTCCCTCCCAGTTTAGCGGACTAGAAGTCCGAAATCAAGGTGTCATTGGGGTTGGATTCTTCTGGAGGCTCTAGGGGAGAATGCATCCCCTGGCTTTTAGTGTTCTGGCAGTCTTGGCTCATGGAGAATTCCTTCAGACTCTGACTCTGTTTTTTTTTTTTTTTTTTTTTTAATTAAGCTTTTTAAAAATATTTATTTATTTATTTTTGGCCACATCGGGTCTTAGTTGTGGCACACGGGATCTTTTCGTAGCAGCGCGTGGGCTCTTCATTGCGGCGTGCAGGCTCCAGAGTGTGTGGGCTCTGTAGTTGTAGCTCTCTAGTCGTGGCTTGTGTGCTCCGTAGCTGCGGCGTGCGGGCTTAGTTGCCCTGCGGTACGTGGGATCCAGGGATCGAATCTGCGTCCCCTTCATTGGAAGGAGCATTCTTAACCACTGGACCACCAGGGAAGTCACCAAGCTTTATTTTATTTTGGTATTGTTTTTTTAAATTTTTATTGCAGTGTAGTTGATTTACAGTGTTGTGCTGCTGCCTCTGTCTTCACATGGCCTTGTTTCTGAGCGCCTCTGTGTCTAAACTGCCCTTTTCTTAGAAGGACACCAGTTATTGGATTAGGCCCCTCCCTAATGACCTCATTCTAACTCCGTTACATCTACAAAAACCTCATTTCCAGTTAGGTCATGTTCACAGGTACTTGAGATTAGGACCTGAACATGTCTTTTTGGGAGGACACAGTTCAGTCCCCTGGCAAAGAAGATATGTGTTTGTAAGAACACTTATAAGGTTCCCCAAGTGTTATAATTTACAGCTGGGACATGTGCTGGACTCGGAGAGATGCTAGTTTTGTTAGAGCAGGGGGGACCCAGCGCTGTTGCAGGCGGCTCTCTGCTGGGGGGGCGTTGGGGGCAGAAGTGCTGGGAACCGGGAGTGGGAACTATGGGTTTGTTCTTAAGTTACTCCTAGACCAGATCTTCTCTGTCTTCTGGATTTGCTTCTGTTGAGGACACCAGTGCACCATTCCAGGTATGTTCCGATGACTGCCTAGATGGCAGACACACATGGCCCGCCATCTCAGAGCCCCGTGATCTCAGGCAAAGGGGCACAGAGGCAGTACCAGTGCACGAATATCTTCCTTCACGACCCTTTCTGCCTTCGAGCTCATCACAATTCCTGCATAACATGAGAGCATTCCAGCAAAAGGAGAAAAATACAGTCAGCCAGCCAGCTCGTGCATCCATTGCTTGGGGCACCTTGAAACCATGGCTGACACCGCCTTTTCCCCTCCAGACAAGTTGCAGGGGGAATTGACGACCACATGCCATCTGCTGGGAGAACTTGGCATCAGCAGCTCGGAAGAAAACGCGAAGGCCTTGGACCTGCTGAGGGAACTCAAGGAAATGACCCAAAAGAAGGATCTGGAGCTCCAAAGGTATTACAGAAAATACTTTTTAAAAAAGATAGTACTCCTCTCCCCACATCTCCTTGTCGGGCAGAGATGGGCTGTTGGCGGCTGCCCTGTGGAAGGTGTGCTGTGTTCCGGAGGGTGGGCAGCTCTGGTGTTTGCAGGGGCTGAGGGTACGAGGGTCCAGCGAGGCAGGGAGAGGGGAATGGGCAAGATGCCTTCAACCCAACCAAAACTCCTGTGCTCGTTCTTGAGCATCCAAAATAGAAAGGGGCGATCACTTCCTTGGGGTAACACAGCAGTTCAGGGGCCCTCAGACAGTTTTTTGATGCTCTGTGTGGCTCGTGAGGTCTTAGTTCCCCAGCCAGGGATCAAACCCGGGCCACGGCAGTGAAAGCACAGAGTTCCAACCACTGGACTGCCAGGGAATTCCCAGGAACTTCTTATTGATGTATAAGTACATATAGAAAAGCCACAGATTGTAACGGTACAGCTCAGTGGCTTTCACTACCGGGCACCCTTGTGTAACCAGTGCCCAGGTCCACTCAGCCCATGTCCAGCCCCCGAAAGCCACCCGGTCCCCTTCTCTCCTCCAGGACATTTCTAACCATGAGGCTTTCTTCCACCTCTTCTAAAAAAGAATCTAGTCTTCTTCTCCCTTACGATGCCAGATGTACTTCCCGAGGTGCCTGAGAGGTTTGAAGGACTCATGATAAACGCCACCTGCTGTGGCATCTCCCTCATCACTCTGTGTCCCGGGACTGAATCAGACACGCCAAAGTGTTCTAGATGGCCGGGGTCACGGGAGGGAGCGGGGAAGCACGCTCGTTCTGTGCTGATCTCCCCGCTGCCGTTTATCTTGTGTGGTTGCTGGGGGAGCTCCCCGTTCATGGCTCTGCCTCCCGCTCTTAGGATGGTTCCTGTCAAGTGTTGATACTCCCTAAATAGTTGTCGAGTAAACAACTCTTTTCTTTCACACCTGCCCGGTCCTGCTCTCAGGGCTTCCCTGTTTGAGTTCTGTTCAGAAAAAACTTATTCACTGCCGCTTTCCCACGAGCCTGAGGAGGGTCACCCTGAACCTCCCCCCGCCCCCGCCCCCCGACATGGCAGCTGCGAAGGTGCTCGGGCACAGAGGGTGAAAAGCTTTCATCATCGTCTTGTTTCCACAGGAGCTTTACCCAGGTTCTGGAACTCTCCGCCGAGGCGAGTAAAGAGGCAGCCTTAATCAACCAGGAGGCCTGGGAAAAGGCCCAGGGCCCCAAGGCCACCAGCCAGTGGTATTTCAATCCTGAGGAGGCCACTGGTGGGGAAACTCAGGGAGAGCTAAGGAGCCTGCTCCTTTCGGGCCACGACGAGCCGTGAATCCACATGCAGGCTGTGTCCCTAACCGGAGTGGGGACCTTCCTGCACACCATGGGGAAGGAAGCACGTCCTGTGCCCCTTGTTTGGGGTGGGGAGAGGGGGTGGACCTGCAGTGACCCACATATGATGTTCTGGAAACTTGAGCACTTTATACACTTAGCCTAGCCATATAGTTATTGTTTTGTATGATAATCCCGTTTGATAATTTAACAAATAAAACTGTTTTGCAGTTGAGCCTTGGTTTCTCTGTAAGGAGCAGTGGAAGGTGCGTGTTGTCCCAACTTATTCCAAAGAGCTGGTCCTGAGCCTCAGAACCTCACAGACATCGTGAATCCAGTTGACCCTTGCACACTGTGGGTTTGAATTGCCGGTCCACTTATACATGGATTTTTTTCAGTAGTAAATACTGTAGCACGACACGATCCGTGGTTGGTTGAATCCACGATGTATAACTGCGGCTACGGAGGGCAGACTATAAGTTCTACGCAGATTTTCGACTGCACAGCCCCTAACCCCCTGTTGTTCAAGGGTAAACTGTATTTCACTTTCAAGATGATTTCATGTCCTTCAGTCACAGGGCAGTTCTGTTCAATAACCCACAGCAAGTTCAGAGCTGGCTCTCAAATGGAAATTCTCCATCCAGTCCAAAGTCCCAGTGGCCATCCTTGGGGGACGCCTACGCGGTTTTGCCGTAGCTGCGATCTACACTCCACTCGGGACTATGGCACAGAGGATCGGTCCAGCCCACGCTTGGGCTTCTGTCTACACCATGTGGGCCCTGGCAGTCTTCCTGGTTCCCATGGAGCATGCCTCTGTTGACGTCTACCAGTTCCCATCTGCAAGCAACTTTCTGACACGACACCCCATCCCACTATCAGTAGTTTCTTGGTTCGTCCGCCCGCATGTCATGTGGATTACCTTCCCGGTGACCAGAGGCCTAAGAGGCACTCTGTTGTCCCCACATAACTTTTCCCTTCGTGGGCTGGTGGCCAAAGCTCAGATCTATAGAAATCTGACCTTGCTCTGGCAGGAAGGTGTGACCCAACATTCTCTTTACTTTCATTAGAGTTACTGCTCATAACAATAGCCAGAGGTTAGACTTCACCATTTTTCTTGTTTATTTGCATTTCCCTAAGCACCAGTGGAGTTGGATCCAGCTCTACATTTCAACGGTAAATTTTATCTTTAACTGATGGCAGCTAAGCTGATGTTCACCTAAGAATCCAAGGTTCCTCAACCCCCCCAACTTTCATCCTTTCTCTTCCCAACCCCCATGTTTCCATGAACCAGGGCCATTCTAACAAATCCCACCTTCTCTGACCTCAGTTGTATGGTGGTTTCTGAGTTAGTGTTTAATGGGGACAGAGTCTCAGTTTTGCAAGATGAAAAGTCTGAAAAAGTCTCAGTTTTGCAAGATGGTGCTGATGGTTGCACACCCATGTGAATATTCTTAACACCAGAGACCTGTATGCTTAGAAATGATTACTACGGTAAATTTTCTGTATTTCTTACCACAATAAAAAAATGTAAACAATGGGGGGAGAGTAACTATTCATAATCCAGGAAGACAGGAGAGAAAACAATAGCAGAAGAAACTCTTCAATACATGTGTATGGTGAAGAACTAACCTTGCCTAAGAGAAATTGGGCCTTTGCTGTCAGCTCTTAGGAGGTGACTTCTAGGCCCCTGGAATGTTCTGCTGGATAGGAGTATCTGTGTGCATGAGGACTTCGGGCCATGGGGGGCTTGAGTACTGCCTTTGGAAGAGACTGGAGACTGAAAGTCAGCCATGCAGCTGTACATGACCATGCCCCAACAAAAACTCTGAGCACTGAGGCTTGGGTGAGATTCCCTAGTTAACAATTGGTGTGTGTTGTCACACAGTGTGGCTGGGAGGGGGAATTGCCGTCTGTGAGTCTCCAGGGAGAGAGCAACTGGAAGCCCCATGTTTGGACCCCTCCTGGACCCTGCCCCGTGCACCTCTTTCTTGGGTTGGTTTTAGTTGTATCTTACCACTGTAATAAACTGTAACCGTGAGTATAACAGCTTCCAGTGAGTTCTGTGAGTCCTTCTAGTGAATTATTGATTAACTATTGATTAACCAATAATTAACTATCAGTTAATTATTAACTGATAGCTAACTATTGGTTAACCAATAATTATTAACTAACCAATAATTAACTATTGGTTAATTATTAATTAACCATCTCAAAACCACCTGAGATGGTTTTGGGAACCCTCCAGTTTGCAATAGGTGTCAGAAGCATGGGCAGTGGTCCTGCCTCTGTGGAAATGTGACGGTTCCTCAAAACGTTAAACGTAGAATTACCATGTGATTCAGCCATTTCACTCCTAGGTATGGACCTTAAAAAAATTGAACCCAGAGACTCAAATAGGTACTTGAGTACCAATGCTTATAGCAGCACTATTCACAATTGCCAAAAGGTGGAAACAACCCAAATGTCCATGGGTGGGTGAATGGAAGAACAGAATGTAGTGGATCTATGCAATGGAATATTACACAGTCATAAGAAAGAGTGAAACTCTGATTCATGCTACAACATGGATAAACCTGGGAAACATGCTGAACGAAGAAGCCGGACATAAAAGGCCAAGTGTTTTATGATTTCATTTACGTGAAATGTCCAGAATAGGCAAATGCATGGAGACAAAAAGCAGATCAGTGGTTGCCAGCGGCTGGGGGAAGAGAGGAATGGGAGTGACTGCTAATTGGTGTGGGGTTTCCTGTAGGGTGATGAAATATTCTGGGACTAGATAGAGGTATTGGTTGCACAGCTCTGAATATATTAAAAACCACTTGTAGTGGGACAAATTGTGGCCCCCAGAATATACATCCATCTGGGACCTCAGAATGAGATTGAATTTGGAAGAAGGATTTTTGCAGATGTAATTAACACAAGGATCTCAAGGTGAGGTCATCTTGGATTGGCAGTGGGCCCTAAGTCCAATAACAGGTGACCTTATAAGAAAAGAGCAGGGAAAACAGATATAAGACACAGAGAAAAGAAGGCCATGTGATGACAGAGGCAAAGATTGGAGCCATGTAGCTACAAGCTGAGGAAGGCCAAGGATTGCCAGCAGCCACCAGAAGCTAGGAGAGAGGCATGGGAAGGATTCTCCCTTAGAGCCTCCAGAAGGAACCATCCTTGCCCACACCTTGATTTTAGTTTTCTGGCCACCAGAATGGTTAGAATAAATTTCCATAGTTTTAAGCCTCCAAGTCTGTGTTAATTTGTTATGACAGACCCAGGAAAAAATACACCACTGAATGGTACACTTTAATATGATAAGCACACACATGCACACATACACAACCCTCCTTCTGCAGCCTTCCTCATCTCCACCAATGACAGTCCAAACTTCTAGCACTTAGGCCAAACCCTCCTGTTGCCCTATATTCAGGATATAAGTGTCTGATAATCTGCCATATGCTTGTTTTTCCCTCTGCTCTTTTTTCTTCTTTCTCCAGCAGCTTTTAGACTATTCCTCTTCCCTGTAGTTCCCTTCATCTTTTGGCCTCTATTAACAATTGTGAAATTATGCCACCCACCGTCTAAAATGGGCAGTGGTATACCACATGCTTCAATTAAGCAAGGGCTCCAGAGGGCTGCAGAACGAACAGATGGTATGTAAAATACACTCTGTCATGTTAGGAACTAAACTTAAAACTATTTAAGAAAAAACTATTCATTGTGAAGATGAATCACATGGAAAGATTGCCATGATTTTTTAAATGAAAACTGGTCAAAATAATGTGTAGGGTGTGGAACAATTTGTGTTAAAATTTCTAAAAATCTGGAAAGATAAACAAAAATGTGTTGAGAGAAGCTGTGTCCAGGGTGAGGGTACTGGGGACCCTGAGGTTAGAGGGATGCTTGCTTGTGATTCTTGTTGCATTTTGTGTTCCTTTGGTCAAGTATTTTCTCATCTGCCTGTATCACACATTTCCACAAGAAATTCATACATGGAATTCAAGCAAACAGGCTTTCTAAATTGCCATGCTTACGTTCAAGTTATGGTGTCTCAACCTCAGCACTGTTGATGTTTGGAGCCAGATCATTTTTTTGCAGCAGAAGCCATCCTGCACATTTTATTTTATTTTACTTATTTGGTTGCGCCAGGTCTTAGTTGTGGCACGTGGGCTCCTTAGTTGCCGCATGCAAACTCTTAGTTGCAGCATGCATGTGGGATCTAGTTCCCTAACCAGGGATCGAACCTGGGCCCCCTGCATTGGGAGTGCGGAGTCTTAACCCCTGCCCCACCAGGAAAGTCCCCATCCTGCACATTGAGGGATGTTGAGCATCATCCCTGACCTTCATTCACCAGATGCCAGTAACATTCCCCCAACCAAAAACGTGTCTGGACATTGCGACATTGCGACATTGTGACCCCAAGGGTTGGAATTGCTCTGTGTGGTAACCCCTATGATGGGGCAGGCCCATTCCCTGTGCCTGCCCCCACCCCCACCCCATCAGCCACACCATCTTCATTCATTGACCTCATTCATTCATTGCAGAAGAAAAGATGAGAATGCAGCTCTGTGTGACTGCTTCTCGACCATGACTGGGCTGAGAATTAACACAAAGTCTGGCAAAAATCTCGACAAGGGTTGGCAAACTACAGACTTCAAGCCAAATCTGAACTTCCTCCCGTGCCTGCACATAAAGTTTTATTGAAACATAGCCACACCCATTTGTGTACATATGGTCTGTGGCTGCTTTCACTCTATAATGGCAGAGTTGCGTCTTTGTGACAGAGACCATCTGGCCTGCAAAGCCTAAAGTACTTTCCATCTGACCTAGTAAAAGTTTGCTGACCCCAATCGAAACAGTAAAGTAGGAAATCTAAGTTGTAAAAGAACATAGTTAGCTTTTTCCTGTGGGACTCAAAAGTTGTCACCATTTTTGAATGAGGGTTTGTGGGCCAAGAAAGAGCTTTGCTTTTTGTGAATTGCTCCCATGCAAAAGAAGAGCTGTCCACTATTGCCGGAGAGGCAGGCATGCAAGGGGTTGGACAAAGTGCTGCGCTGGCGAGGGACCTTCCAAGACTTCTTATAGAATGAGCACACTGACTAGAATTGAACACCAAATATGCTGACAGTGATGGTCTGAGTGACAGATCATGAGTGAGCTTCTGCCCTCCTGGTTTACGTTTTCCAGTTTTTTGGTAATGATCACATGTCAGGTCTACAATCAGAAAAACTGTGGTTTCATAGCAATTTGGTGACTGCTTCCAGAAGGAGGGGTTGGGAAGGCTATCATAGCAGATGGGAGATAAGAAGACACAACTCAAGGCAGTACTCAAATCCTCTCCGAAAATCCTGCTCTCAGAGCACTGCGGGGGAAACCATCACAAAACAAAGAAATAATGCAAAAAAGCAGTGCCACCACGGTGACACAGCTCTTCTCTGGGGGCACACAGGCAAGGAAGTGACCATATCTGTGGGGGAGTTATAAGCTCTCCCCACTTCCCCACATCCTCCCTAACCCCGCAATACCCCCCAAATCTGCCATCACACCATAACTCTGCCAGCTCCTTCTTCTGACCCTTCCAATAAGGAGCGAGGGATTTTTAACTTCATATACCTGAAACAAAATTTGCCACCATGCTCATCACTACCTGAAAATCAGAGCTGTTTCACACTCTCCTTCTGCCATTAAATACATTTGCAATTCCCCTCCTAGTTATATACCCCAAAGAATTGAAAACAGATTATCTTAGTCCGTTTGGGCTGCTGTAACTGAATACCATAGACTGGGCAACTTACAAACAACAGAAACTATATTTCTTGCAGTTCTGGAAATCCAAGCTCAAGGCACCAGCAGATTCACTGTCTGGTGAGGGCTGCTTCCTGGTTCATAGGCAGCGTCTTCTTGCTGCGTCCTCACATGGTGAAAGGGACAAGGGAGATTTCTGGGGTCTCTTTTATGACGGCAATAATCCCATTCATGAGGGCTCCACCCTCATGACCTAATCATCTCCCAAAGGCCATGTTAGAAGCTGCCTTTCACACTGAACAAGTCAGCGTATGTTTCAGAACACTAGGGGTTAAAGGAAAGATTTTCAAACTTGCAGAGAAGAAGAAACAGAAAGTCATGATGTCTGAATTCTCAATAGCAACATGGGCAGCTGGAAGAGAGCGGAGTTAGGTCTTGTCTGGGTAACACTCAGGTTTTTCAAAACTAAAATATATCATGGGGGCTCCACATACAGGTGGTAGAACTGTCAAAAAACAAGACAATTGCCACATACAAATTTATGGTTACTTTCAAAAAGGAAGTTACAGGACTGAGCCTGTGTGCTGCAACTACTGAAGGCCGCGCGCTGGAGCCCGCACTCTGCAACAAGAGAAGCCACCGCAATAAGAAACCCATGTACCGCAACGAAGAGTAGCCCCCGCCTGCCACAACTAGAGAAAGCACACACACAGTGACAAAGACCCAATGCAGCCAAAAAAAAAAAAAAGGATGTTACAAACAGGGAGCAGTAACCCTTTAACTTGGGGGTGAGAATATAATAGTGGGTCTATTATTACTTTTTGACCTCTACTGACAAGGTTTTTTTTTTTTTACATACTTATTGATATAATCCACAAACCACATAATTCACTCATTTAAAGTATATAATTAAAGGATTTTTAGTATATCCACAGACTTGTGCAACCATTACCATAATCAATTTTAAAGTATTTTCAACACCTCAGAAAGAATCACCATACTCTAGCATTCAGCCCCTTTCCCCACCCTTCCACACCCACAACCCCAGGCCTAAACAAGCACTAGTCTACCTTCAGTAGGTGTGGCTTTGCCTATTATGGACATTTCATATGAATGGACTCATATACTATGTGATCTTTTGTATCTGACTTCTTTCACTCACCATGATGCTTTGAGGTTCATCCACATTGCAGTGTGAATCAGAACTTCATTCCTTTTTATAGCTGTATAATATTCAATTGTATGTATGTACCACATTTTGCTTTTCCATTTGTCTGTTGATGGTATTTGGGTTGTTTCCACTTTTTGACTGTTACAGTAAAGTTGAAGTGACTATTCAAGAATAAATTTTGTGTGGACATATATTTCCATTTCATTTGGGTATATATACTTAAATGTGGAATTGCTAGGTCATATGGAAACTCTATGGTGAACTTTTTCAGGAATTGCCAAACTGTTTTCCAAAGTTGCTACACAATTTGCATTTCACCAGCAATTAAGAGATTTCCAATTTTTAATTCATCCTCATCAAAATTTGTTATCTGACTTTTGATTGTAACCATTCTAGTGCATTCCAGGTGGTATCTCATTTTGGGTTTGATTTGTATTTCCTTAATGATTGGTGATGTTGAGCACATTTTCAAGTGCATATTGACCACTTGTATATCTTCTTTGGAGAACTGTTGTCTTAGTTTGTGCTGCTATAACAAATTTACCATAAACTGAGTGGCTTAAACAATGAACTTATTTCTCATGGTTCTGGAGGCTGATGGAGTCTGAGATCATGGTTGGGTTCTTGGTGACAGCCCTCTTTCTGATTTATAGATGGCCATCTTCTAGCTGTATCCTCACATGGCAGAAAAGAAAGAGAGAGAGATCATTTCCTCTTTCGTATCTCTTCTTATAAGGGCACTAATCCTATTCGTGGGGACTCCACCCTTATGACATGATCATTCCCAAAGTCCCAACCTCCTAATACCGTCACACTGGGGATTTAAATTTCAGACTATGAATTTAGGGGGAACACAAATATTCAGTCCATAGCAAATATCTATTCAGATCCTTCGTCCATTTTTTAAATGGTTCCACCTCTAAATGAGATCATGCAGTACTTGTCTTTCTCTATCTGACTTATTTCATTTAGCATTATGCCCTCAAGTTCCACCCATATTGTCACAAATGGCAACATTTCCTTCTTTTTATGGCTGAATAATATTCCATTACAAATATACATATCTCACATTTTCTTTATCCATGGGCACTTAGGTTGCTTCCATCTTGGCTATTGTAAATAATACTGCAGTGAACATGGGGGTGCAGATATCTTGTTGAGTTAGTGATTTTGTTTCCTTCCGTTAAGTAACCCGAAGTGGAACTGCTGGACCACATGTTGGAACCTCTAGTCCACACAGAATGGACTGAACTAGACAGAGGAGATGAGACCAGAAGGAAGAGGCCACAGAGATGCAGTCCTGAGGTCACTTGTGCCTCCAATTATCTTTGAGGTGCCCACTCTGGCCAGGCACCCAGGCTGGGAGGTGAGATAGGGCACCCACTCTCTGCAACGTCCTCAGCTGGGTGGCAGTTCTGTCGAGGGGACAGAACTCAGGTCAGCTGAGAAGTAAACTGGGGGCCCAAAATGCTCGTGGGGGAGCAAAGCACCCCTGAGGGGTCACTTCCAGGCCAGGTGTTCAAGGAGGAGATGAGGAAGGGGGGCTTGCAGGAATCAGAACACTGTGCAGAGGGGTCTTACACAGCCTTTCTGCCTGACTTCAATGCCCTTCCATCTTCCCTTCTGGTCCTGGTGCTGAGGTTCTCCAGACGGACTCTAGGGGGCAGCAAGTCCCTGGCTTGCCAGCATCCACCTTTATCAGCCCTCTGGCCAGTTCCGTCCTGCCCAGGCCATCACCCATCATCAATTCAGATGAAATTGCGCATGTCTTTTCACACTTTAAGAAAATAAAGCCTCGACGTTCACAGATTGTATTCGTGTTTCAGTATTTCTTATATCTTAGAGGAATTCTTTTGACAGGTTCATTGCAGAAAATTGAGATCATCAAGAGGAGAGTCGCAAATCATCCAGAATTGTCACCAGGGAGAGATAAGCACAACTCACATTCTGAAGCATATAATTCCACTCGAAGTTCAGACAAAAATGAAGTGGAAATGTACACTGGTAACCTGCCATCTGCCATAGCATGGGCATTTTTTGTATCAAGTGTCCTTGAATGTCATCACTCTTTATGGCTTTGTTTCACGTTTTGGTGCTGCACCCGCATCGTCATGGTGGGGTATGAGCCCCAACTCTCTCCTGGAACCTCTCAGCTCTGTACCCTGGATGGTTGCCTGGCCTTGTGTAGCCTGTCTGACTATGTCACATGGAGCACTCGAGTGGTGGTGAACTGTGGTGGAGGTTTTTTTTTTTGGCTGCGCCGTGGGGCAGGCTGGATCTTGGTTCCCCAACCGGGGATCGAACCCACGCCCCCTGCAGTGAAAGCATGGAGTCTTAACCACTGGACCGCCAGGGGATTCACGTGATGGAGATTTCAATACTGGGCTGTTGGTCTTTAAAGAAAATTCTGCATCAGGAGAAGGTTGGGTCTGTTTTGGGCACTACCTGGGCGGGAGATAAAAAGAAGGAGATTTGCCCAAAGATCTGGTGAGGCTCAGGCAGACACCTGGTCTTCACAGAGAATGCGCTTGGGGGCCGTAGTAGGGAGAATGTTGGTCCCCCCAGAAGTTACATCTGAATCCTGAACCCTGGAACCTGTGACTGTGAATTTATTAGGAAAAGGATCTTTGTAGATGTAATTAAGTGAAGGATCTTGAGATGAGATCATCTGGTTTATCTGGGTGGGCCCTAAATCTGGTGACAAGTGTCCTTATAAGACAAAGGCAGAGGGAGATTTGAGACAGAGAAAAAAGAAAGCTGTGTGAAGACAGAGATTGAAGTGATGCAGCCATAAGCTAAGGAATGCTGGGAGCTCCCAGAAGCTGGAAGAAGCAAGAAGGCTCCTCCCCTGGAGCCTTAGGGGGGTGCATGGCCCTGCTAACACCTTTTTTTCTTTTATTAACTTGAAAAAAATTTTATAGTTAATTTACAATGTTGTGTTAGTTTTTGGTGTACAGGAAAGTGATTCAGTCATATGTATATATATATATATATATAT
>NW_021703768.1:168248972-168262288 GCF_005190385.1 Monodon monoceros
TTTTTTTTAATTGAAGTATAGTTGGTTTACAATGTTGTGTCAGTTTCTTGTGTACAGCAAAGTGATATATATACATATATATGTGTATGTATATATTCTTTTTCAGATTCTTTTCCATTATCGATTATTACAAGATATTGAATATAGTTCCCTATGCTATACAGTAGGACCTTGTTGTTTATCTATTTTATATATAGTAGTTTGTATCTGCTAGTCCCAAACTCCTAATTTATCCCTCCCCACCCACCTTCCTCTTTGGTAACCATAAGTTGCTGACACCTTCATTTCAGACTTCTGGCCTTCAGAGCTGCAAGAGAATAAATTTCTGTGGTTTTAAGCCACCAAGTCTGTGGCTGTTTGTTGCAATAGCCCTAGGAAACTAATACAGGGTTCAATCAGATACATGAAGGGGCTTCCGTAGGAAAAAGAGGGTGCCTCGGCTTTGGTGCCAGGGACCACCTCTGTCTCCTGGGCTGACCCTCTCACTGCACAGATTGGGGCGTGGTCCTCTGGCCTAAGATTGTTTAGTGAGTCTGGACAAGAAGCAGCTTTCAAACGCCTCCCTAGGCTGCCTCGATTCAAGGCAGAAGCTCTGGCCGCCATGTGTATGTGCTGGAGTGAACGAGGACAGGCGAGGAGGAATCCACCCGGATGAGTGAGAAAGCCTTGAATTAACTGGTGAGAGCTGGTTGGGCCGTTATCAGAAAAAGGCAGAACAATCTGGATCTGGACTATCTCACTGACATCTCACTGAACTCAAGTTCAGACACTCCTTTCCAAGGACCTGCCATAGCCAGGGGCTGGGATGGGCTCACACAGGCGAATTGCAGACTCCACTTGACCTCGAGGAATGACAGTGAACATGGGTGGGGGTGAGAGGCTGTGGAGCCAGAGGCTGCACTTGAATCCCGCCCCACGGTGCGCCAGGTGACCGTGGGATAGACAGAGCTAACTCCCTGGACCGCACATCCGTCCCCTGCAAACAGGGACGGTGAAGGCCACTTCCGAGGAAGCTGGCTTCTATGCACAAGAAGGTTTGTTTTTTGTTTTCTTTGTCTTGAATGAATGCAGTGTGATAGACTCTACACATAACATAATATTTATCATTTTTACCATTTGTAAGTGCACAATTAGGAATAAAATGCATTCACCATGTTGTGTAACCATCACCACTATCTATACCCAGAAGCTTTTCGTCAGCCCCATCATAAACTCTTTGCTCATTAACACTAAATTCCCCTTCCCCCTCGCACCCCCAAGCCCCCAGGTCCTGGTAGTCTCAATTCTACTTTCCATCTCTAAGGATTTGCCTATTCCAGGGACCTCATATAAGTGGAGTCATGCAGTATTTGTCCTTCTCTGCCAAGCTTACTGAAACGTGGCTTTTAAATGATCAAATTAACTATAAAGGGTAGTGTTGCTTGATCCCATGGCCTGGCAGCCCCGCCGAACAGGGAGACCCCACTGACCACGAGACCCGGGTTCCTTCCCTTCCTCCTCTGGATGTGGCCGGAGCCCACGCCTGTTTCCATGAGGCAGCCCCTGAACCAGACTTCCTCTCCTGCTGAGAAGCCCTTTCATCCCGGCTCCATCCACAGCCCACATTCCTGCCTTTTTGGCTAATTGGAACTGATTGGGTTCCAGGGAGTTCCGGAAGCCCCCCTCAGCCGTTGCAGAGACCTCTGATATCCTGAGGATTAGCTCAGTGAACCGCTGACCCTAAGCAATTAGGAGCGTTTGCTGACACAGTGAGCACCGCTGCTGTGGACGCAGAGCTCAGGCCAGGACGCCCTTGCTGTGGACCCAGGTGGGACCTGGCTTGTGCTTGGCGAATCCTGGCGTCCTGCTAATCCCTATCACAGGGGGCTCAGGCGGGCGTTCATCCTTCCTCTTCCTTTGTGGTTCTCTTTCCTTCTCCCTGTGCTGAGTCAGAATGTTCTGGTTCATACCGTGGGAGAGATTCATTTTCCTCTCACTTTTTTTTTTTTTGGCTACACCATGGGACTTGCAGGATCTTAGTTCCCCAACCAGAGATTGAACCCTGGCCACCACAGTGAAAGCTCTGAGTCCTGACCACTGGATCGCCAGAGAATTCCCTCCTCTCACTTTTAACATTTTAGCAAAATAAGACTCTTTGAGAATGCTGTTTTGTCCCTCCAGTAATTGCCCTATAGCCATCACGGTTGCCCTTCTGATAAGCATGTGATGGGCATGATACTCCGGGTAACAGTTTATTCACAGTGGAAGCCTGTTCTGTCTCCTGACTCCAGCGGGTTGGCTCACCTGGCCTGAGGCTACTGGGAGGTAGAGAAGAGAGGTGAGCATTTCTCCAGGATCCGGGGCTGCAGGATGAGAGTCCACCTGGCAGGCCTGGCACACATAGCCCTCAGCCGTCCCCGACAGACAGACAGGCAGACACCTATCATCTCTTGGTGCCCTGTGAAGAGGACACGGCCTCTGTTACCAGTTGAATCATGTCCCCTAAAAAAGACATGTTGGAATCCTAACTCCCAGTACTTCACAATGTGGCCTTATTTGGAAATAGGGTCTTGTAGACTTAAGCAAGTTAAGATGACGTCATTAGGGCGAGCCCTAATCTAACACGACTGGTGTCCTTATAAGAAGGGGAAATTTGGACACAGAGACAAGCATAGAGGGGAAGACAGTGCGAAGATATGGAAGGAGGAAGCCGTGTGACGACGGAGGCAGAGATTGGAGTGATGTGGCCATAAGCCAAGGATACCTAGAGCCCCCAGAAGCTGGAAGAAACAAGAACTTCCTCCCCTAGGGCCTTCAGAGGGAGCATGACTCTGCCAACACCTTGATTTCAGACTTCAGGCCTCCAGAACTATAAGAGAAGAAATTCCTTTTGTTTAATGCCAACCAGTTTGAGGTACTTTGCTATGGCAGCCTCAGGACATTCATCCAGCTGGTAAAAGCGCACCTGAAGTAGCTGAACTTTCAGGTCTCCCTGTGCAGCCCCCTCCCATCTGGGGTGCAACACTGACTCTCAATGGCACCCCCAGTCCAGGGCCTGCCCCAGGGGACTCCAGATATGTCTGTTCCTCCCACTTCCCACGCTGAGATCTGCCCATTTGTTTCATCAGGGCATTTTAACACATGGCTTCATCACAACGTTAACTCTAACACCAGAAACAGATTATGAAGAGACCCTGGCTATTTTGTCCATTTTCACTTAGAAATCCTGTGGTTTTTTTCTCACTAAAAGGTATGCCCAAATTAAATGTTTTCCCTTTATACGTTTTCTATTGGTTCCAGGCTCTTATAAAGTATGTGAGATAAAAAGAGAATCTCTCCCTAGTTTCTCTGCAATAGTTTGGCGTGGACCTTTCCTGATATGTGTATGTATCTTTATGAACACTCATGCATGCATACACACACACACACACACACACACACATACACACGTGCGCATGCGTGCACCCAAAACTGTCACTCATTCAACCAAAAGGTATTCATATGTAGAAAATTGATCCAAAGATCCCTGCTCTGGTGGGGTTTACCCTCTAGTGAAGGGAGAAAGCCAAGACAAGATAAACACAATAAATAAGTTATATAGTATATCAGAAAGGAATAAGCACAGGCATACCTTGGAGATACTGTGGGTTTGGTTCCAGACCACTGCAATAAAGCAAATATCACAATAAAGCCAGTCACAGAAATTTTTTGGTCTTCCAGTGCATATAAAATTATGTTTACACTATACTGTAGTCTATTAAGAGTGTAATAGCATGATGCCTAAAAAACAATGTACATACCTTAATTTAAAAATATTTTATTGCTAAAAAATGCCCACCATCATCTGAGCCTTCAGTGAGTCATAGTAGTAAAGTCAAAGATCACTGATCACAGATCCTCATAACAAATATAATAATGATAAAAAAGTTTGATGGACTTCCCTGGTGGCGCAGTGGTTAAGAACCCGCCTGCCAACGCAGGGGACACAGGTTCGATCCCTGGTCCGGGAAGATCCCACGTGCTGTGGAGCAGCTAAGCCCGTGTGCCACAACTACTGAGCCTGCGCTCTAGAGCCCACGAGCCACAACTACTGAGCCCACGTGCTGCAACTACTGAAGCTCGGGTGCCCAGAACCCATGCTCCACAGCAGGAGAAGCCAGCGCAATGAGAAGCCCACGCACCATAATGAAGAGTAGCCGCTGCTCGCCGCAACTAGAGAGAGCCCACGTGCAGCACAAAGACCCAACACAGCCAAAAAATATTTTAAAAAAGGAAAGAAAAAGTTTGAAGTATTTCGAGAATTCCCAAAATGTGACAGAGACACCAAGTGAGCAAATGCTGTTGGAAAAATGGCGCCGATAGACTTACTTGATGCAGAGTCGCTGCAAACCTTCGATTTGTGAAAAACACAGTATCTTTGAAGCACAATGAAATGAGGTATTCCTGCATAGTTGTCCCTCAGTATCCATGGGGTATTGGTTCCAGGACCCCCCTGCAGATACCAATAGCTGCAGATGCTCAAGTTCCTTATATAGAATTGTGTAGTATAGTGAGCCCTCTGTATTGGTGGGCTCCACACCCTCAGATACAGAGAACTAACTATATTATGAAAAAGTAAAAAAACAAAAACAACAACAACTGAGAAGGCTAGGAGGGTGAGGAGATCAAGGTGTCAGAGCAGCAATCGTACCTCTTACTGAGGAGGTGGTGAGGAGTTTTGCCATGGGAGTATCCAGGTGAAGTATATTACAGGCAGAGGGAACAGCCAGTGCAAAGGCCCTGGGGCAAGAGTGCTCTGGCCAGACCAGGAGCCTACAGGGGGTTTGGAGCAGAAAAGTGAGGGCTATGCCATTTGTTTGCATTGTTTGGCGTGGTATCACCCAGAGTTGGCAAACTACGGCCCCCAGGCCAAATCCAGCCTGCAGCCTGTTTTTATAAATAAAGTTTTATTGGCACAAGGCCATGCTCATTCATTTACATATCGTCTGTGGCTGCTTTCATTCTCCAGTGGCAGAGTTGAGTTGTTGTGAATTTCCTGTATTAAACTCCTTTCTGTTAAAAGATCTCAAGTGGCTTCTGTTTCCCACCTTGTTCCCTGACTGATACACTATGTTATGACACATAATAAATTGTGATACGTCAGTAGAACTAGACACAATTTCAGCCACCCTCAAGGATGAATGTGGTAGGCTGAATAATGTCCTCCCCCCACCCAAAGATATTTGTGTCCTTATCCTCAAAACCTGTAAATATCATGGTTATGACAAAAAGGACTTTGCAGATGTGATTATGTTAAAGATCTTGAGACGATAGTGAGATTATTCTGCATCTGCAGGTGTGTCCTAAATGTAGTCACAAGCAAGTGTCTTTATGAGAGGGAAGCAGAGCAGAAGGCAGTCTCACACAGAAATAGGAGATGTGGCAACAGAAGCAAGAGGTGGGTGCCATCCAGGAAAGGGTCACTCGACAAGGAACTCAGGCAGCCTTAGATGCCTGGAAAGTCAAGGGCAAAGATTCTCCCCTTGAGGGACTTCCTTGGTGGTCCAGTGGCTGACTCCGCGCTCCCAGTGCTGGGGGCCAGTGTTCGATCCCTGGTCAGGAAACTAGATCCCACGTGCCGCAACTGAAGACCCCAACTATAAAAAAAAAAAAATCCTGCATGCCGCAACGAAGATCCCACACACAGCAACGAAGATCCCACGTGCCGCAACTAAGACCTGGCGCAGCCAAATAAATATTTTAAAAAAAGATTCTCCCCTTGAGCTTCCAGAAGGAACTAGCCCTGCTGACACCTTGACTTAGCCTGATGACAGTGGTTTCAGACTGCTGGCCTCCAGAACTGTAAGAGAATAAGTGTATGTTGTTTTAAGCCACCAGGCTGGTGGTAATTGGTTACAGCAGCTGTAGGAATACAGACTGTTTTGTAGATTGTTCTTTCATTGAACAATATGTCATATATCTTCCTGTGTCAGCATACGTAGCTCTCCTTTGCTCTTTTTATCAACTCCCTGATATCTCATTGTGGGGAGGTAACCTTATTTACTTAGCCATTCTCCCTTCTGATGGACATTTAAGCTGTCTCCAAGGTTTTACAAAGTTGCCCATCCGACTTCTGGAAGTTTCATCACAGCGTGGTATGCGAGCCTTCATTAACTGCATTTGGTCTCTTTTCTTTGATTGATTAAAAATGACGCATGTGTGTTCCTGATGAAAAGCGCCCTTGAGATTATCTGCCCCGCATCCCACACTCCGCTCCCTCCACGACCCTGGCCTGGGACCAGTTCCCAAACAGCTCACTCAGCAGATGTCTGATGATTTCAGAAAGCGAAAGTGTCGAGGGTCATGTCCGTCAACTCTCTGCAGAGCCCTCTAGGGCCATGCCCGAGACGTTGCCCATCAAAGCCAAGTTCAGAGCCTTGACCACACCATGACCACAAGGGTTTCCATCTTTATTATCCCTTCCATCACTTCCACAGTGGGCTGGCTCAACTTACAAACCAAACAAAGATTTTCCTGCTGGCACCACACTTGCCCCGTGGAGAGCCAGAAGCTCCTGGCCTTCGGGGCCAGAGCTGACCTGGCCACGGGCCAGCGATTTGTGCAGTCACACGGCGGCGTCTGCATCAGCCTCCCTGAGCTGTCTTGAGAGGCCCGGGAACACGAGGCCGTTGGGATCAACATCTACAGATTTGGTGTCAGGGACAAACAGGGAAGGGGGCAGATCTGCGGAGTTGCAAGGCGGGCCCAGGCAATGGCTGAGCCAAAGCAATTTGCAATTATTCTGCAATTATGAAGCAGAACAAGACATGTCTTGAAGAATTCTGAAGATATTTTATGCAAAATGACTTGTGAAATTACATGATGACCCTCGAACAGACAAACGTTTACGAGCTATACTTTCTAACTGCCTGTGATCTAATCACTACCTGTAATCTAGTCACACAGGGGAAAAGTGATTCGGGGTGCATCCCACTCTTCGTGAGCTCTTTCCTGTAACCCTTTTTAACCCCCGTCCCATGCAATGTCTTTGCATCTCCTGTCTCCCTGCGTCTCCTTTGACAGCTGGAGACCCAAAGACCCTATTTCCAATTAAGATCACATTCACAAGTTCCAGGGCAAGAAGTAGGACTAAGGATATAATTTTTTGCCAGGGGATACCTTTCAACTCACTTACAGGGGTCAAGCTCTTTCTCTCCTTCAATTCTAACAGCACTTACTTTTTTACTGACAAAGTTTTCCTAACAGCAAATTGATCTCAATCCTATGAAACAAATGATTTGTGGATTAACGGTAAATAAGAGATTTTTCTCTTCGAGACTTGTATCTTAATGGAAATAGAGTAGTTTTAAGTTGGGAACTCAGTTCTATTGGGTTGGCCAAAAAGTTCGTTCAGGGTTTCCCAGAACGTCAAAACCCGAACGGACTTTTTGGCCAACCCAACACTATTCTGGTATAGTAAATGATCAGCAGATGACAAACTATGATACGGAATGCAGAATTTAGTCCATGCACTAATACGAGCAGAGGATTCTAAAAATTTTTCTTAAGATGCTCACGGATTTGTTCAATACATCTGACTGAAAAACAGCTCCTTGTTGATCTTTTTTTTTTTTTTTTTTTTCAATGAGAACATTTAAGTTGGGGCCAAGTTCTCTGCCTGGTGCCTAGTCTCCAGGCTGCCATCCCAGGGAACCCTTGTAGGTGCAGGGAGCTGCAGGGCTCCACCCCCCAAGGAAGGAATGGGCCACGCAAAGGCTGCTGGGAACAGCCTTCCAGACTGAGTGCCCAGAGCAGGGTGCAGGAGGGAAGCACCTGGCTGGGGAACGTGGGCGAGGGAGAGAGGAGGGCGGTGAGATTCTGGGACAGCCACCGTCTCCCGGATGCAGCCTCCTCACGTGAGGACTGCAGACAACAGTCATCCGTACTCGAGGTGGTTATGAGAAAAAGGCAAAAAGAAAAATGACGTGATTCATACCCAGTACGTGGTGTATGATGAACCACAATCATAAAGGCCAACTATTATTATTATTGATGCTATTATTGTTGTTGACGGTCTCTTTCACATCAGGGGCTTTGTGGGGCCCTTTCCAGTCCTCAGCAGAACCATGGTTGGTTTTCTCCACCAACTTTGATAAGCTGTGAAGGGTGGCTCAGGAAGGAACCTGGGAAACATCATGCTGAGGGAGAGAAGCCAGGCCCCAAAGTCCACACGTTGTATGATTCGGTTTACATGAAATCTTCAAAGCAGGCAAATGTATAGCGACGGCAGATTAGTGGTTGCCAGGGGCTGCAGGGGGATTAGAGAGTGACTGCTAATGGGGACGGGGGTCTCCCTTTTGGGGTGATGGAAATGTCCTAGAATAGGTTATGGTGATGGTTGTACAACTCTGTAAAATACTAAAAACTGTTGAATTGTACAGTTTAAATGGGTTAACTTTCTTATTTTTTAAAAATTTTATTTATTTTTATTCAAGTTTAGTTGATTTAGAAGGTTGTGTTAGTTTCAGGTGTACAGCAAAGTGATTCAGTTATACATACATATATATCTATTTTTTTTCTTTTTTTCAGATTCTTTTCCCTTACAGGTTATTACAAAATACTGAGTATAGTTCTCTGTGCTATACAGTAGGTTCTTCTTGGTTATTTTATATACAGTGTGCATATGTTAATCCCAAACTCCTAATTTATCCCTCCCCCCCTTTCCCCTTTGGTACCCGTAAGTTTGTTTTCTATGTCTGTGGATCTATTTCTGTTTTGTATATGAGTTCATTTGTATCATTTTTTTTTAGATTCCACATATAAGCGATATCATATATTTGTCTTTCTCTGTCTCGCTTATTTCACTTAGTATGATAATCTCTAGATCCATCCATGTTGCTGCAAATGGCATTATCTCATTCTTTTTCATGACTGAGTAATATTCCACTGTATAAATATACCACATCTTTATCCATTCATCTGTCGATGGACATTTAAGTTGCTTCCATGTCTTGGCTATTGTAAATAGTGCTGCAGTGAACATTGGGGTGCATGTATCTTTTCGAATTATGGTTTTCCCCAGATATATGCCAGGAGTGGGATTGCATGATCATACGGTAGCTCTATTTTTGTTTTTTTAAGGAACCACCATACTGTTCTCCATAGTGGCTGCACCAATTTACATTCCCACCAACAGTGTAGGGGTGTTCCTTTTTCTCCACACCCTCTCCAGCGTATATTATCTGTAGACTTTTTGATGATGGCCACTCTGACCTATGTGAGGTGATACCTCATTGTAGTTTTGATTTGCATTTCTCTAATAATTAGCACATCTTTTCATGTGCCTACTGGCCATCTGTATGTCTTCTTTGGAGAAAATTCTATTTAGATTTTCTGCCCATTTTAAAAAAAATTTATTTTCATTTATTTATTTCTTTTATTTTTGGCTGCGTTGAGTCTTCGTTGCTGCACGTGGGCTTTCTCTAGTTGTGGCGAGTGGGGGCTATTCTTCGTTGTGGTGCACGGGTTCCTCATTGCAGTGGATTCTCTTGTTGTGGAGCATGGGCTCTAGGTGCACGGGCTTCAGTAGTTGTGGCACGTGGGCTCAGTAGCTGTGCCTCGCGGGCTCTAGAGCGCAGGCTCAGTAGTTGTGGCGCACTGGCTTAGTTGATCCACGGCATGTGGGATCTTCCTGGACCAGGGCTCGAACCCGTGTCCCCTGCATTGGCAGGCGGATTCTTAACCACTGTGCCACCAGGAAAGCCCTTTCTGCTCATTTTTTGATTGGGTTGTTTGTTTTTTTGATATTGAGCTGTATGAGCTGTTTGTATGTTTCGGAGATTAATTTCTTGTTTGGTTGCATCATTTGCAAATATTTTTTCCCATTCTCTAGATTGTCTTTTTGTCTTTTTTTTTTTTTTTTTTGGTCTTGTTTATAGTTTCCTTTGCCGTGCAAATCTTTTAAGTTTAATTAGGTCCCATTTGCTTATTTTTATTTCCATTACTCTAGGAGAAAGATCCAGAGACATATTGCCGTGATTTATGTCAAAGAGTATTCTGCCTATGTTTTCCTCTAGGAGTTTTATAGTATCAGGTCTTACATTTAGGTCTTTAATCCACTTTGAGTTTATTTTTGTATGTGGTGTTAGATACTGTTCTCATTTTATTTTTTACATGTAGCTATCCAGTTGGGTGAACTTTCTAGGAAGTGAATTATATCTCCATATAGAGGTAGGAGAGGGGTGAGGCCTGTCCCCAGAGCTGAAGCCCATAGGAGATGTGGCAGGTGAGGAGGGATGAGCTGGGGGAGGTAGGCATGAGCCCTTCTGGCTCACAGGGCAGCAGGAGGCCGAGTGCGGGGTGGGGGGTGGGCGGGGGCGGGGCATGGGCTTGGGGAGCCAGGATGATGAGGGAGCCTCGGAAGGTTTGCATGAAGGAGCTGTGAACTGTCTCCTCCTGCAAAGCAGCTGCCTTGTGAGCTGGTCTGTCTTGCTCCCGGGCTGCCTGGTCCCTGTGTCACACCTGGGAGGCCACCCACGTGCGCTGTGGGAAGAGTTGTCCTCTACGGACCATGGGCTTGGGGCTGGCTTTATATCCCAGGTTTCGGTCCCCACTGATGCCCTGGGATGTGAGCCTTGCTGTCAGAGGTTCTGGAACTCACCTGTTAGAATTGATCTTCCTAAATATTGTGAGTTGCTGAGGGCTGGGCCAGCCTGGTCCATCTTTGAGCATGTGGTTCACTGGCCTTGTGGGTGGTTTCCATAGTACTCGATGAGGGAAGGGGAGAAGGGGAAGAAGTAGTCACCTCACCTGGGAGCTATCTACACCTGCCCACCACACCTGGGGGATTATCTACCCCTGTCCACCTCACCTGGGGGGCTGTCTACACTTGCCCACATCACCTGGGAGCTGTCTACACCTACCTACCTCATCCGGGGGGGGGGGGTCTGTCCCTGGCCCCCTGCAAGTGGGTCAGCGGTACTGTTGGCCCAGTGGCCATCTCAGGCCCTGCCCACTATTGACCCAGTCTCCTGCAGAGTCAGGTGAGTCCACCCACAGAGCAGAGGGTGCTTGGAGCTGCTGGTGGCCTAGTGGCTCTTTAGTTCTCTCCTGGCCCAGGGCGTGTCCGGAACATTCCTGGCACTGAGCTGGCATCTTCCCCAGGACAGAAACAGCCTGACTGGCAGAGCCAGAGCGTTCACTGTGGCACTTTTGTTTCCAGTCTGTTTGCCCAGAAGGCAGAACCAGCCAGGATGCCCATGTGGGCCTGAATTGTCTGGCCCTCGGTTTTCTCCTCCATCAGATCTCAGAACTGGCGTGCCATCTGAGGCAGGTTCCTGCTCTCTCACCTGTCGGGAGACTCCAAGAATGAATGATCGAGTCCAGGTTGAAGCCCAAGGGACAGACAAAGGTGCTGACCCCCCACACACGGGTGCCTGGAGGTGTCTGACTCTGAGAAGGGCCTCAGTTGGCACTCTCAACTCCTCCCAGGACAGATGCAATGCCCCGCATGGCACTCTGCCTGAAGGTTTATGGCCCTGGGTGATGTACATGGGTGTAGACAGCCCCCAGGTCAGGTGGGTGGGTGCAGACAGCACATGTTATGGGGACTCACTCTGAGGCACAGCCACCCAGCTGACGGAGCACCCCAGGAGGGGCTTCACAATGATGAAGCACCGGACAGGACCTGAAAGCTGAGAAGGAGCCTCAGGGGTACAGAGGGTGCCTCACTGAGTGTTCCCCCAAGGGTGGCCTGCAGGGGATGCCTGGGGTCTGTCCCAGCGATAACGTGGCTGTTTGGGGGTCCCAAGGGAGACAAGCTGACCAGCGGTCTGGGGTCTGATGATCACGGAGGGTGTGTCTTTTGCCCTGAAGGAGAAAACCCAGCAAACTGGGGTTTCAGGGAAGTGATTCTGGGGACATCCTATCAGACGTTTCTGCCGTCAAGTGTGGAATAGCAAGGCTGGTGCATGCGCTTAGAAGTGCAGGCAAGGCACCTGCAGGCCTTCAGGGCCACGCTGACACCGCCCCGGGGCCCGTATCTGACCTGAGAACTGACGGGCTGGACGTGGCTGGCCCGGGGACCGCCTGCCCATCACTGCCCTCACTGGGCTTGTGTGCACTCCCAGCCCCGAGGAGATGGGATGGGCCCCATGGGGCCAAGAGAGGAGCCTGGCTTGATCTCTGGGTACCCCCATTCCAAGATGGTCCACAGCAGCCAGACTTAACCCTCCCCACTTCCCCATGCTCCTTGGAACAGCCACAAACTCCTTCCTGTCGACAGGGCGCTATGTGACATCGCTGTGCTCAGAGGGGCATCTGGGGACTGCTGGCTTCTCCCAGACCCAGGCAGGGCAGAGTCCGAGAGTACGTTTCAGACCCATTTGTCCCACTCGGCAGAGTTCTCAGATGTCTCCCCCTCCTTGAAAGTCTTGGTCCTGTGTCGCATTCTCCTGCATCTCCACTTTTTTAAAAAAAATGTAGGAGAATATGGCCAGTATTTTGTAGTAAGTGTAAACAGAGTGTGACCTTTAAAGATTTATTAGAGAAGCAGCTGCGTCATCACATTACCGGGCTGGGCGGCCGCCCGCGGAAACTTGAAACGGATGATGGGTTGCTGGCAGGTGGTGGGGCTGGGGTCGGAGGCTATGGCGCCGGACCCCGAGCGCACCGGCTGGGCTGTGGAAGAGGAGCCGGGGCCCCTCGAGAAAGGTTTGTTCGAAGATGAAGATTCATGCAGTGATTGTAGCAATCATGATAAACCAGGTACTAGTTTACCAAGTTTTGCGCCAGAAAGTCAACTTGTGTCCTATGAGTGATTCAGCGCTTATCAAGATTTACATTTTAGCTGACTGCAAGGCCTCTTGAGGTAAAAGAATTCACAGCTGAGTTCTTAGAGAAGGTCCTCGAATCATCTGGATGGCGGGCAGTCTGGCACACAAACGTGTTCGAGGTGCTGGCTGCAGTCACAGATGTGGACTTTGCAGCCTTGAAGGCAGTGGGGAGGCTTGCTGTCCTGGACCCGTACCTCTGTGAATCTCAAGTGAGCACTTTTACTTTGGAGTGTATGAAAGAGCTCCTTGATCTGAAGGAACACTGGTTGCAGGAGCTGTGGCTGGTGTTTGATGGTTCTGGAGTATTTGACCAGACAGCACTTGCAATTGAGCACATCAGGTTTTTCTATCAGAACATCTGGAGGAGTTTCTATCAGAACATCTGGAGGAGTTTGGCTGAAGAAGAGGATGAGTTTGATTATTTTGTTAGATGTGCTGAACCTCGACTGAGATTGCATTATGACATTCTTGAAGACCAAGTTCCTTCAGGACTTATTGTTGACTATCAAAATCTGAAGACCGAGT